>NC_044332.1:1825418-2162721 GCF_007399415.2 Gopherus evgoodei
CATGACACAGACAAGCCAGAAATATATATGGATTCATGCCAAGTTTATGCATAAACTCAGATTGACCTTATACATTGGAAACCGTTGTGGTTGTTCTGTCTGGCTTGCTCGCGCATTTACAGCAAGAAAATCTAGAAGTGGGAAATTGCTGTCTCAATGAATGGCCAATCATAATTTATATGGGCCTTTCTCCACTGAAAGGTGAAATTAAATGTATGGCTGCAGAGCTACAAATCATAGCAAAAATGCCGTTTTAAACTCCCAACTATGGTAATTTCTTGGACAGAAAAGACCATTAGCAATAGTTGTTGATTGGGCAAGGTGGAAAAAAATATCACATCCGCCCTTACTGTCTTTTCAGTATTCTTACGAATAGATTCCACTCCATCACCAGGAGCTCTTTCGAATCTCTCCTAAGGGAGAAAGTGAGACAGAGTCAGAGGAGAGAGAAGATTGCTGAGAATAACAGATTCAAAGCTCAAGCAGTGTAATTATATCCCTGTTGTGTGGCCATTACTTTCTACTGTTATTGAATGGAAAGAACAAAATTCTGGGCTTGTTTCTTATTTATGCTAAGGCCACTTTACACCACTTTGGCAGTGGAAAGGGTTCTTAAAGCAGACATCTCTTACATTACATCCCTTTAAAGACTTCTGGGAAGATGGAAAGTGGACCCTAGTGTAAATTGGTATTTAGGTCTCTTATGTTTAATTGTGGTCCACATAAATTTAGGGCTGCATGTTCCCCTCAGTCCACAGCAGAACAACTACTAGTGTCAAGGGGAGGTTTGCACAGAGACCAAGCGTAAAATACAGTCTTTTCTGCAGCAGCTACACATTCAGTTATAATCCTTCTTTACTGTTCGTTCAATACTTTACAGTCATATATCCAGCACTGGTAGGTGGAAAAATCTGTTCTTTTTTAGGACGAATGCTACTTCTGCCCTTTGCTTCTCCTCCTTACCTGTTCCCCATTCTCTCCATCTTTGTACATCTCCTTCATTTGTTTTCCTTTCCTTTCCTGCACCAGCTCCCAATTCCCAGCCTTTCATCCTGAGGGGTTCTCTAGCTCTCCCTTGGCCATTTCAATCATCAGTAATTATATAGCTAATACTAGCATTTCATGTAACTCTAGAGCCATCAACTATCTATGTTAAATGATAGGAGTTCACACTTTTCAGAGTCATTGTTTTCGGCTCTCTGCAGACTCAGCAAACAGCACTGCATCAGTTACACTCAGTTCATAGTCGGAAGGTTATCTTTGCAAGTGTGAAGGCTAGTAATGCAGGTCTATCAAAATGAAAGCTCTGATTCTGCACAATCTGGCTCCTATTTGTCCATTTTTGTCACAGATGAGATGAAGTCACCTACTTGAAAAGAAGTTCCCAACTATATGGTAGTGTTCATTTACTGAATAGTCATGTGATTTCGTTCAGCCAACAATATTCTAGGAATTTCAAGTTTTTGTTGTTTTTTTAATTTGCCATTTTGGCAAACTAGGAAGCTAAAGGTGCAGATTCCACAAATCACTCTTAGAATCACCTTAGCATGAATCACAGTGTGACTTGAAAAGTTGATCAGTTGTGCACACTATCTACTTGTTCTTTTATATTCAGATGTAGTCTCAGGTCTTCCTTTACACGTCCATTTCCACTTCCTGGATCATATTGCAGGAACATTTTCTAACATTGCTCTGTTCCTAAAAGTGCTTTGATCGAAACATCTCTTTTGAGAACTGAACGTTCACTGAATCATCTACTGGTTACATGATAATAAATAACCTTTTTATGATTCAAAAACTAGCCAAGGGGTCATCAGGAATATACTGTCCAGGAAGATAATTTATAGAGCTGGTCACAAAAGGATGGATATTTCTGTGGAACATTTCAAAAGAAATGCTCTTTTTTCTTGAAAAAATTTTGTTGAAATTTTCCAGATTTGTGGCCAAAGCCCCCAGCCCCCTCCCCCAAAAAAACCCCGCAAACTTTTTTTGGTTTTCATTTCTTTTCATTGAAGATAAAAAAACAGAAAATCTTGAACAAATGAAAATTTTCCAAAATATATATTGCGACTTTCAGGAAGTGGCTGCCAGATCCCTGCAGCCCCTAGGCACATGGGCAGCCAGGAAGGCTCTGCACACTGCCCTCGCATCTGCAGGTGCTGCCCCCACAGCTCACATTGGTTGCGGTTCCCGGCCAATGGGAGCTGCAGAGCTGGCACTTGGGGCGGGGCAGTGTGTGTAACCTCCGTGGCCACCCATGAGTCTAGGGGCCACAAGGACCTGGTGGCCACTTCCGGGAGCCTCACGGAGCTAAGGCAGGCAGAGAACCTGCCTTTTTCCTGGGCCCCACTGCACCTCCAACCAGACTTTTAATGGCCCAGTCGGCAGTGCTAACTGGAGCTGCCAGAGTCCCTTTTCGACCAGGCGTTCTGTTCAAAACACAGATGCCTGGCAACCCTATATCCACATAGAATCTCACTGATTTCATGACATGTTTCAGAATGTTAACATGTCCAAAGCCATACCTTATTGGCCTGTTGGGCCTTTTCGACCATGTTCCAACCATGTTCCCCCTTTTGACAATAAGCAGCTGAATCTTCATTACTTAAGAACACAAAAAATTCAATACCCCCTTATGTTCAGTGACAATTGCTGCACAACTAGTAAGGCATGTCACAGTATAACAACCATTTCCTAGAACATACAGACTTATGAACAATGAAATCGGTGAAGTTGTAGCAGCATATAACTGGGGTCCACAAATGGAGAATTTAGCTGTTAAACGTCAGCCTTGTGTTTCACAGTGCATTTGAAAGGCGTGGGCATCTCACATTCACAGATTTTTAAGGCAGAAGGAGTCATTCTGATTATCTAATTTTGAAAACACAGGGCATAGCTTTTCACCCAGTACTTTCCTGGATCAAGCCCATATCGTGTGGTTTAGCTAAACATATAGTTTAGCAACATGTAGAATCTTGATTTAAAGACTTCAAGTTATGAAGAACCCATCACTTCCCTGGTAATTTATTCCAGTGGTTAATAACCCTCTTTGTTAAATTTGCACCTTATTTCCCATCTGAATTTGTCAACCTTCGCCTTCCAGCCATTCAATCTCATTATGCCTTTGTCTGCTAGATTAAAGAGCAGTCTTCTATCATAATTTGTTTCCCTACATGGGTACCCCAATGTCAAATCACCTCTTAGCTCTCTGAGATAAACTGAATACACTGAATTCTTTTGCAGTAAGGCAGAGTTTTCAGACCTCAAATTGCTTTTGTTGCTCTTTTCTCAACCCTTTCCATTTTTTCAACATCCTTCTTGAACTGTGGAGACTAGGAGCAGACCCAGCACTGTCTCCATATACTTTATAATGTGTTACTGCTCACGAATTCTGACTAACTAAAGCAGTGTCTTTTACCTTATAACTGAATCATGATTAGCTACCTCGCATTCTGGGTCTGATCTAAGTCCATTGATATGGATAAAAAGACTCACCTCAGTTTTAATAGACTTTGAATTGGGATCTTAGATTGGATGTTGCACGGTCCAGCTGATTCAGTACAACACTGAACTTGGGGAAAAACAAAATTACTTGGAACAAAGGGGGATGAAAATAATCTAGCAATTTTAAAGTTGCACATAGAAAGTTACTCTGCATAATTCCAACCACACATAGAAAGTTACTCTGCATAATTCCAACCACTTGACTCAGGCCTTGAACAATTCTGCAATTATCCAACAGTGTGGGAATAACTATGGGGTGCATTTGAGGTTTTGTTTCAATTCCAATGAGACCTAATCTTCCTTGTGAGTTTGAACACTTTTTTCTTCTGGTTAATTGTTTATTTTTTGATTCTGGATGGCTTCTAAGAATAGCAGTTTGTTCCATAAAATCTTACTCTTATGCTTTGATTCGTTGCACTTAAAGAAGCTGTTGTCATTCTCTCAGGTGTTGGCATGCAGTATTTGACAATCTTGAACTGACAGAATTCCTAGAATTGAAGAACAAGGCTTTGTAGTTTGGAGCTTTTTTTATTTTTTGAATGGGTGCAAATGGATGTTTATTTTTCATAATAAATGCCATGGAATTTGTAAAGACGTTCTATTAATTCCTAGAATTATTCTGTTTTGGTGTTAGATTTATTAAGGCACATATAATCCATAAACCTCAGATGTTTTCTAGTGGGCAAGCCTAACAGCATATAAGAAAAACGTAGAAATGGCATAGTACTGCCAACAAATTGTTAGCATCTTTAAAAGTGTAGGATGGCCTTGTGATTAAAGCACTGGTTGATGATTCAGAAGATCTCTGTTCAGGGTCTGAGGCAGGGGCTATCTTTTACTATGTCTGGACAGCACACTGGGGCCTTGATCTCAGTTGTGGCCTCTAGGTGCTACTGTAAAAGAAATAATAATAGTAATTAGTTATAAAAACACTTTGTAAGTATTTAAAAATTATTTATTCCATCATGTGTAGACTGGTGGATTCCTAAATAAGATTCAAGGCAAGGAAAGCCATCCACCAATCTGTGGGCCATACCTGTGTTCCCCAAACATCAGTGGGACATTTCCCTGAAATAAGGACTGTGGGATCCCATACCGTGCCAATCTGAAAAAGACTCAATACAGCCACCGTTTCTGTTTTTTCACAGTTTAAGATCACATGTTCCTCCATAGTATTCCAATCAACCTTGATTTGAATATTTCATAAAGCCTTGGCAATTCTAAATATCACTTGATTGGTCTCGGGGAAAGCTCCATCTTACAGTAATATATGGCAATATATGGGTGTGAAGTTAGGATGCTATATATGGACAAGAAAGAGGTGTATTAAGCAACGCTTATCCATGCCTTTTCTAAAGACAGAATACCTTGCCTCTCCATTTCCTGGCTCCATCCAAAAGCAGAAGATTTGGAAAGTGGTGCAGATAGAGCTATGTTGGTATAGATTGTCTGTGGATCTGACCCGCTATGCTTACAGTGTGTTTGCTATCTCCTATAATCTATCTATTTTAGACATTACAGAGGCCTGCACACTGTACTGAGATTCTCTACCTTGGAGTTTGTCAGCCTCGTTTCTAGGACAAATGTTTTCAAATTCCTCATTCTGAAGCCTTGTGCCCCCAGATCGAGAGAGGTGTTTGCGACAAACCCTGCAGTATATTATTTTTCTGATCATGTGTCATAGGTTCCACCCCCACTCTGAACTTTAGGGTACAGATGTGGGGACCTGCATGAGAAACCCTAAGCTTAATTACCAGCTTAGATCAGTATGCTGCCACCACCCAAATATTTGAGTCATTTGGGAAACTCTGTCTTTCCCCCCAAAACCTTTCCCTCCCTGGGTAGCCTTGAAAGACTCCTCCATCAATTCCCTGGTGAACACCGATCCAAACTCCTTGGATCTTCAAACAAGGAAGAATTACTCACCCCCCTCCTTTTCCCCCACTGATCCCTGGTGAGTCCAGATACAATCCCCTAAGATACAAAAACAAGGAAAATCAATCAGATTCTTTAAAAAAAAAGCTTTTAATTAAAGAAAAGAAAGGTAAAAGAAAAAACCTCCGGGAGAGATTAGCATACCAGCTACTCTCACAGACAACAGATTCAAAACACAGAGGATGTTCCCCTGGGCACAAATTTAGTACACAAAAGAATCCCCATTTTGATTATTCCTCTAATTGCACAAAAACAAAGCCACAGAAGAAAATAAACATAACCCTATTTATTTGTTTTTAATACTCACTACTCTGATAAGAGGCTGGTTCCTTGATTTTTTCCACTTTGGCCAAAACTGAAACTGACAAAGACAAAGGGAACTTCCCTCCTTCCTTTTGAAACATCCCATCCCCCCATTGGTTCCTCTGGTCAGGTGTCAGCTAGGCTAGGTGAACTTTTTAACCCTTTACAGGTAAAAGAGGCAGTAACCCTTAACTATCTCTTTATGACATCATGTGATCATTTAAATGCATTCTGACCTGGGCAACTTGGTGAGCATGGCTTCTTAATAACATAACTTCCTGGTCAATAAGATTGTCCCCTAATTGGGTTGTAGGCACTATTCCTGGAGGGTACTTTAAGTCTAACTTTATAAGATAAGCTTCCCCCAATCCACACAGCGTAAGAAAGCATATGGTTCTGGTGTAATGGCAGGTTCTTGAGATCATTACAGACTTCCTGGGGGTCTTGTGCTTCAATACAACATCCACCAACATTTGTGGTGTCTTTGAACCACTTATAAATAGAATGGTTTCATGCAGCTGTTTAATATGTACACCACGGAATCAGGGGAAGTGCCTTAGATCTCGTTCTGAATATACAGTCTCTGGTGTCATCCCAGCCATCATTCATAGCTGAAACCAAGATGAAATCCAGAGGAGGTGCTGAGTGCTAGGGTGTCAGCCACAGAAAAATCACCCATCTTTTGAAAAAGCAACAAGCAAAACTCCCACCACAAGGAATAAATTTGTGCGCACACTTTGATCCCTTTCTGGGTTTTTTTATTTGTTTTACCCACATCCTTTTCACTGCACCACTCAGTAAAAGATGCTTTAAATTAGATAGGGCTTGGAAGTCCCTCACTTCTCATCCCCCTCTACCACTTTCACCAGCCCCCAACACGTAGAATCAATCTGGTAACCAGATCTATGCCTGGCTAATAGAAAACTGGCACAAATGAAAAGATGGATAAATAAACTTGCAGGAATATTTGTCATGTTTCATCCATCACATTTCCAAAGAGCTGAAGTAAAATACCATGTGGTAGTGTTTACATCATCCCGATTTAAGGCAGTTTAAAAAAAAATACACTTCCTGAAGCTACCTCTGGTGTTACGTAAAGTCAATAACCGTCTCTTCTGCATTCACGAATGCAAACAGAACTCTTTTCCGCTCTTCCTTCCCCTGCCACTATGCCAGCCAACCACCAATGTTTGCATGGTGCTTTCATTTTTTTCACTCTTCCTTACAGATCCTGTTGAGTGAGTGCCTGGCCCCATGGTGCCCAAGTACTGTCTGGGTGATGAACAAGTGACACTCATTACACCACTAGGAAGTACTTCATCGCTGTACCAATAAAACTGGCACAAAGCAGCTTCTTAACAGCTACCTGTAATTTCCAGCATCATTGGCCAAGCAGCTGGTATTCTGCGCTGAGTTTATCATAACCCAATTTCTGTGGGGGAAAAGTCATTGCAACAGATGTGTCCATCCTGCCAATGTATTCCCATGCAAATCAGATGCATTAATCCTCTGGTGAACTCGGCCTGTCCAGTAAAGTGCTCAGTGCACTCAATTCCCATTGACTTCCAGGTGAGCCCTACCTGCTGGGACCATTCAGATATAATGCATTATGTTGCACCATATACTTAAATATCATGCATGTCAGCCAGTCCTGTAATATCTAAAATATAATTATGGTGATGCCAAGCTTTACAAGCTTATCACAATGTTGGCAATATTTGTTGTGTTTCTTGATCCCCCTGCTCCATGGAGAAAGATGATAAGGGGAAACCTCAGCTTTCTTTTTTTTTTTTAAGTGCATTCCTAGTACTAGCTCTTCTCCTCTGATGGCTAAAACCCAGAAGGCAAATTTAAAAAAAGAACAACTTAGTTATTTTTAAATAAAATCTCATCAGTTTGGCTTGAAAATCTGGAGATTTTATAAAACACTACATGATTTGTGTGGACTGCACTTGTGATTTGTAAATGCTCGGGACTGTAATTAGGCTGGGATTTACAAAGGAACCTAAGAGAATTAGGCACTCAGGTCCAGATCCTCAAGGTATTTAGGTGCCTGAGGATCTGGGCCTCAGCTGCCATTGAATTTCATTGGGATTTGGATACATAACACCCTTTAACCTCTTTGCAAAAGTCCTTGGTCTTTAAGAAAAACTGCACCTGTTTTGTTCAGCCAAACAGTCTAGTAGTTCCCCCAAGAGAGAAGCCCCAGGTACACACTGTGAAATAAAAGCACCGGGACCTTATTTTCAGAGGTGCTCCCAACTCAATGGGAGCTCTGAAAGTGTAAAAAACTCCTCTGTTTTTGAAGTTCTTAACTACTATTAATATTTCCGAGCCTCGCATGGCGGGCAGCCATCTTGCTGGCAAGTGATGGCATTGGTTACACAAGCCTATGTGGCTTTATCATGCTAAATACGTGATTTTAATCCTAATAAAGGATGTGTCAGGGAAAAGACCACCACCTTGTCAATTGATCAGACAGCCTGAGGCTCCTTTTATTGAGAAATCATCAATACATGCGTGCACGCACGGAGAGACAGCGTATCCCCTAGCAAGGGTTAAGCTGCTCTCCCCAACTGATTTTTGTCACAGCTTATAAAGCTTAAAATCACAAATTAGCATATATGCTTACACATAAACTATAACCCTTATTTGGCAATCATATGACATACATTTCCGAAAAGCAACTGACATTATCCTTATATGGTAGGTATAGCAAATATAAAATTGCAAGCTCTTATCTTTTACTTCCTTAAGGATGTTTTCGTGATTGTCAGGAGACCCTGACATCAGTTACCCTACTTGCGGTCTAACTGTTACTCTACTTGTGGTTAAACTGACCTGCCTTGTAAGGCCCCTTGGGACTCGTGTCCAGTGTTTAGTTCCCATTTCTGGCCAGCTGTTGCTGTGCTGATACTTTGAATTATGCTAACGCAGGCTTTTTAATGTGTTACTGTAGGGCAAGGGTAAGCTAGCAGCATGATCATGGTTTGTGTACTACAAAACTGCCTTCTGGGAGGGTAGTTTCGCAGTGATTATGTTGGTGTTAGTATTGTAAGCCTAAGATCGATTTATATGAATTAGGTCTGTTATAAGAAGGAAGGGGCAGGTTTCCCTGACAGATGAAACTGTGAACCAGCTTCCAGCCCTCCTCCTTCACCTTGTACCCACTAGGAAGCAGGCGTCCCTTATGGCCTCCAGATGGAGAACTCACAAATTCTTCCCTTTCTTGCTATTCATGCTGTCTTTGATCTCTCACAAATGTGGCAGAGAAATGTGCAGCTTGTGCGGCTGGTCCTGCTAGTAAGAAGGCTGATTTTCAGCCATTCAAAGCCAGGGCCACTATGGCAGAAGCACCGCTCTGACCTGCTTTTGTGTCCCAGCAGATGAGGGCAAAGTAAGAGATTCCTAATGGAGGATTCCATTCTGCCCCCTCTGGAAAAGGTGAGATAAAGGGGAAGAATGGAGAAGGGAGGGACAAACTGGGCAAGGATTTGGGGAAGAAGCAGCAGCACGCTTTCTTCAAGACAGACTCCACATTGCCTTCCTCACAGCTGGAAATAGACTTTGGTCTGGAGGTCTCCTTCAGAACAATCCATTGCAAAGATTCAATGGACTATAAAAGAGAGGGGTACAGAATCCCAAGTTATCTGTCTTTCACCAGCCCTTTGACTTTGGGGGATAGATCCTGACCCAGGAGTTTGGTCAGCCATTTGCTGGAAGTGTGGTGAGGATTTGACCATGAACCAAGTCTAGCTTGTTAACTTTTAGTCACCAGAAAGCGTTTGATCTTTACTTATAACCATTTCTGATTTTAATTCTTATATGTGTACTCACTTAAAACCTGTCACTTTGGAATTAAAGAAACTTGTTTTATTTTGAATCTAAGCCATTCCAGTGCTGTGTTTGAACTGCACTGTTTGATAACTCCAGTCAAAGTAACAAACTGTTGGATTTTGACTCTGCAGAACATATGTTTTGGGGGGGAATCTGGTGCTGGCAAGAGTTTGGAGTCACCTTACCAGCAGTTAACCAAGGCTGTTGGAGAATAGTGGAAGGCTGTGGTATTGCAGGCAGGCTCCTGGAGCCAAACCATTGGCTCAGGGCTGCTCAATACATAGGCATAGAGTGCATGTTTGTTGCTGACTATGAGTATCCCAGGCAGAGCACTATAGTAGCAATGCTTTTAAAGGCATGTAATGGTGAAAGGTGATACAACTCTTTACCAGTCTGGATTGCACCCCATAACAGGACAGCTTCACTTGGGGTGGAGTGGGAGCTGTGGAAGCCTGGAGGTGCTGCAGGTGGGAGAGAAAGGACATGAGGCTGTGGGGGACCAGGAGGAGCACAGGATGCAGAGGTAATGTAGGAAAAATTCATTCTCCATCCAGTGCTATGGGGGTGACAAACTGGGAGAGGTGCAGTGCTGAGTTAGGTGCAGTGTGCAGCTGGGACGACCCTGGGCAGAAAAGCCTGAATTGTGTCTCACAGAGTAACAGTTTGGTCCCTGATGCCCCCTTGCTCAAGGGTGAAACTCGGCCAAATCAAACTGGACCACTGCTAGATACACACCAGATTCATGATTCAAACCAGGTACAAGGCACAAACCGGAGCACTGAAAGGTCCAAGGCATGTCTGTCTCTGGGGCAGATTTCAAATGTCTACCTCACACTGCTGAGGCAGTGACAATATGTGATGTCAGGAAGGAATTTTCCCCCAGGTCAGATCAGCAGTGACCTTGGGAGGGTTTGCTTTCCCCTGCATCGTGGGGTGTGGGTCACTTACCAAGATCATCTGAGTGTGTCTCAGTTAATCAGTTCCCTGCCATTGCAGGGGCCTGGGTTCCCCTGCCAGACACTGGGAAAGTGGCATAATCTGGCCAGCAAAATGGCAGACTGCCTGAGCCAGATCCTCCAGTGAGACTTTGATACCCCAGAAGGGACAAATTACAGTGACCTGGACAGAGGACCAAGCCTTGAAGAGGGGGAGCACTGCAAGAGGGGCCAAAGTGCGAAGGACAGATGGTAGGGGGCATCAGACCAGGTGGAGCTATTCCCCAGATGCAGCCACAAGGAGGGACCCTATTGGTGAGTAGAGACCCTATGACAATGCTCCACTGCGAAGCTGAGCTATAATGCCCTAGACATTTGCTGTCCCATGGTGGAAGGGTAGCAGTGCAGTACTTAAGGGTATTAAGTTGGTTATGCTATTGTGTGGATCAGATCACTCAGGTTCACTCTGAACTGTCTATTTCCATCAGGAGACTGCAGGGACGCGGGCTTGTCCTCCTCTGCTGGAGTTTAGGCCAGTTTCACCAAGGTTTTCAAGGTGCCAGGATGCTTCAGGATGCCAAAAGCTGTGGCTTGGGTGCCTTTCTTTCCTGGCTAGTGGGCATCCAAATATTTGGGGGTGGGTGGGAATTTATGCCTGATTTTTCTCAAAGGAGCAAAGTTAGGGCTTAAGTCTGTCCTCCTTGCTCCTGTTGAGTAAGTACCTTATTCTGAAAGTAGTCCCATTGCCTTCTAAAAACCAGCAACTAAGTGCAAGTAAGAATGGGAGAATTGGGCCTTTGGAGGGGGTGGATTTTGTTACAGATATTTCACACCACTCTGCTAGGCGGGAGCGCTCCCCAAAGCCCAACTCTGCCCCCCTTACTCATGTTGAGTATTGCCTTACTCTGTGAGTAGTCTCAGTGAACTCTCTGCCCCAGGGACGCCTTATTTATGCTGAATAGTGCCTTATTCCACTGCTAGCCCAACTGGAATCAGGAGCACCTGCAGAGTGAGGTGCTGCCCGGTAGGAGTACCAGAATCTGGCCAAAAGGCTACCCTGGGGAACCAATGGCTGGAGATACTCAACCTTGTTAGCACAGTACCGCCTGAGGTGGCCCAAAACCATACTAGAAAATGGGTAATCCAGATATCAAAGAGCTTTAGCACAGCTTTCAGAGACCTGGATGATTACTGAACTGCAACAGTGAGAGTTACAACTTGTTACCTTTGAAACTGAGATGCACTTGGTTTCCCTGAAAGCATCAGGCCTTTGGGGCGAGAAGCTCTGAGAAGTGTTTGTGCTGTGAAGATTTAGGAGGTAAAACATTTGCATTTGTGTTGAATTTCCCTCTCTTCCTGACCTTGTTTCCTATTATTCTCCCTCCACCGTGCCCCTTTGTGTTGATCCTCCTCATGCTCTTAGACTCCTTCACCACATTGCTCATTGTGGCACCCTCTGGTGATGACAGGCAGGCTCTGCGTAGGTGATGTCAGTAGTCGTGCAATAAGCATTCAGCAGCTTAGACCCCTCAGCCATGGCTATTCCCCATAGGGGATAGCCCTGATCCCTTTTTGCATGGTCTTGAGCCAATCACCAGGTGCCCCACAATGTGGAAACATACTTTAGCAGCTATTATTCTTTTAAGTACAGTAGGGCTCTACATACACACTGCTTCCATTGTGTACTGAGCTACAGCACTGGCCAGGATCCAAATGCATCCTTGCTGTCGGATATTTCCAAGATCATACCATTTATAGGTTAGTTTTGGTAGCTTTAGACTTGATAGCGCACTTCCAATATATATATTGTTGCAGCCAATGGAATAGATTGCTGAAAAAATACAAACAATGGCTAGTCAACTTCCACACCATTTGAGCAAGTGTTTCCTATATGTTTCCATACATATATATCCCTGGTGTAGCACTGAGTCTACTGGCTATTTTCCACTGAAAAGTTTGTAGATTTGCCCTCAGGCACTTGTTGTAAACATAGAGCTATGATATATATAACATGCAGACACCGCCACAGAGGTCTCCCCATCAGCTGTCGCGACTCCTACTCCAGCCCTGTAAATGGATTAAATTGTTCTCAATCTGATCTCCCTTCAAATGAATTCCTTTGTCTCCAATAGCTATATTTTTGTGGCCACAGATTCCCAATATAGGCATTAGCATAAACGAAATAAAAATAAGTTAGGCCACACAAGCTGAGAAATACAGACTAACTAGCAACCCAGCTTTAACTTTAGTAGTGGCAGGAATATTAAAATATGTTATGGCATTTAGGTTCAAAGGGCAAAGGTCAAATCCCCAGACTATCAAGAATTTGCTTCTCTTACATCATCTTTGGTAAGGCACTAGTGCCTCATGAATAAATATTTTGTTTCAAAACAATGTTGCTTACAGGCTATATAACACATTTTGGTGAATTTCTCTTCCTCTTTCTTTTCAGTCAGTGACATTGGTCTGACAACACTACACCAAATTCTTCTATCCATTATGCTGGCATAACTACAAAGTAACTCTATTGATCTGCACTGGCATAACTGAGAACAAAATTTTGTTGATAATTTTGTCAATAACTCATCAGCTCCTTGTGCTTATTGCCCACTTGAAAATATTGTATCAGAGTCGGTTGCCGCAGTAGTGGTATCAAAACCAGAGATGAGCCTGAGCCCCCAACTTTGGAAGCAGACCTAGATTTAAAGCACGTTAATATTCAGCGGCATTTGTATCTAGGGTTGCATTCAGATAGGGGATAGGTGTATATGTGAAGATTAATAGATCATCCCTGTCCTCAACAGCTTGCAATGTACATATACAGGATAGAGGGTGAGAGAGAGGCACAGACAATAAAAGCCAGTGTTTTCAAACACTGGCACCTAAAGTTAGGCACCCAAATCCATATTTTGATCCCCTAAATAATTGGCCTGAGTTTAACAGATGCCGAGTACCCACCATCCTTGTTGGGAGCTGCTGGGATAATTGATACCCAAAATACTAGTCACTTTTAAAAATCTTGGCATGTATATATCTCCATGTTGCTCATGCTGTTCCCCAAGACAATATCTAAAGGCTGTCTTTTCGCTAGGACGAATGCCTGATAACCCTTCCTGAACTGCATTAAGTCTCATGGCAGATCACATCCCCATTTTTTATTCAGATGTAGCCATGGTAGTATTTCCGTTGGGCTTTCAGTCTATGTTTTTCCCTCTCATGTGCTCATACACAGAGTGTTTGTGTGTCTAGTGCTGTGGCTCAGTCTATACCCTTGAACAAGACCTTTCACCTCAAAGGGGTTATGGGATACCAAGATACACTGGTGAAACTGAGGGCCTGTTCCACCACTGCCTTGCACCCTGTGGGTTTTCCAGAGAAGTCCAGAGGAGGTAGGTGCCCAACTGTCACCAAATTTTCATGGGACTTGAGTACCTAACTCTCTTTGCAAGTCTCAGCATTAGATTGGGGCCATGTGGATGTGAAGTGGCACCATAGCAGAGTGGCACCACTTTGCACAAGTATAAATGACTGAAATGAGCCCTAAGTGTTCAGCTTTCTTCAGGCATTATGCATTCCTTAGTGTCAGGGGGTTGCTGGCCTTGTCCAAGTTGACTAGGAGCTCTTAGCATATAGGTATGAAGAGTGACTGCGTAGTTGACTCCAGGCCTGCTGTCAGTGTGATATTTTGTTTATTCTCACAACCGACAATCTTTGCCGAAGTAACAGGTGGGTACTACATGAGAAGGTGACTGTGAAAGAACTGATGCCAGCTTTGTGTTTATAATGCCTGGGCATCTATTACCTTGCTAGACATTGCTTTTATTAGTATCATTAGAGCACCATGACTGCTGCCACAGGTACCATGCCATGCTGCTGAATGAACTACACATGCCCCATCTCTATATATTGATCAGTCAATTGTACTTATCCGACTTCTGTTGCCAGAGTGCCTAAGCACCTAACAAACTTTAATGTATTTATCTGCACAGCACCTCCTTTGAGGTAGGGAACATAAGAACGGCCATACTGAGTCAGATCAATGGTCCATCCAGCCCAGTGTCCTGTCTTCCCACAGTGGCCAGTGCCAGATGCGTCAAAGGGAAGATTTGAGGGGTGCGTGTACCCCAGATTTTGATCAAGCTAATTACAACCACATTATGTGCATTCAGCCACCATGAATTAATAACATAGAATACCACATAGTTAAAGGTTAATTGGAATAAGCAGAGCTTCAAGAGGCCAGGTCAAAATTAGCTGGAGGCTTGTAGTTTCTGCTAGTCAGAATGGGAGGAAGGGAGAAAGAGTCAACAATCCAAGACTGAAAGAAAATAAGTGGATGGAAACCTTGAGTTTTGGGTGCCTTTGATATAGAAGCTTATTCAGGACCGGCGCTAGGGGTTTGAGTGCCCTAGGCAGACGGCAATTTCGCTGCCCCACGCGCTGATCCCGTGGCTCCGCTGGAGCTGCAGTGGTGCCTGCAGAGGGTCCGGTGCTCCGTGGCTCTGGTGGAGCTGCCACAGTGGTGCCTGTGGGAGGTCCACCGGAGCCGCGCGAGCAGCCGACCGTCCGCAGACACGACTGCAGCAGCTCCACCGGAGCCGCGGAGCACCGCACCCTCCGCAGGCACCGCTGCGGCAGCTCCACCGGAGCCGCCTGCCGCCCCCTCCAGCAAAACGGCACCCACCAATAATTCTGGCGCCCTAGGTGATTGCCTAGGCTGCCTAAATGGTAGCGCCGGCCCTGAGCTTATTATGACTAAGACTGTTAGGAATGTTTGTGGATATGTAGTTATTGAAGTTAGGAGAAGCTAGGGTCACTATGAGCTGTGTGTTTTGTAAAAGTTAGTTATACAAGACTAGATAATAGGATGTACTTTGGGAGCAGTTTTCTGAAGCTATCCTGAGAGACTTTTTCCTGACACCAGACTTCCCAGCAGGGAAGCAACTGGCCATTCTGGACCTGCTGTAAGTTACTCAATACCATCTCTAATTCTAGGTAATTATTTGGGATGTTCTAACTCTATTGCTTATGTGTGTGTGTGCTTAAATCTAAAAAAATGTAGTTTTAGGTAAGAGCATGCTTGTTTGTATTAGTCTTTCATCAGCCGGAAGTACTTGTTCCCATTCATTTATTCCTGACACTGCCTGGAGTGAAACAGTTAAGTTGTCATCTCTTTGGTTCTGAAAACCTCGGGTAACAAACAGAACAGGGCAATTATCATGTGATCCATCCCCTGTCATCCAATCCCAGCATCTGGTAGTCAGAGGTTTAGGGACAGAGAGTATGGGGTTGTCTCCCTAACCATCTTGGCTAATAGCCATTGATGGACCATTCTCCATGCAATGATCCCCATTATACAGATGGGCACCTGAAGCACAGAGAGGACAAATGACTTGTCCAAACTTGTGGTAGAGGAGAAACTCCACTGATCTGTGGTTTGTGAACTGAGTGGTAGCCACACAGCCAGTACCCCACGGGGTTATGGAGACAACCAGTGGTTTAATCCTTCGAGCATAGATCATTTCCAGGTGGAGGATGCTTGGAAAATGCGTGAGTATTGGGAAGTCGGCACTGGACACTTGTGGCCGAGGGCATAGTGGGAAGGCTCAACCACTAACACTGCGGAGACTGTTGGCTGCAGAGGAATTTGCAGGATGGCTTGTGTGAGAAGTGCTTTTACCTGCATAGGCTGGGCTCTGCAGAGGAAGTTCAGCAGTGGGTAGGATGGAAGTGCTTGGGGAAGTAGCAGGAAGGCTACATGGCTGGGAGGGAAAGGGCAGACCTGGGAGTTTGTCAGAGGCTGCAGCAGGTTAAAGGAGCTGGAAGGAGCATAGGACACTTTGTGAGGTAGAGTGGAGATTTGGCAGCTCTGGGTGGAAGATCAGAGCTGGGTGATCATTGTAGCAGAGGTATCACAGAGCTTCCCCAACAGGCAGGGAGGAGATGCTGGCGTTATTGGAAGCAGCTTTCAAAAGGAAGGAGAATGGGGCTGAGCTCTTGTCAAAGGGAGAGGACAGAAACAGTGTGGGAGGGAGGGGTGACACAGCTAGGGTGGAGAGGGTGCCGGGGGGGGGGGGGTTGTGTTGCTTTGGCCACTAGGAGAATGGTTGGGGTATGTGGGGAACTGCAGGAGAGAGGAGCAGGAGGCGGAGCATATTAAGCACATGGGGGATTGTGCACACAGCTTGACTGTTGTTGGTACCCCACTGCAGCTACTCTGTGCTCCAGGCTCTGGGGGATAAGGAGCCAAACAGCTATACCTAGACACATGAGGCTGGTGAAGTGACTTGAAGTTGGTATGTGCTGCTCTCCACAAGCAGGCACCATCTGTCTGAGGCTTCACTGCAATCTGTTCTGCATGGGGCTCTGACGAGCCAGCTGGGGAAGCTGAACACGACCTCTGTGGGCCCAGCAAGAGGGGAGCACAACTCCACCAGGTAAAATGACTCCAGTGCTGCCCATGCCCCACGTACAGCAAGCCATGTGCCAGATTGCCCGAGTGCCTGTGATGGGTGCCATGGGCTAGCACACACACTAATCATCATTAGCAGTCTTTCGCTTAGCCATGTCCAGGGTCGCAAGGGAGCAACATGTTATAAGCCCAACCCTCTGGAGCACATTGAAATCGAAGGGAGCAAGATTGAGCCGTGGTACATGATATACCTATGATATTTTCCACTGGGAGATATGCTACAAGTAATATAGTGTCAGAGTAGAAAGGAAATGTACTAAGGAAAGAGTTATTTCAGTGCAAACAAATTTTGTTCTTTGAGCAAGAAGTGTTCATTTCACAGGAGCATTGTACATGGCTTGCTGCTACAGAAATCAGATGTGAAATGAACAGGGGCGGCTCTAGATATTTTGCCTCCCCAACCACAGCGTCATGCTGTGGGGGGCGTTCTGCCGGTCGCCGGTCCCGTGGCTCCGGTGGAACCCCACAGGCGTGCCTGCAGGAGGTCCACCGGAGCCACGGGACCAGTGGACCCTCTGCAGGCAAGTCACCGAGGGCAGCCTGCCTGCCGCCCTCCCAGCGACCAGCAGAGCGCCCCCCGCGGCATGCCACCCCAAGCACACTCTTAGTGTGCTGGGGTCTGGAGCTGCCCCTGGAAATGAATCCAGGTGAGCCCCTGGACACAAATCCCCCAAAGCAATATGCATGCTATTTGTGGGAGGGATAGCTCAGTGGTTTGAGCATTGGCTTGCTAAGCCTAGAGTTATAAGTTCAATCCTTAAGGGAGCCATTTGGGGATTTAGTTGTGGGTTAGTCCTGCTTTGAACACAGGGTTAGACTAGATGATCTCCTGAGGTCCCTTCCAACCCTAATATTCTATGATCTTTGCCAGTTTCAAAGGGAGACAGAAATTAAGAAAAGCTAGTTTATAGGAGCAGCTTATAGAAAGGAATAAACTTGTTAAAGGACTAAGCTCCCAATGCACAGACCATGGGGTGGGTCTGACAGAAGAATAAATATGGTAAATGAATACAGACCATAAAATATTTCATTAAACATCATAGCCCTCTTCAAGTACTGGAGTAGTTGGGAAAATAGAGCTCTGGTTCAGCAAGGTTATCGGTTTAACAGGTTCCTACTAGGCTGTGCTTTACAGGACAGCCTTGTATTATTGGATATTTTGGCTTGATAGAGAGAAAGTGAATTTGCCAAAAGAGCTGTTGTTACCATACCAATTATTCATTTAAAGGGTTTTACCACTGTGTACTGTTGTATTGTGATTTCTGAATTTTCAGTTGCTTCATTGCTACTGCAAGTACTCAGTGCAATTCCTTTGATGTCGTGTCTTGTTCCCAGTCACACATTCATCACCGTATTATCAACTACACTGATCGATTTCACTGCATTATTATCATTTATATTAGAATCCTGCCCCAACCGAGATCCAGGTCTCTCTGCACTGGCTGCTATGCAAATACCTAGTAGGAGGCAGTCCCTGCCCCAAGGGTTTATACTTTAAATAGACACGACAGAAAAAGAGGTGGGACACAGTGGTTTGAGCGTTGGCCTGCTAAACCCAGGGTTGTGAGGGGGCCATTTAGGGATTTGGGGATTGGTCCCGCTTTGAGCAAGGGGTTGGACTAGATGATCTCTTAAGGTCCCTTCCAACCCTAATAATCTATTATTCCAAGAAACGTTAAGAGCAATTCAGTGATTTGTCTAAGGTTAGACAATCACTGCAATTGACTCCTGAACTCCTGAGTCCAGTGCCTTCACCTTCATACTTAGATTTCCAGTTATAACTGTGAAAATAATGGATTTGTTTGGTTCACTGGCAGTTCAAAAAAAATTATTAAGGATCAAACAAAAAAAAACTTTTCAACATTTTCGGCAAATCAAAAAGTTGGGGGGAAAATAATTTCAGATTGAATGATACATTTTGTTTCATAGAATCTTAGGGTTGGAAGGGACCTTAGGAAGTCATCTAGTCCAACCCCCTGCTCAAAACAGGACCAATCCCCAGACAGAATTTTACCCCAGTTTTCTACATGGCCTTCTCAAGGATTGAACTCATAACCCTGGGTTTAACAGGCCAATGCTCAAAACCATTGCACTATCCCTCCCCCAAACCTCATAGAAATATTTTCATTTAATTTTTGACCATTTAAAAATGTTTTAAAGGGAATTTTGAAACATAAAAGTGAAATGTTTCATTTAGAAAATGTCAAACTGAATCATTTTGATTTTTTTTCAGATTCTTTTTTCTTTGAGAGCGAATCATAGAGTCATTGAATATCTGGGTTGGAAGGGACCTCAGGAGGTCATCTAGTCCAACCCGCTGCTCAAAGCAGGACCAATCCCCAACTAAATCATCCCAGCCAGGGCTTCCTCAAGCCTGACCTTTGGGATTGACCTTTGGGGTTGACCAAAACAATTTACCAATTTGACACACATTCACAAAATATTTCATTGTCACCAAATCTGCATTTTTCACCAAAAAAACTTACAGCCAAAAAATTTCACCCAGCTCTACTTCTAATAATTGCAGGCAGCTCACAGGGAAAGTAAAATGAACCAAACAAATGTTCTAACATTTTACAAGTTTATGACATGTGAATGTACTTGGATATAGACTTTGGTTTTAGTGGCATATGGAGAGAATACTCTGCTCTGTGCAGAAGAATGTGGGCCCTGCTTCAAAGAGCTTTCAATATCTTTTAGAGCTTTCAATATCTTTGAAATCTAAACACCTCATTTGGTTCAGTTTCACTGTGTGCCCATGCCCAATAGCAGGCAGGATTTTTATGGTTTCAAGTTTTTGTTTGGTAAGTTTCACACACTTTGGAAAAAGAAGGCTGGTCCTGTGGCTGACAGATTGGACTGTGCTTCTGGAACACTGAGTTCTCTTCCCAAATATACCACAGACTTCCTGTGGGGGTTGGGAATGTCACTTATCTTGCTGCATGTCAGATTCTCATCTGTTCAATGGAGATAATAATACTTCCTTGCTCTGTCTCAGGTCTGGTCTACACTGGGGGGAATCGATCTAAGTTACACAACTTCAGCTACATGAATAACGTAGCTGAAGTCGACATACTTAGATCTGCTTACTGTGGTGTCTTCACTGCAGTCTGTTGATGGGAGACGCTCTCCTGTCGATTCCCCTGGTGTGTCTTGTTGAGGTGGAGTACCGGAGTCGACACTAGAGCAATCGGTGGTTGATTTATTGCATCTATACTAGACACAATAAATTGACCCTCACTGGATCGATTGCTGCCTGTCAATCTGGCCGGTAGTGTAGACAAGCCCTCAGTGATGTAGATTGCCAACTTTCTGAGACAGAGTTTTTACATAAAAATGGCCATGCTGAGTCAGACCAATGGTCCATCCAGCCCAGTATCCTATCTTCTGATGGTGGCCTGTGCCAGATGCTGCCAAGGGAACAAACAGGGCAATCACCAACTGAACCGTCCCCTGTTGTCCAGTCCCAGCATCTGGCAGTCAGAGGCTTAGGGACACCTGGAACATGGGGTTGCATCCCTGACCATTTTGACTAATATCCATTGATGGATCTATCCTCCATGAACTTATCTAAATCTTTTTTGAACCCAGCTATACTTTTGGCCTTCACAAAATCCCCTGGCAATGAGTTCAACATGTTGACTGTGCGTTGTGTGAAGAAGTACTTCCTCGTGGTTGTTTTAAACCTGCTGCCTAGTAATTTCATTGAGTGACACCTGGTTCTTGTATTATGTGAAGAGGTAAATAACACTTCCTTATTCAATTTCTCAACACCATTCACTTATTTTATAGACCTTTATCATATCCCCCTAGCCCCCAGCACAGTCATTTTTTAAAGCTAAATAGTCCCAGTCTTTTTAATCTCTCCTCACCTGGAAAATGTTCTATATCCCTAATAGGTCCTTGGACTCAGCTTCAGGAACTCTAAGCACGAGTGTAATACAACTAGTAACATGAGTCTTATGAATAATATCCCATTGTTTATCATTCTGTTTTGTTACAGGGAGGGACTTGCTGACTGAAATAACATGTCACTCCACAGCATACCCACGGGACCAACAGGTCCCTAGCATCTCAAACAGGTGATTAAAAGGAAGCAGAAAGCCTACAAGGAATGAATGAGGGGGAGATCAGCAAGGAACCTATCTCTTAAAAATCAGAGGAAAAGTAAGAACTGCCAAATGCCAAGCAGAGTTGGATCTTGCAAAGGGAATTAAAACCAATAGTAAAAGGTTCTATAGCCATCTAAATAAAAAGAAAACAGGGAAAGAAGAGGTGGTACTGGTAAGCACTGAGGATGGAGTGGAGATTAAACATAATCTAGGTATGGCCCACCACCGAAACAAATACTTTGCCTCCATTTTTAAAAGCATAATGAGGAACTGGCGATAGCGGCTGGGTGGCTAATGGCAACGAGGATATGAAGTAGAAATTACCACATCCAAGGTGGAAGTCAAACTCAGACAGTTTAATGGGACCAAACCAGGGGCCCCATAATACTCCATCCAAGAATATTAAAGGCACTGGCACATGAAATTGCAAGTCTAATAGCAAGGATTTTTAATGAGTTTGTAAACTCTGGGGGTCATACCCTGTGACTGGAGGATTGTTATTAAAGTACCTATTTTTAAGAAAGGAGGGGAGTGATCCAGGAAACTACAGGTCTGTTAGTTTGACCTCATTTGTATGCAAGGTCTTAGAACTAATTTTGAAACAAAGTAGTTAAGGACATAGTGGTGAACAGTAATTGGGATAAAATATGACATGGTTTTACAAAAGGTAGATCATACCAGACCAACCTGATCCCCTTCTTTGAGAAGATAACTGGGGTTTTTTGGGGTTTTTTTTTTGTTTGTTTTTTTAGACAAAGGAAATGCAGTAGCTCTAATCTACCTGGATTTCAGTAAGGCATTTGATATAGTCCCACATGGGAAATTATTAGTTAAATTGGAGTAAATGGGAATTAATACGAGAATCTAAAGCTGGATAAGGAACTGGTTAATGGGGAGACTACAGTGAAGGTGACCTGTCAGAGTGGAGGGAGGTTACTGGTGGAGTTACTCAGGGATCAGTCTTGGGACCAATCTTATTTAACACTTCTGTTAATGATCTTGCCACACAAAGTGGGAGTGTGTTAATAAAATTTGCAGATGACACAAAGTTGGGAGGTATTGCCAAAATGGAGGAGGACTGGAATATCATACAAGGAGATCTGGAAGGCCTTGTAAACTGGAGTAATAGAAATGGGATGACATTTACTAGTGCAAGATCATGCATCTAAGGACTAACAACAAGAATTTTTGCTATAAACTGGGGATGTATCAGTTGAAAGTGACAGAGAAAGGAGAAACACCTGGGTGTATTGGTCATTCGCAGGATGACCATGAGCCGCCAATGTGATGCATCCGTGAAAAAGGCTAATGTGAGCCTAGGATGCAGCAGCCGGGGTATTTCCAGTTAGAGATAAAGAAGTGTTAGTACCATTACACAAGGCACTGGTGAGACCTCTTCTGGAATACTGTGTGCAGTTCTGGTCTCCCATGTTTAAGAAAGATAAATTCAAACTGGAACAGGTGCAGAGAAGGTCTAGTAAGATAATCAGAGAAATGGAGAATCTGCCTTACAAGAGGACACTCAGAGACCTTGACTTGTTTAATCTAACCAAACAAAGGCTGAGGGGGAGATATGATTTGCTCTCTATAAGTATATCAGAGGGATAAATATCAGGGAGGGAGAGGAGTTATTTAAATGCCAATGTGAACACAAGAACAAATAGATATAGCTTGGCCGCCATCAGTAAATGTAATCTTGAAATTAGATGAAGGTTTCTAACCATCAGAGGAATGAAGTTCTGGAATAGCCTTCCAAGAGGAGCAGTGTGGGCAGAAAGCCTAACTGGCTTTATGACTGAGCTTGATAGCTGTATAGAGGGGGTGCCCACATGTTCAGGGTCAAACTGATCATCATATTTGGGATTGGGAAGGAATTTTCCCGTGGGTCAGATGGACAGATAACCTGGGGGGTTTTGCCTTCCTCTGCAGAATGGGGCATGGGTCACTTGTAGGTCTAAACTAGTGTAATGGTGGAATCTCTGTAACTTGAAATCTTTAAAGCATGATTTGAGAAAGTCAGTAACTCAGACCCCTAACCTCTGGCTATTACAAGAGTGGGTGGATGAGGTTCTGTGGCCTGCAATGTGCAGGTCAGTCTAGATGATCATAATGGTCCCTTCAAATTCTATGAGTCTGATAGTGAGCTGTCCTTAGATGCAAAGGAACCACACATACATCCATGCAAAGGAAAACTTTGGTCCCTCATGTGGCTGAGCTTTGGCAAATAAATTAATTGTCCATGCTAAAATTGTTGTTGGGGGAAACGGTTTGGATTTGGGACTTTTCTCTAAAACCTCTTCCCCACCCCCACCCCTACTATATTAATTTCACTTCTTACAGCAAATCCTGCCACTGTGCACTGAAAAAGGATCATCATGCAGAGATGACACTAGAAGAGTGCACACAGCCAACTTCCAACCTCAGTATTAATGGGAGTTTTGAGCCAGCATCAAGGGCAGAGTATACCTTAATTTGCCCATAGTCATCAGACTGATATCCTAGGCAGCAAATTTAATTGCATGGCAAACAAATGTGCACCAAGAATGACTTTATACAGCCTAACAAAACATGTGGGGGAGGAAAGGCAATCAGCACAAACTGAAACTTGCTTCAGTGTTTGCATTCTTCCATCTTCTGTCCTAGGGGCCAGGAGACATTGTCCCTCAAATGTTGCCAAGAAAAGGAACTGAGATCCTTTTCAGTTTCCCTTTGAATCTGCAAACCTCATCTCTGCTTCCCTTTCCTAGAGGAGGAAATAGTTCAGATTAAATTAGTATTGAAGCTGGAAAGCCTGGAGTTGGAATCATTCCCCCACTGGCCTTTGCTGGGCTCAAAAGGTAAAAGCCTTCAGGGAGAATTTGAAAATGAAATCTGCCAGTCTTTCTCCCACTTAGAGGTCCTAGTGTTTTTCCTCACATGTTCTACTTTAGTACCTAAGAGACCTTTTCCTCAGCCACCTTAGATGGACCTCCAGGGCAAACAAAATAATTGGCTTAGTCAAATGCCAGAGAAAAATGAAAAATTTATTTCTCAGGTGTAGCTCTGCTTGTAAATGGACTGGACCACCACCTTTCTCCATTTCTAGTACCCCCCCAGCATCCTTGCCATAGTGAATGCTTCATTTGCCCCTCTGACTCAGAGCTTTGATTAAAAGCAGGGTGTAATTCTAGTCCATTCCTTTGGCATTCTTGCAGTACCCACAACACATGGCCCGAAAGCCGTGTACTTTGTGGGGCTCAGTGTTTGAAAGATGGGGTGGGGATTAAAGCTTAGGCAGTTTGGCACCTGAATGTAGGCTCCTAAATTGACATTCAGGCATCTAAGTAAATGGTTTTCCAAGGAGGAATCAGGTTTTCAAGGGACTCAGCATCAGGCTATTAGAAGACTATTTACAGGAAATTGGTCTAAATGGGCCAGCTGATCTGATCAAACAGCAGAAGGGGAAGAGCAAGTGGTCAGAGATCATAGAATATCAGGGTTGGAAGGGACCTCAGAAAGTCATCTAGTCCAACCCCCTACTCAAAGCAGGACCAATCCCCAACTAAATCATCCCAGCCAGGACTTTGTCAAGTCTGACCTCTAAGGAAGGAGATTCTACCACCTCGCTAGGTAACCCATTCCAGTGCTTCATGATGGTCTAGGGCAAAGGATTACCAGCAAACTTTTAGGAAGGGCAACATAATAAACTTGTGAACAATGAGGTTGTTCCCAATGCATGTCAGTGAAATCTCACTCTTCTATTCTATGATTCTATGATCATGCATTCTGCATATGCTACCTATGGACCAAGAAACAATTACAGAAATACTTCAGAGAGTTTGATTGGGATTATTTTTTGCATCCTTCTTCCTGGAAAGCTAAGGACCTTTCGTTGCCATGACAGGACTCAGGGGGAGCCAGAAAATCGCATGTGCACCCAAATAGCTTTTCTACACCTAAAGCTCAGGAATTTTAAGTGTATTACCTTGGGATGGTACCACTTCTGCAGAGGAACACTTGAAGGTTTATGATTTACATGGAGCTCCACTGATTGACACTAGCTGAGGATGGGGCCCTAGAACTGCATTCATTTGTAGAAGCCTTTGAGTCAGACCAGCCCCGGGGGAGCCCACATTTTAAAGCTGAAAGGTGGGAGTTCTTCCCACAGTAGTAACATTATTAGTCATCCTACATAGAACTCTCACCTCTTTCTGTAACCATCAATGTTCAGTCGACTACTGAGACAGAAAATGAGGACCCTGTGCCTTCCACTCCTTGTAAAGAAATCAGGCAACCACGTTCCTGAGGTGCATATTTTCAGAGTGGAATACAGGAAGCAGTCTGATCTCAGACACATTGTCCTCTGGAGGATAACAACTTCAGTTCTTTCTGTTGCATGAGAAAATGGTCACCCAGAGGACCAAATTCTCTGCTGCCATAAACCCATTGATGTCAATGGAAGTACACCAGCAGACAATATGGCCCAGAATCAGTTACAAATGAAACAGGAAAAGACTCCTATGTCAGCACATGTATTTACAGCATATTCTACAGCATGGGGACTCAAAGGAAAGCCCAGGGCCAGCCCACAACATTTTGGCACCTGAGGCAGGGAGCTCAAATGACACCCCAATGCCCCCTCACTTGGGCCAAAGCTTTGAAAGGTCTCAATTCTGCCTGTTCTACTCCTCTCTACTCCTCTCTGCTACCTACCGCAATAAAGGAGAACTAACAAATTAAAATGCCTTGTTCAAAAATAACACCTAACTTTCAAACAGCAAATGTAACTTTTCTTGTCTGCATAGTAAACACTGGCATTTTTATCTGTTTGAATAATCAGTGGTGCTTTCTGTGCCTTCTTCATTGCAAAGATTTGAATTGCTTCCTGAAGGTCCACAGTCTGTGCCAGCTCATGCTCTGTTAAGATGGTTGAAAAGGCCGACCAGCCTCTCCTGTGTCAGTGTGAGCGTAGATATGTTTTTATTAACTACAGCTTGGAGAAGCTGTGTTCTCCACTGGCAACTGTTACAGGAAGTGTTAGAAGTATGTGCAGAGCAAGAAAAGTATTTGGAAAGAGGGTGGTTATCTTATTTATGCACATATATTCCAGAACAGCCTTTGGAGTTGATCCTGCTGAAGTGTATCTTGAAAGGTCTTTCAGTTCATCACCTAAATCACTTGCATCAATATCGCACGTCATCATGTGTCAACACTGTGTGTAGTGCCCTGAATTGCTGGTGTAGGTCTTCTTCAGGTATATTGAGGAGTTTTGGAATATCATACAACATCCCAAATATATTGCTATGTTCCTTGAGAAACATTTTTTGACTGACTGTATTGCACAATCTAGCACCTGATTAAAGAATTCAACTTTGAATTGTTGTTTGGGGTCTCTTATGGGATTATCCCATGCCTCGTAATCAAAATGGTGTCTTCTTTGGTGACTCTTGTATTCTTGAATGGGTGGAAAAATAGCTTCCTCTACCATCTTCTGTGCACTCTTCAGAACGTTTTGAAATCCCTCATCTGACCGGTAAGACTGTAGGTATGACTTTGGTTTGTCCAGTTGTTCCATTGCTCCAGATATAGCAAGTTCAACACCTTGGAGTCTCTTGCTTACAACATTTATTTCAAACAGTAGGTCATGCCACAACACTAAGCCACACAGAAATTTGAAGTTATGTATGTTTCTGGTGATTCCATTTCCCTCTGCCACTGTTCTCCCATGAGCAGTTCCTGTCATAGCATTAGCCTCCATAATGGCAACTATGACATCATCTATCTTCCAGATTTGGTGTTTGATAGGCTTTATTGCCCCCACTGGACTTTCTATCGTGTGGCACTCAGTGGTTTCAGTGTCAGAGAGAATGTTCCCAGATGTTGCTTCAAAATTTGCCATTGATGAGTTGATGCAGAGAAAAACACATAGATGCTTTGAATTACATTAAAAAATTCAGCAGCCTCACTAGAAACTGATGTTGCATCACTGACCACCAAGTTCAATGAAAGAGAACTGAATGGGACAAAAAAAGCTCGAGGGTTTAACTTTCGGATCCGTGTCTGCACTCCTCTGTTCTTTCCTCTCATGTTGGCTCTATTATCGTAGCCCTGACCTCTCATGTCAGCTACCGCAATTCCCATATCTTCCAGCTTTTTAAGAAGCCCAATTGTCATACCACCTCCTGTAGTATCAACAGTGCCAATAAATTCTAGAAAATGCTCTCTGAGAGTCACCATTGCAGGGACATTTTCACTAGGTTCTGTTGTTGTTACAAAATGCACCGTTAAAGTCATTTGTTCCGTATGGCTGATGTCCGGTGTGTAGTCCAGAATAACAGAATAATACCTTGATGACTTCAGGTCTGCCACAATCTTCTGTTTGACTTTTGTTGCCAGTAACAGTATGATCTCATTTTGAATTGTATTTCCAAGGTAGTGGTGTGTGTACATTTCTTGAATGGTGACTCTTCTTAAATGCTTCTCGAGTACAGCATCAAACTCAGCCATCAGCTCCACAATTTTAAGGAAGTTTCCATTGTTTGACACATACAACTGATCAGAAGTGCTGCGCAGTGCTAGGTTTTGGGTAGCAAGCATTCTTACAATGGCAATGAGCCTTTTCAGAACACTTTGACGCAATCTTCTCTTGATGCTGATCATCTATGGTGGCCTTTAACCTTAGTGTCATCTCAAGCTCTTTCCATCTATGGAGTGCCCTCTGGTGATCTGCTGCCTTCTCGTGGCATGCCAGCTTTCTAGCCAGATTTTTCCAGTCCTTTGTTCCTGTAGAACCCAATGTGGCTGGAACATTAGACTGGAAGAGTTTGCAACAAAAACAGTATGAAGTATTCTGGGTTTTTTAGTACATAAGCCATGGCCTCTCCACTTTGTCACCACTGGAGATTTCACACCAGTAAAGTATTGGATGGAAACTTCTATTTTCATTGTCTTTGGGGAACATGAAGTTTTTCACTTGCTGTGGCCCAGGCAGTACAAGGAAGTCCCTCAGGCTGCTGCTCAAGTGGGTCCACAGTCCTGGATCATCTAGACTTAAGGAACTAAACTCAGCAGCAGCTGTTTCTTGTGCCTCCACCACACTCTTCTCTGATCTACACTTTTCTTCAGGAATGTGCATGGTTACATCCATCTGAGATGGAGATATGGATGCTGCAGTAGCTGCCAGGTCACCTGCACTCTGACTAACTGGAAGATCAGGCATCCCTCACCACTCACATCCTCACTGGGGCTTGGGCTGTACGTGAAACAAACGTGCATGAAGGCAACGCCATGGTTCAGTTTGAGTGACCTGTGAAATCAGCTGTAATTCACCTTGGTGATGGTTGCATTATGATCCTGAAATATGGGGCTGGCTCACCAAAAAGTTCTCAAGACTTTCCTTGGAGCTGAGCTGCATTGACAAGTGACTCTGTGCTGATTTTAAGGTCAGGCTTGACAAATCCCTGGCTGGGATGATTTAGTTGGGAATTGGTCCTGCTTTGAGCAGGGGGTTGGACTTGATACCTCCTAAGGTCCTTTCCAACCCTGACAGTCTATGATTCTTTGATTTATCGCTGTGGGTGTGAAACCCGATTGTTTCCTCTGATTTTAACCTTAAGCTAAGCAAATCTTGGCTGAGTTTCACTTTGAATTGGAGGTTTGGAACATAAAGGCAAACTCAGGGCATATGAAACCCACCTAAATTGAACCTAAAAATCTGTTTCTTTGAACTCATATGATCCAAAACCACTGACCTTCGCACAAGTCAATGTCTATACTAGGTTTTGAGCATAAATACAATCAAGAAAGTCAGGAACCAAGTGACAGCATTGTTACAAATGGTAGTGTAGATGAGACTTGGCTATCTCCCATTTAACCAACTTACAGCCTTGGCTTTCCAAGGCTTAAATCGGTTATGGGGTTTTGGTTAGGACCCTGTCTACACTACAAATATTAACCACTTTGTGATCAGATCGGGGGGGGGGAACTGTGATTGTAACCAAGATTTCCAACTTTTGTAGTGGTGACAGTTATAGTTGTAGTGTAGAAGAAGCATAATTCAGTTCAGAAATATCTAAAATTGGGTTATAGCCATGCTCAAGACCAAGGTGCACTGCAAGGATGAGCTGTAGCATTTGTGCTCCCGCTGTCAGGCGGTGCTGCCAGCTTCCATGAGAACTGAAATTCATTCTAAGAAAATAGCGGGGGAACGGGGACACAAGAGTTTTTTAAAAACAAACAACCCCTGTAACTGTTTCCAGAGTGAAACCAGACATCAGTGATTATGCTGTGATTATCTGCGTGTAAAGAGCCAGGAATAATGCTATTTGAAGATTTTTTTTCCTGTTTTGTCCCAGTGCAATCACTAATGATAACAGCTAATGTAAAAAGAGAAATAGCTATAACTGAAGAAAAACCATTTTCCTATCACTGTGCACCTCATGTGGATTTTAACCCCAAAATAATCTTTCAAATCCTGGAAACATGCCAGAAATACCTCCAATTTTTTTTTAATCCTCTACAATTATGAAATATATTTTCCTCTATTTTGTCATATTCTGTCTCTGTTGTTGGCATGTAAGGAGAGAGAAAAAAATACATTGCATTCTCAGCTTTTAAATATGCTTTTATAAGAAGAGATAAAGAGCACTGATCATATTCAAAGTCCTTCTATTAATATCAAGAATGCTTTGGGAGTTCAAGAGGCAGCTGCTCCTACCAAGTGTGTATGTGAACTATGGATATATGGATTCACATAGGCTTTGTCAGTCCTCTCGACTGGGAGGAAAGGACCCTGGTTTCCCCTAGAGAAGTCTCAGTTCCCCCATTTCCTTGTCTGCAATGTGTGAATTTATTTAGCAGCATTCCCCACAGTGATTGTTAGGTTGTTTTGTTGCCTTTAATTTCATGCCTGGTTCCTCCCAAGAACCATGAGATGTAAAAATCAGTTTGGGCATAAAAACAAATGGAGCTGAAGGAGCTCTTCCTTTTGGCAAAAATAAACCCATCCGCTCCTTAAGCCAGCCAGAATCTTGAGTTTTCTGGTCTTATGAAAGAGAGAAGCGGGCAGAATAAACTGCGTGTGCACACTTTGTAATTAGACATCCTTTCTGCAATGAAAGAGAGTTTACATTAGATTTAGTGAAACAATAATGCTCTTTACTGAGGGTCACATTTTTGAGATTTGTTGTTGTTGTTTTGTTTTGGACAAATGGCTTATTTGCTGGAAAAAAAACAGTTTCAGGTCAAATTTGGGGAATAGTTTTGGCTGGAAAAAATTACCTATTTGCTCAGCTCGACTTATGAACACAGGTCCCAATGGCTCTCGGTGAGACCAGTACTCCTAAATTACTTAGGGGCTTTGGAAAAATCCCACCTTCCATAATGAGAAGCAGGTAATTAAAAACCTTTTAACTAAACTTGGCACCTCTGTAGGTGTCTCAGAATTGGGGCCTTCAAAGCACATCTGAGAACCTTCACTAAAGGCATTTCCCAGAAACAGAGGGAGTTGTCTTCACTGCAGGCCATATGATAGCCTTGGCTCCCTTTGAACCTGTCATCTATTCCTCTGAAAGAACTGTTGGACTAGAAATCTCTCAGGGTTTTTGCTCAAGATGGAAAAGGAACCTAATCCCTGGTCTTTGAAAGCAATGCAAGCACTGTATACAAGCTATGGGGGGTTACATTTTCAAAAGGATCTCTGTGACTTACTTGAATGGGGCTTGGGCTCCTAAATCACCCAACAGTATTTTGGCATTTAACTCCTATGGATTTCAGGCTCCCGTTAAATTAACGATCTGGGCCTTCATACTTTTGAAAATTTTACCCCCATGAGGGGGTCAAGATTTCAAAAGTCAGTCCTGATTTCAGATACCAGTTTTATGGTGCCTAACCTGAGCCACCTGATAAAAAGTGCTAAGCTTCCAAACTCTGAAAATGACAGTCTATTAACTTGACTCAAACTGGCCACCCAAAAACTGAGCTACTCCAAATCAGTGGCCAATTTTGTATATTTTGGCCATTAAGAATATGACAGTTGGTAACAACCAGATATTAATTTTTGCTCTGCAGTAGTGGAAAGCCTGTTGAATTGCAGCAATACAGTATAGCTTCCTGATTATAATAACAACCCATCATGATTAATCTGTGTGTAATGAATTCCAGACATAATTATAACGACTGTGGCCTGATTTTTAAAAGTGACCGTGATTCTGCACACCCCAATATTTGGGTGTCCAACCTAAGAAAGCTTAAAAGGACCTGATTTTCTAAGAGCCTGAGCTCAACACTTGGAAAATCTGGTCCCTTTAAGGCAGTGGTTCTCAAACTAACGTACTGGTGACCCCTTTCACATAGCAAGCCTCTGAGTGTGACCCCCCCTTATAAATTAAAAACACTTTTTTATATATTTAACACCATTATAAATGCTGAAGGCAAAGTGGGGTTTAGGGTGGAGGCTGACAGCTCGCAATCTCTCCATGTAATAAACTTGTGATCCCCTGAGGGGTCCTGACCCCCCCGTTTGAGAATTCTTGCTTTTAAGCATTTCAGGTTGGTCACCCAAAAATTAAGGCACCAAAATCAATAGTCACTTTCAAAAATCTTGGCCATAACACCTACTTATTGAAAAACAACAGGTTACACAGGGACTAGGACACAGCGTCAAGCAGTGGAGCATGTTAGCCATAAACACAAAACCATTTTACTTGGGTCGTGTCAATCCCTTGCAACTTTCAGCAAGAAAATACTGGTTCCCTCTCCCAACCAAACTTTTCCCACCTCCTTTATTTTATAATGAAGCTATAATGCTACATTTTGCCAGCTCACACCCTTAGGCAACTGCATGGTTTCACTGGAAAGAATCTGGCCCATTTGGATTATGTCATGATTTGACAATGTGCACATGGGATTTTAGAAGTTCAGTGCTGAACACAGAAGCATGCTATGCGAGGGAGAAAGCTTTTAGCCAAAAGCCAAGCTGTGATATAAGTAGAAGGATCACATAGATGTACTGATGAAGTAAAGAATTGGGGGTAAAAACAAAGGATCGGGATTTTGTTCTTTTTTAGTTTATTTTTTGTTTTTCTCCAAATTTACACAAACGAGAGGACTGCTCCCCAGACCCCTCTAGAAGTAGTAAAAGATAATAAAACTTCTGTTTCCCCTTCTTTGTCTTATCTACTTAGACTGTGAGCTGTTCAGGGCGGGGGCTGTCTGTGTATGTACAATGGGGCCCTGATCTCAGTTGTGGCTTCTGGGAATAAGAAATAATTAATAATTTTCTGCATGTGTTGGCAGAACAGACCTCAGGTCAGAGGCAGTGAAATCTCCATCCTTAAAGGTTGGTGGGCTCTCCATCCTTAGAGGTTTTTAAGGTCAGTCTTGACAAAGCCCTGGCTGGGATGATTTAGTTGGGATTGGTCCTGCTTTGAGCAGGGGACTGGACTAGATGACCTCCTGAGGTCTCTGCCAAGCCTTATCTCCTATGATAGACCTGAATCGCAAAACAGTTCATCCACACAGTGCAGGAAAGATAAGGACAAAGCAGACAGGTGCAATGAAGGTGGCTAAAAAGGGGAAAGAGAAAAGGGCCATGGTACGCAGAGAAGAGTTGATGGGCTAGCAAAACATGAGCGGAGAAATGTGGCAGAAATCACACTGGGTTGTATGACTTATTTTAAATACAGCATGATAATTAACAAATAATATTCACATTTTTACAATGGAGTGACTGCTCCAGGGCTTCTTTTGCATTGTCTGGTGTAGTCTCAGCTGGTGGCCCTGCTTCTCCCTGGCTTACAAGAAGCATGAAATGGGCAGGGTGTCTGTCAAGAAAGGGAGTGTCCCACATTTCAGGGCCTGTGCCCCTCCCACCCCCAACTCTGACAGAGGCTGATGACCTGCAGCTCTGTCCACATGGGACCCAAAGATGTTTGTTTGTCTCCTGCAGCGCTAATGGGGTCACTGTTGTCTGTGGGAGTGGGGAGGCATGCTACCTGGAATGCGCCCATCACTGCAATAGTAGCTGATGAGGGATTTCACAGCCTCTCTTGATGCAGTCATCACCAGTGGGTCCACATTAGTTGCCATTAAACTGCAGCTTTATCTGTCGCCTGGAATTCTAATTTGTGGTTTATGCCCTATAAAAATGTGAGCTTTCCAGGCTGAAAAAAGCAACGACTGACTGTTTCAGTTGCATCTTTTTTTCCACTAGAGCTGCTGTAACCAAAGAACCAACTAGACATGTGCGTGGCCAGAATTGTGTATTCCAAAACAGTATGGATTTCCCATTTGTAATTTGAAAACCATACAGTGTCATTGGCCCACTGAAGTACTTGGGTCCATACTGATCCAGCCTCTCAGGATACGAGGCCAGGGAGACTTCTGTGGAACACTGCTTTGTCCTAAGGAAGGCCAAATGGGAAAAAAGCTGCATTTCACTTTTAATGGATGATATTTTTAAAAAGCAACTCCAGTGTAGGGAACAAAATGGCCAACTGCTTCTCAATACGTAGCTCGAGTTCACTAGGCCCATCTAAGTCAAAATTTCCCTCCCAACTCGGACGTGGTTATATGGAGGGAAGTAGCCTCTGAAACTGGTTTTAAAACCAATTGAGTTAAATAGATGCAAACCCACGTGTGGACACTCCTATTTCAGTTTATGCCCAGTAAGCTAAAACCACTAAAACCACAGTCAAACTGAAATGGCTGCCTAGACAAGACTTAGCATCTGATTAACTAAATCGTGTGTGTGTGTGTGTGTGTGTGTGTGTGTGTGTGTGTGTGCGCGCGCACGTGCGCGCCCATCACAGAGACGGTGTTGCCAGTTCTCACCATTTTACTGCAAGCTTCATGATCTCTGGCATTTTTTTTGTAAAGCCGCAGCTGCTCAGCTGGTATAGTTTGTCCCAGCTGCATTGAAATCCATGGAGCGCTGATACCAGACACCAGGAGAGGCTCTGTCCCCTGAAGGCCTGTGAATAAGTGAACTGGTTGCAGAGAAAAGCTTGAAAATGACACACACGAACACAAATATATTGCTTTTTTACACATCGTGGAGGCTGTGTGCCCTAGTGGGTAGCACATTGCACTGGAACTCAGAACTGGCTTATAGGCCTAGCTCTACCCCTGGCTTGCTGGGTGACCTTGTACAAATCTCTGTGTTGCTCTGTGCCTCAGTTTCCCCATTTGTAGAATGAGAATAATGATACTGAGCCGCTGATGAAAAGTACTATATAAGGGCCTATTTATGGTGCTATTGTGAATGCCTATGTGATGGCTGCTATTTTAGTGGGCTCATACACAAGAGCAAAGGGGACAACCCTGCATCTGACGAAGTGGGTATTCACCCACGAAAGCTCATGCTCCAAAACGTCTGTTACTCTATAAGGTGCCACAGGATTCTTTGTTGCTCTAACCCTGCATTTGAGACTCAGCTGAGATGCAGTTTGCCAGAATCCAATTTTCCACAGCAGATGGACTTTTTATTTCCTGTCATCATTAAAATCCCCATGCCCTATGTGCCAGCTCTTCAGCTGGTGTGTTCCTGCCAGGGGAACATTGCCAATTTCCTCCAGCTGAGAGCTAACCTACACTTCTCAGTGGCTACATTGGTGCTTCCACTGAGTAAGCATAATGACTGACACATGCATGGAACTGGCAAGCTTGGTTAATTGCACCCAGAGCTCTTCACCTCTTAGCCACTGGGGCTGGTCCATTGGTGGCCAGCCGTGACTGGCTGTCACAGTTGGATGGTTGCTGTGAAATGAGTTGGTGGGCTCCAACACTCCACCTACCGATGCCTGCACCACAGACTCATGCCCACTGTATTTTGCATCCGTGTTAGCAATTAATCACAGACAATGCACAGGCCACTTGCTAATTGCATCCCATTCACTTCTGTAGGTGGGGAAATGTGAGCATGGAAAGGTGAAGTGACTTGACCACTGAAATCAATGGAAGAGAGGAGGCAGCACCCCTTTGAGGAGCTGGGCCCTGGTTCTTTCATTCAGGCAACAGAGACTTTTCGATCTAGATGTCCCAGGCACTGTTCCACAGCTGGCTCAGCCAGGGGCATCATTCCATAAACAAAGATAATTAAATACCAGGTCAGGGTTGTAGCAACTGGGTAGGGGGGAAGCTTATATTGAGGATGTAGCTGTTCTGTGGCTAAACAGAAAACCTCAATATCCGGGGCTGTTTAACTGGTTCCGCCCACTAGCCAAAAAAATCCCTTTACAAGGGGGATGGTCTCCAGCAGAACAGTAGAGCTATTTGATTTATCACTAATCCTCAAATGACAAGCAATACAGATAAACTATTTTCCATTAAACTCTAGCTGCAGAACGACAGGCGCACCAGATGCCTTGATTTAATTAGCCCATATACTACCCTTATACACGTTCAAACATCTGACCCACGCTAACAAGACTTGGGACTTCAAAGCCATGTGACTTATCCTCATACCACATGAAAGTGAGTAACAGCAGAAAAGCCAACTCCTAGCACATACCCCACTAGGTTCCCTTTGCAAACTAATTTACATTTTATAGACATATGGTCGTGGCAATGAAAATAATCCCAGTTAACTCATTTCTCCTAATGGCAGGACAGTGTCCCCTCAACTCCTGGTGGAGCCCAGGGAGGAGAAGCTCATGTTTACTTCCCACCCCTCCAAAGCTCCATGTCACAATTTTTTTAGCAGGATGGACAGATTGGCCAGAGGCTTTGCTGTTGAGAGATAGAAGCTAGGCTTGATATCGCTATAGGATTTTGAGTCCTGGTCAAGCTAGAAAGACTGAGGCCAGACGCTAATGAACAAACCTGAGTATCCTAAATAGCACTGGAGAAGGCAGCTTGCAGGGTGTGTGACTGCAACAGAAATCATCTTAAAATTACCCAATAGCCAGAATGTGTTTTAAATTACCAACTTTTCTGTCATTTGCCAGTTTCTGTCACAAATGTAATGTTATAGTATTTAGATACCTTTTAGAACTAATTTCCTGTGGACTACTCCCACAACACACAATCACAGCCAATGAGACTGGAATTTCTGCACCCTAAATAAGAACACTGCTCCTTCCTAGACCCATATGACTTGGCACAAATGACTGCGCTGACATGGTTGTGTTTTTCTTCATCTATGAGGCACTAAACATTTAGGAACCTTAAAAGACAAGGATTATGGATCCAAAGCCCATTGTCATCTTCATTGGGGAGTGGCTGTTTGTCTGGTAGAGCCTAACAAGGAAACAATACTCAATGCATGGGTTTCACAGTTAGTTCTTTGTGAGATGGAATACGGGGTTATATCATACATGATCATGATAGTACAGTTGGAATATCAAAGCAGTGGTAGCCTGGGATCAACATGGAAATTTAAAACAGAGACAGTGAAACTAAGACAGCCATGCAAATCTGCAGGCGAGTTGGTAAACTAAGGTAAAGGAGAACATCTGCTTTGATGTTTTGACTGTAAGAAAGTTGCCCTAATGGAGGTTGGTTATTATAGGACCGGAGTTAGGGTAATTGAAAACTTCTGCTTTGCTAGTTATTTATAACATGTTTTATTTGACTTCTTTGATGAATGCAATGACTTTAACTTTTTTAAAAGACAGAAATGTGTGCAATACATTTATTATGGAGCAAAAGTCTTTTATGAGTGTGCAAGATGAAACATCCTACAGTGGTTAATGACTGAGTGCTAGTGTAGTGCTTGGCCTTTTAAACTGAGGAGTAGAAAAATATTTAAATGCCATGGACCCAGATCCTCAGCAGGCAGATACCAACGTAGCTCTATTGACTTCACCCGCTCAGGGGATAGCCTATGGGTAGATTTTTAAATGTATTTAAGAGCTGGTCTGCTCAGTGTTGCAAGGCCTAAAAGACCGAACCTAAAGTCAATGGAAGTTAGTGCCTAAAGGCCATTGATGTTTAGGCATTGAGCTCCCAGTGATTTACATACTGAAGTTGATATTTATCAACTCTTTTTCCCCCTCCCCATTGCCAAAATATTTAAGACCCAGTCCCACAGAGTTGTTAATTCAGACCAGAGATTCCAAAATTAGATTTTTTTCAACAAAATATTTAAGTGAAATTTCAAATTTTGACCAAAGAAGGAAAGCTCTGCATTTGGGGGAATTTATTGTGTGTTTTTTAACCAGCTATAAGAACTGATCAACATTTTTTTGAATTGCAAAAGTTTCCAAAGAAATTGTTAACATTTCTAATTTTGACAATCTTTACAAAATTTAAATAAAAATTTTGCATTTTTGCCCCAATAAAATGACTGGCAGAAGATTTGCAGAACTGGTCCCCCAGAATAGATTTCTCACCACGCTTCTTACCTCTAAAACTGGAGCTATTTGAGTAAGCATAAGAAAAAAGAAAAAGCAATCTTACATCAATAAAACATTAGTGTTCAGTATGGCCATGATCCAAACCTTGGGTGTTTTTCCACTGACTTTACTGGGCTTTCCTATAACTGAAAAAAGATGATCATCTCTATTATGAAATACAGTTTGCGGTGGATATGACAGTAGATCTGTTGGCTGCTTCCTCAGTCTATTTACTCTGAATGACTTACTGAGGATGAATTTGCCCCAGGAGCAATGTTTCAGTGCAGAAGAACCAGTCTAAAGGAGGCTATGCCAAAATATCTGACAACCGGGGAAAGCCTCTGAAACACTCTTGTTCCAAGTTGACGGGTGAGTTTGGAGCATTGGTGGATAGATCTAACTGCAGGATGGGGAGTAGCCACTCTAAGAAGGGGAATAAGCAGGCTCCTTAGGCCTCTATACGCCATTGGGCACATACCTCAGACGGGCCCTGGTCTGACCCTAGATTTAGTGATATGAGAGGTACATATGTCACCCTCACCTAACACTATTCATTTAAACAATTGGAATTGAATGTTAATTTCCCCTTTATAAAGGCTTTTTATTTTCTTTCCTCTTGCAGTTTCTCTGGGCAATTGCCATTTATAAAACGGATGTGGGGATCACTAGATTATTAAAATTGAAGGAGAGTGCAGCATTGGCCAAGCAACTCATGGCTGGAAATCAATGTCCATATTCCCCTAGAAGCTTTCAAACTGCTGTGGAAAGAATCTTTTGGAGAAAATGCACCGTCTCGAAACATTACCTCACCCTTGATACGTTTGTGAAGCACTGGGAGAGCATAGTGTAAAAGCAATGCATCATCCCTGTACCTTTGCTTTGGTTGTTGAAACAATTCATCATGACAAAGCCTGTCACTGACTATAGGATCCATCCCATTTTATTTTCTTCTTGCGCTCCAGTGACAGAATCACACCTAGATTTCTAATAATGGTGATTTCTTGAATATTTTCTTGTTCCTTCCTGGGAAAATTGTCAAAGCCACAGTGTCTAGGCTTCAAATTTTGGAATACAATACAATTTTGTAGGGCAGCTAGCGAGACACAAAAACTTGTTTGTGAGTTTGCAAAACTTTCAACAAGGACATGTCTTCTCTCCAGTGGCAGAACTACAGCGTAGCTCTACTGTAGCGTAGATGCTTCCTCCAGCAACAAAATAGTTTTTTCCATTGATGTAGTTAGTCCATCTCTCCAAGTGGGGGTTAGGTCAACCTAACTACATTGCACAGGGCACAACATTTTTCACAGCCCTGCGTGATGTGGCTAGACGGATCTAATTTTTAAGTATAGACCTCCCCTAAATTTTTTAATCTCAAAAAGTACAGACTCATTCAAACCTTTCCTATCGTGGTCCATTGTTGTTGTAATCTAACACTAAAAATCTAAAGGATTTTGCTTTTTTCTTTTCATTCAGACTTATACTTTGCAGGTGACATAAAATTATTTAGCTTACTTGAGACTTGAAGACATTTAAAGGGACCTAATGAAGTTTAAGTGAATAGGTGGATGAAATGCAATGGCACAATGATGACTAATGGAAGACAATGCACACTGGAAGAAATAATTTAAAACTACTCATACAACTTACTGGGTTTTAAGTGTTCTGTAACAATTCAGCAACAAGACTTAGAGATCCTGGTCAAAAAGGAAAAAATACATAGTAGGGTGCGTAAGGAAAGGGATTGAGGGTAATACAGAAAATGTTATAATGCCATTGTATAAACCCATGGCACACTCTCACCTAAAACAGCATTCATTTCTTGACACCTCATCTCAGACGGGCGTCAGGCAGAGTTTTGTGATAGATGGCAAGGATGATTAGGGGTACAGAAAAATTCTCCTGTAAAGAGAGAGACTCAAAAGGTTTGGTCTGTTTAGTTTTTGAAAACAGATGAATAAGACAGCGCATGATAAAGGTATACAACATTATGAATGGGAAAGAGGAAGGCGATCAAAATTTTCCATTTCCCCTTTCTCATGATACCAGAGAAATGCGACAGTCAGTGAAACTGACAGGCAGCAGATTTCACGTGGGTACAGACACCGGACTGAATGAACTAGTTGCTGGGCTGCTCAAGTATTGCAATGTCTCTTTCCCAGCATTGGTGTTCAAATGCCTTATAATAGCAGGATTCTTGTAGCCTTAAGTAGGGAAAGTCTATTTGCTCTTCATAATAAGCTGCCCACACAGCCTTTGCCACATGATCTCATGTCTTTCTAACCTGCAATATGGACGTCCTGTGACTGATTCTACCCTCACTAAGCTCAAGGGCACACAATTTGCATTGACAGCAGTGGGAATGGAATTGAGCCCCAACCAATCTTCAACAAAAATGGTTAATAATGTTGTTTTATTATAATCTCTTTTCCTCAGATATATCCAATGCACAAGTTTTTCCACAGACTTTACTGTTTGGAAAGTATGAAGGGAAAGTCACAGGCCATTTCTGAGTGGAAAGGAGACAGATAAATGTTAGACATAAGTCCAAATTTCAAATCACAATTTTTTTTTTAAATTAGCCAACTCAAAATCAGTTTGATACATTTCTTCAAGTGTAGTAGAAACACTCTCCTTTGCCCTCACATTCAATTCTGGCAAATGCCAGGCCAAATCAATTTTCTAAGCTTAAGTTAGGGAGTGCTAAAACAGAGTTTTAAAACCCCAGCTGAGATTGTCTGCCAGGACTGAACCCCAGGATCTAAAAGCCCCTGTTGCTACTGTCTGAGTTAGAGAACCCAAACTTTCATTGCTCAAAGGCCATAGCAGACTCATCAACTTCTATACATGGGCTAGCCACTAGGTGGGGACAAAGAGCCATGCGACGTTATCGATGGAAGATGGTTGCAACCTTAGCTCATCCTCTCCATAAATAAGCTCAGTTCAGAGATAACAGCCCTTTCCCGGATCTGCCCCACCCCCTGCTCCAGTATCCTATCAATCCTGAAATCCCATACAATCCATAGATGCAGAGAGGTCTCAGCAGTCCTGTCCTGCTGCTTCTGGCCTCAAGAACTATGTACTGCAGCATGGGGCACCTTTGAACTGAAGGCCTGCATGCAAGCTATGAGCCAAGCATCTACCTTCAGGTAGAACTGCTAAGGCCTCACCAAATGAGTGTAACATCAGTCTTGTTGGGGAGTGGAGCAGGGTTTTGTCAGGGGTTCAAAGAGAACAAGTTGGGTACCAGGAGTCTGCTGGGGATTAGGCGAAGGAGCTAGGGTCAGAAGATAGGGACTGCTCTACTGCAGTTATTTCAGTGGAGGAGACACAACTGTAACACTGGGACCTCTGGATTTAAAAGCATGAGAACCAAGCACTGTAGTGCAAACACTTTAGCAGACTCATAAACCTGTCTCTGTGATCTAGCCAGCAGGGGGAGACAGGACATGGGGTTCCAGAGAAGACAGGGAGACAAAACCTGACACAGCTTGTGTATGTCTTTAGTGAAGAGCTGAAGGTTGGAGGCTAATTCAGCCTTCTGCACTTGCCTGTCACTAGCTTCCATCCAGCTGAGTCTGGCTTGAGCCCGCTGTATATGAAATGACCCAGGGTTGTGGGTGACCTGGTGAGACGGTGCACTTTCTCATTACTAGCTTCTGTAACCCAGGCTTAAACAGCACAGCTCTCTTTCCCCCTCTAGTGTTTAGAATAGAAGTGTGTGAGGCAGCTGAACAGTTTTTAGTTCAGGCAGTAGAGACTTGTGCTTTTTAGAACTGGAAGTCCAAAGTTCAATACCCAGAGCCAGCACCTTCTCGAGGGTGCGATGTCACCGTATGGTTCATAAATGAGCATGCTGTGAGGTGGCCTTTTTCTTTTAAACATCTTTATTTGGCTGCCACATCCCCAGTTTCACCACTGATGTCTCCTGTCAGCTCCCCATTCCAACCTAACTCTCTTTAGAAGCAGTAGTTTGTCCTTGGAAAAAGCAGCAAAAACACTGAACAGCACCTGCAGGCATTTCAAGGAGCATCTGTGTGTTCTTATTGCAGTTGCTGAAAAGAAGGGGTTAAAGAAGGCACTACAACCTCTTTCAGAGATTCCTGCCACATTCCCATTTGAGTTGGAGAGTGGGTACAGCCACTTTCAGCTGGAAGCAAATATTTCCATTCCAAAATAACCCTCCCTGCACCAGAGGGTTTCAAAATGGAATTGGAAATAGTTGACCCAACTTAGATCATGGTGAAATGACTTGGACCCAGGCTTGCTATTGTTTTTGGAAGTGATAGGGAGGCACACTTGGGGACAACATCCCAGACAGCATTTAACAACAGCAAAATCCAGACAAGGCAGCAAAGTAAAGAAGAAAGCAAAGATGAAATCATTTTTGTTTTTTAATGGCTGTGAGTGTTCAAAATGATTAGCCAATTTTCCAATCTCGTTACCGTATCACAAGCTGCATGTATAGCAATGCCACACGACACACACTAATTGATACATAATATGCATGCTTCTATATATGCAATATATACTGTCGGGCTGTTTGATTTCTCACCTAGAATGATTTCTGGATGGGCCAGAAAATATGTGTTTGTTGTGAGTATTCAGCCATTATTGTAGGACTCTATGGAACATATGCCTTTGCAAAAGAGGTATTTTTCTACTTATGAGAAAATAGTAAAATATGAGTTAAGGCAAAAATCTCTCTCTATATATAGTTATATAGAAATATACTGTAATATAGCTATACAATATACAGCTCACTCCCAATTAGCCGAATAGCACGGGGAACACAAATTTTACTCTGATAATCCAGAGGGCAGGAGCCAATCAGCAGGGAGGTGGCCTTCTCCGTCGTCAAGAGTTCATCCTTCTCCTCACAGGCCTAGCCAGGGGGTTCTGTTCTATTATCCAAACCCATTCCTTGTCCCCCAGCAGAAGATACACGCCCTCTGCAGCATGTATCTCATGCAGGGGGAAAACGGAAGGATTTGGATAATCCGGAGATTTGGACAATAGGGTTGAAGTAAATGGGAGCATAGTTTATACATATTATTACTCAGATTTCATAGTGGAAAATTACTGTTCCTTTGGTTGGAAAAAAAAAAAAAGGCAAGTAGATCTAACGCCTGACCCCACAAGCTGAGAATATCATTGACCCTGGATGTCACTTTTTCAATTCATGACTCAATAATTTCCTCTAAAAATTCTAGGCCATACATATGCTTAATATTGCACTTTTAAGCAAGGTTTGGCACTCTTGGTAGCAATCCTCCACAGGAAAACACTTTGGCACATATCCTGCAAACACGGTTGTGCTTAACATTCTGAACATGAGCAGTGCCATCGACTTCAGCTCTTATCTGGTTGTCTCTCCAGAAGGAAAGATGAGAAAGGTTGGCATGTGCAGAGAGGCAAGAGTCTCTGACTTCCAATGGGAATTGGGCGTCTTCAACTACCCAAGCCAGAAATGTCTCCTGCACATTATAGTTTTGATCCTGCAAACACCTGCAAACTCTAAACGTTTTTGGTTTCAATGGAACTACTCATGCATCAAATTAAGCATAGACCCAAGTGTTTGCGGCATCATGGCCTTCAAGTTCAGACTTTCTTTAGAGACAGAAATACAGGTAAGCTCTAAGGGGGAGGGATAGCTCAGTGGTTTGAGCATTAGCCTGCTAAACCCAGGGTTGTGAGTTAAATCCTTGAGGTGGCCACTTAGGGGCCTGGGGTTTGTTTTTTTGGGGGAAAAAGGATAGCTCAGTGGTTTGAGTTCAATCCTTGAGGGAGCCATTTGGGGATTGGCCCTGCTTTAAGCAGGGGGGTAGACTAGATGATCTCCTGAGGCCCCTTCCAACCCTAAGAATCTGTGATTCACCCATAATCCAGGTTATCCTTTTTAGCAGTTAGCACAGGTAGGTGAAGTTATCAGGGAGAGAATTTTGTAAGCAATGTGAGGCCAATGTGTCTTGCACACCCTGAACATCCTATGGTCCTTACACATAATTATTGTATGGGAGGAGCACACTGCTTGATGTGTTCTTTTTATGGATAGAAGTAATGTTTCTGAGGAGAGGGTAGATGTGAGGGTTTGTGTGGTTAAAACTGTATAAGCTAGTAGTTCACTCTTATTGGGTTGCTCACAAACATTGTGTGTGACTCTCTTAGCTGAGTCAATGGCTCAACTTCTGACCTGTTAGGAAGGAAATAATGCAATACAATAACATGGTGCTGTATGACTTAGAAGAGCTATATGTCTTAGCACTAATTATGCTATCAAAGGCACACTGGGTTCAGTTTTAATCACACTCTACAAGTAAGTTCAGTTGCTGTATCTGACCAAACATCCAGCCATCATCAACCATCTTAGCTATCCGATCATTTCAGTCATGGGCCAAATTCAATCTTAGCTCAGCTCTACTAAGGATACGTCTTCACTACCCGCCGTATCGGCAGGTAGCAATCGATTGCTCGGGGATTGATATATCGCGTCTCATCTAGACACGATATATCATCTAGACGCGATATATCAATCCCCGAACGCGCTTATATCGATTCCGTAACTCCACCAACCCGAACGGAGTTGCGGAATCAACAAGGGGAGCCGCGGACATCGATCCTGCGTCATGAGGACGGTGAGTAATTCGATCTTCGATACTTCGACTTCAGCTATGTTATTCACGTAGCTGAAGTTGCATATCTAAGATCGATTTTCCCCCTTAGTGTAGACCAGCCCTAAGTTATGTCACAATTGAATTTAGGGCTGTTTTTGGTTTTTGTTCTTTCTATATCATAATGATGTTCCATCTCAGACCCTTCTTCCAACATCTCCTTCTAAGACTTTGGGGCCAGGTTTTTAAAGGGCTTTAGGTGCCTAAAAGTGCAAATAGGCTTCTACATAAGAATAGCCGTACTGGGTCAGACCAAGGTCCACCTAGCCCAGTATCCTGTTTTCCAACAGTGGCCAATGACAAGTGCCCCAGAGGGAATGAACAGAACAGGTAATCATCAAGTGACCCATTCCCTGTCACCCATTCCCAGCATTCTATTGGGATCTGCCAATCTGCTGCGGAGGTTTCCAAGGGGTGGAGCCTAAAGAACCTAAAGAATCTACACTACAGGTTGCCACTGCTCTAACTTTCCAAAAGCATGTTTCTGTCTATCCATCCACTTCCCCTTATTTCCTCCCTCCCTATCTATGGTTTTTTAAACACTCATCACTCTGGTGTCTGAGAACCTACTCATCACTAAAACCACCCCAAATTCACCAAAATCTAATCAACAGAAATTTGTTTTTCCTTTTCATCTCACATACTCAGATATTTGTTTGCAATGAAACAGCAAGCAAAGGCAATGCAGGAAGCCATCTTAATATACGTGCTATCTACTGCCGCCTTAGGCCAGACTGCATAGCTGCTAATCTGAAATCAAAAGACCAACGCTAAGGAACACTGAGGACTCTCTGTCCATTGTTCCCCTTTCTTATAATCTACCTCCTCGCCAGAATGAACCATTAATGCGGAGCAGTTAATACAAAGTAAGTAACACAAACAGTCATAGGATGAAATTCAAAAGGACAAATACAAAGTACTCCACTTAGGAAGGAACAATCAGTGGCAAACATACAAAATTGGGAAATGACTGCTTAGGATGCAGTACTGCGAAAAGGGATCTGGTGGGCATAGTTAAGGCTGCGAGTCTTTCACGGAGGTCACGGAAAGTCACGTGACTTCTGCAGCTGTGGCGGCTGACCCCAAGGCTGGCCGAGCACCTGGGTGGCCCTGCAGCAGCAGTCCAGGAGCAGCAGCAGCACCCAGGGCCTCCCCAACCCAGAGGAGCAACAGTGGCTGCAGGACCCCCTGCTCGAAGCAGCTGCAGTGGAGCTACGGGCCACCACCTCACCCCATCCCAGGAGTATCAGCATCTGCTGGAGCACACACTCCCAGCAGCAGTGTCTGCTGCAGCACAACCCCCTCAGCACCTAAGATTTAGTCACTGTATTTTTACTAAAAGTCACAGGCAGGTCACTGTCCATGACTTTTTGTTTATTATCCGTGATCTGTCTGTGACTTTTACTAAAAATACCGGTGACTAAATCATAGCCTTAGTCATAGTGGATCACACGCTAAATATGAATCAACAGTGTAATACTGTTGCAAAAAAAGAAAACAATATTCTGGGATGTATTAGCAGGAGTGTTGTAAGCAAGATATGAGAAGTAATTCTTCTGCTCTACTCTATGCTGATTAGGCCTCAGCTGTATCCAGTTCTGGGCACCACATTTCAGGAAAGATGTGAACAAATTGGAGAAAGTCGAGAGAAGAGTAACAATAATGATTAAAGGTCTAGAAAATATGATCTGTGAGGGAGGATTGAAAAAATTGGGTTTGAAGAAGAGAAGACTGAGTGGGGACATGATAATAATTTCCAAGTACATAAAAAGGTGGTTACAAGGAGGAGGGAGAAAAATTGTTGTTCTTAACTGCTGAGGATAAGACACAAAGCAATGGGCTTAAATTGCAGAAAGAGCAGTTTAGGTTGGACATTAGGAAAAACTTCCTGTCAGGGTGGTTAAACACTGGAATAAATTGTGTAGGGAGATTGTGGAATCTCTGTCATTGGAGATTTATAAGAGCAGGTTAGACAAACACCTATCAGGATGGTCTAGATCAGTGGTTCTCAACCAGGTGTCCGGGACCCGCTGGGGGGGCCGCCAAGCAGGGCTGGCATTAGATTTGCTGGGGCCCAGGGCAGAAAGCTGAAGCCCCACTGCATGGGGCTCAAGCCCAGGGCTAAAGCTAAAACCTGAGTAACTTAGCTTTGCAGGTCCCTATGTGGTTTGGGACCCTGTGTAACTGCCCTGCTTGCTACCCCCTAATGCTGACCCTGACTTTTATATGCAGAAAAACAGTTGGTGTGGCAGAGGTGGTCCGTGGAGTTTTGATAGCATGTTAGGGGAGCCTCAGAGAGAAAAAGTTTGAGAACCCCTGGTCTAGATAACACTTAGGCCTGCCATGATGGCAGGGGACTGGACTAGATGACCTCTTGAGGTCCCTTCCAGTCCTACAATTCTAGATCCTGGCTGATGAGAAGTGGCAGTGGTAGTTGTTGAGCAACTGATCTGCATCAATTACTGGACTAGCTATGAAGAAGGAACATTATTTAAATTAGCATCAAGACCTATGCCTCTCTCTGTCTTTCACGCTCCTCAGCCAATTCTCCACAGGTACTCAAGACAAAGAATGGTCTCCTCAGCCCCTTAACACTGGGTAAAAGGGCTGCATCGGAGTACAAGCACTGTAACCACCCAGGGGTGGCATTCTCTGGCACAGGCACTGCAGAAGACAGCCTCAAGGCTGCATTTCAAGGACCCTCAAAACTCCTGGTGTAGTGGGAGTGCAGCGGGAGGTGTTGCAAGGGATGACGCGTGCACCAGTTTCCAGGCAATTCCCTGTATAATGGTGGAGCCTGCAAGACTGCTGTAATTTAGGCTCCTGGGACTGACTACATGACACCGGGCCTCCTGCAGCCCCTCAACAGCCCAGGATTGGGAGGGCACAAAAGCGACCACAGCTTTCCCTTCCTTTGGACTGCAGGTTTGGTGTTGTGCCCTCAGAGGTGCAGCACAGCATCTCACCCAAAGCATATACATAAATATAGTATATAGAAATCAACAGCTAAATAAATGAGTGAAAGGGAGAGGGAACTTCTCTCCAGCTGTGGGACCGCCTCATTGCAAACCTTGACACTCTGCTGCTGGGAGCACCACAGAGCACATACTGCAGGGCTCAGTGGAACTGGGCCCTCCTAGCTGTTTTTAAAACATCCCTGTGCAGAGCATAGGAGAGGAAAGCACTCTAGGTGGTCTCCTTGGGACAAGGAGTCTCTCGTACTGATTGTTTTGGGCCTAGTTCAGTGGGGCCCCGGTCTGTGATTGGAGCCTGCTAGTCATTACTGCCACATAAACAATAATAATTAATGGAGACGCTAGAAACAAAAGGCACCTTGGCAGGGCTGCCCAGCATTCTTCTATTGGGTGCAGTGTTACTAAGTCTTTATTCAAGATAAAACCAAGCAGCTCAGTCACCCAGGCATCCCAAGAAATTGTCCTGTCCACAGCAGAAGTAGGAAATACCTGATGATTGGGGAACATTTTATCTGACAATGATGCCAACACAGGATGGGCAGGAGAGAGTGGTAGTAATGTCTATATGCGTGTGCCATGCTTTGCAAACTGCCGATGCCTCTCCATCAATAACTGCCTACATGGTTGCTGGAACACTGATAACATTTTAGCGGGGGCAGCATGTTTCTAAGCAATGAAAGCAGACTAGTATTTGGTTTGGTGGAGTTTCCTGCATAGCGTAACCCCACAGCAATTTACAAGCATGGAGTTAATTACCGGTAGCATAAGGACACTACGCATACATTTACTAAGTTATTCACTGAATAGCAGCTCCCATTCGTCCTCGGATATTTCAACCAGCATTACTGCGCATGGGGCTGTTGAGCAGAACATCATCTTTTTGAGATGTGCCATGGGAGTTTTTTGGTGGCCCATGGACATTAGAAATGTTAGCTTTCAGGAGAGATGTGAACAAATTAGAGAAAGTCCTCATTAGAAGGCTGAGAGGCACCACATTCACGAAGGAGTGGAATAGAACATCTGAGCAGAATCTCAGATTGATGCCTTCACAGCTCATAGCCAAGCATGCTGCTTGCTAAGCCACACTACCATGGTGAGTGCAGACCAGGCTGCTATGTGCTTTCTCCACAACCCCATTAAGAACCCACATGCTTATCGGTTTTCCCCTTCATGCCATGGCAGTGATTGCTATAGTTGGTCCACTCCCAGGCACTCATGTAATTGGAGACCTATTTTTCTGGTAGCCCACCTTGATCTATATATATTTTGGTAGCAGGTAGGTCAGGACACCATATCACACCTGAGAGTGTTTTGAGAACACCTGCAGTTGCTCAGACCAGTTGGCTATTTCCTAGTCTTTTAGTAGTCCCAGCTTGGAATTTCTAAACAACAAAAGCCAAGTGATGTGGCTTGGGACTCTTCTGATACCTTGCAACAGCTAGGCACACACAAGCAATTTCATATTCTCCAGGGAACACACGGCACCAGACAAGAAACCCAATGCATTCACCCCAGAATGAGACGTACAGCAGGTGAAAACACATCAACTTGCCATATGCACAGTAGCAATTGTCAGTTCCTCAAGGGGGCAAGGTCAAAGTAAGGACAGCTGAAGCATGAAAACCTAATGGAACTGTACTGTTCTACATGCCCATTATTGATAAGGTCAGGCATTTTATAGGCAGATAAAAGCCCACTGCTTGAGCAGGTACAAGTTCAACATACAATAGTGTTGCTAAAACCCAAGACAAGTTACAAGTAGCAGCAACAGAGGTAGTGTCATAACAAATAACCTTATACAAATAACCATAGGATATATTTCAAAACAGCACTGGGGGAGGAGGGGCAATTGGCACCTGTTTTCATCAGCTCACTCATTTCGTACAGCAAACTGTCCCCAAAGCATTCTAGCTCTGTTTGTGAAGTAAAAATTGTTTGATAGGGTCTGGGACTGGAAGAGTATGTATCAGATGCAGATGGGATTTGCCAAGTATCCTCCGCACGGCCACACGGCACAAAGACAATAAGCTCCTGGGGCAGCCTGCAACAAAATAACAAAAGGGAAGAGAGAAAGGAATAAAAGAGCAGGTGTAAATTTCATTGGGCCAGATCTCCCTCTGGTGTAAATTGCCATAGTGCTAACAACTTCAATGGAGCTATGCTGATTTACACCACTGGGGATGGCTCCCTCCCCATGGCCTTGTCCTATACCATAATAGAAATTCACTGTTGATTCTGGCAAGGATCAGACAATGCACTTCGCAAAAGCTCAGTACCCAGGACAGGCAGGAGTGTGTCTGACCCTAAGGCCTCTGGATCAGATCCCCAGCAGCAATAATGCAGCATGACTCCAATGAAGTCAGTGGATCTACACCAATTTATACCTGGTTCTCTGTTTACTAGGGGAAATCTCCAGCTCCCCTGAATGCTTAGCACCAGTCGAGTCATTCTGGTTTTAAGTTACACACATTATCTTTTTGAATTAAGCATCCCCCGGCACATAGAAACAATAAACACTGGGTACAGCTGGGACCTGTTCCCACGACCTTTCCACAATGATGCCCTGCAAACCTACTCCCCTTCCCTGGCCTCTCTATTTCACAGGAGATGTGCACGGTGCACTGCCTGCTAAGCAGGCGTTGGATGGACATCACACCGGGCAGGGAGCTGTTATTCTAATCTCTCACATGTAGGCGGCTCAGCTTCAATTGTGGTTTATGAGGAGGAACGTACAGACCTGAAAAGCTTTCCCAGGGCCTGAATCCAGGATGGAAAACTCACTTCCGACTAGTTCAACTCGCAAAGCACCTGGGGTCTTTCCAATGCTAAAAAGCCAAACTCCAACAAGGTGCAGCCTTGGGGTTCCTCTCACTTCTTCCTCAACCCTTTAGTTGCTACTTTTCAAGAGGACTATGTCTTCAGCTCTTCCCCCATGGCCACATGTTTGCTCCTCCCACCCCTGCTCCCGCTTCTTGCCACCACTGTTCCTCTGCTGCTTTGCTTCCCAGCCAGCATGCTGCAGCTTGTGACTAGGTCAGCTGGCCCATATATTCAGGGCCAGATAGGTACTATAGGTTCAGGCCTAGGACTCCGGCACCAGGACTTGGAAAATGGGATCAGAATCTCAGCTCTGATGTTTTCAAAATTAAGTTCTAGTCCTGTTGGACTCAATCAAGCTGGAAGCATCACTTGAGTGTAACTGAGGCCTGCCTGAGTTTGCAGACAACCTGAAGCAAGAGCCCCAAGAGGTGCAAACTGCCCTGTTGATCTTACCTCTGAAACCTGCTGCCAGCCCAAGGAGGGCTGGCGCCATGCTCCAGGGGCAGAGCCATGACATAGGAGTGGGGTAAGGAGGGACCCATGTGGTATGTGCCTCGGGCTCTGAACTGCCTTCAGTCAGCCCTAGCTACAAGCACCACAGCCAAAGGGAAACCATTTGCTGTGCTTCTCTCTTGGCAGCACTAGCAAGTCAATGCTGAGGACTCGCCAGCCACTTACTCCTGGCTTCTTTGAACATCTGCAAGGCTTCTGGGTTGACTTTAACTCTTCCAGTCGATTCGGTATCCAGACCCTCTGCCTTCACCAGGTTCAAGTTGGCTCCAAAGTCAATCAAGAGGTTGACGAAGGCTGGCTCACAGCCGTGTCTCAAGACAGCATCCATCACGCAGACTGGGGAGCCCCTGGAGAAGCCCTGGATGTTGACGGGGCCACAGCAGTTAAAATCAGGGTTGGCTCCGGCCTGGAGCAGCAGCTTGAAGCACTGGAGGTTGTGATAGGCAGCGCTGATGTACAGAGGGCAGACCACCAAGGAAGTGAGTGGGCGAGAGGAGGGGCTGGGGACCCGCGAGGGCAAGTGGTGGTTGACGTCCACGTCAGCGCCATACCTGAGCATGAAAAAACAAAAGCTATCTTGGTACAGGGGCAGGCGGATGCAGGGCCTCCAAAGGGAAATGCTTGAAAGCAATAACACGACTGCAGCTCAGGGGCATGGAAATCACTGAGAAGGCAGGAGAGCCCCACCACCACTAGTCATCCAGGTCATCCATCTAGGATACTTTGCTGGCCGCCAGCATCATAGTATCTGTGCATTTAGCCTCACACTCTGTGTTGCAGTGTGATTATCCCCACTGTACAGGTGGGAACTGAGAGACTCCTTGCAAGAGTGGCTGGACTAGAAATGGCTCTGCCAGCTTTATCTCCTTCCCACGCACACAGGTTTTCTTGACACCCAAGCAGCACAAAGCAGCAGCAGTAGAGGCCAGAATATGGCCCACTACCTAAACAGCCCTGTGAAGGATTCATGAATTGGAGGGACAAACCAGATGGCATGTGTTAAACGTTGACTTAAATTAAAGGCTCACATTCTGTTGAGGTAAATTTAGGCTCCTGAAAGTTGGGGCATTGTGGATAGCCTGCCAACACACCCTACTGCTGCCCGACATAGAGCGGCAGACTGCACTGGGGAGGTGAGCACAGTGTATGCTGCGCTGTCCAGTCCACAAGCAGCCCAGTGGTGGCTATGGCCACTCCAGTGGTTGTTGGTCCCCAGGATCAGGAAAGCAGAGATGTGACTTAGAGACACTTTTCTCTCCCCATCATAACGGCTGTGCTGAGCATTGTCTTTGTGCAGCCCTGAGTGACCAGTGTATAAAATCCACCATTAATGGTTTAGCTAGGGGATGTGTAAACAACTCAGCTCCTCCGTGAAGGGCTGCCGGATAGGCACTAACACAACGTCCCCATCCGGGAGGAGATGAGTAGTTAATGTGTTAGTGCAATTGCTCCAACTGTTGCAAACAATGAAGGAAACTGAAACACAAATCTGTGCTAAACAGAGGAGTGTAACAAATTTCAAGATTCTCACTTCAGTGGGAACTCAAATAGTGGAAATCCAATGATAATGTCAAATGCAGGAGTTTTCCCCTGTCCTCAGCAGTTTATGCTGAATAGATGTACCAAATTCCAAGCTTGCAGCAAATTGGAACATATAAAATAATTATGTCAGTTAGTCAGCCGTCCCCTGAGAACTATATTGTATTACCCTAGAATTAAATATTATGAGATATGGCATTATACATCACTTTTAACATATATTCAGGTAGTTGGGTTTTTTTATTATGGTTTGACAGCTGCAATCTTGGCCAATGCACCAGAGATGAACCATGGATCTTCAGAGCTAAAGGCACAAGCTGCTATGGCATGAGCTCAACTACCAACACTTTCTCAGGACGGCTATAACAGACTCATATACTGTGGACCAGGAACAGAGTGGAATTCATTCACCCAGGGGTTACAGTTAGAGCTATGCAAATAACTGATTTTTCAGTTCATTAGCTACACATGCAAAAAAAGTTACAAGATCATTTTGATGAAACATTTTCAATTTTTCAGCAAACCAAATAATAATAATTAAAAAATCTTTTCTGTAGTTTATGGGGTTTTTTTAACCCTTTTAAAAATAAAATAGACGTACAATTCAAAACAAGAAGTCGTTTTGAATCAAAATGATTTGTTTAGAAATGTCAGAACATTTCGATTGTTTCTGACTTTTTTTTCCTGTTTGTTTTTGACCGAAAAATATGGTGAATTTGATACAAATTCGCAAAATGTCTCAAATCTGCATTTTTCAGCAAAAGAAGGTTTTGTCCAAAAATTTTCACCCACCTCTAGGTACAATGGAACAACAACAATACAATTTAAGGGGCTGATTCTCAAAAGTGTTCTGCTTTGATCTAGCTCTGCACTCATTGAATTCAATGGATTTCAAAGTGAGCAGATAATCCAATATAGAGTGATTTGGAAAATCTCACCGTAAATGTTTAGAATCTATGTTGTTATGCTATAGATGCGACTTTGAATGTATAAGGCATGGAACTATACATTTTACATGTGTAGAATGTGCAACTGAGTGGATCAAACACTGAATGAACAGAAAATATGAAGGTTTTCCCCCCTTTTTGGAAAAGACTGCTGGAGAATAAGAATAGCACGAAGAATATTTGCTCCTTTTAAAAATATTTAATTTGAAACACTGTAATACCGCATTTGACTGGAAAATAATAGCAGCGTATGATATACAGTATATCCATCCAGTACAGAGCACATGCTTCTGAAATGCTGCAACTGAACCTATTTTACATACCGTAAATGTTAAAAAATCAGGATGGGGGAAGAATGACCCCAGCCTCTTTTAGCCATTTTTAATAGCTCCTTTGCAACAGCCAAGGATGGATTCTGGATAGAGTAAAAGTGTCGTGCTTTCCCTTCAGAGTAATACAATGCTCTTCCAATCAGGAATAACTCTCTTGGGTTTGTAATCCGAGCATTCAGAGAATGAGGCTTTTCTGCTTTCCTGGATATTGTAGGATTCCTCTTTCTGGTTATTAAAACATTCTGGGCCAAATTCTGTCTAGATCTTTATAAGCTCTCATTGAAATCAGTGGGTTTCTGGCCATGTTGCTGCAAATACTTATTCATGTGCTTTAACTCTGAAGATATGAATAGTCCCACTAAAGGCAAGCATGTGCAGAACTAGTTGCAAGATTAGGAGCCATTCAAGCACATCCAAGTGCTGACTTTGGCACTTTGTGCATATTTATCCACGCTCCTCTTCATGACATGGCACAGAGACTGAGACCTCAGAAGATGATGGAGAGGTGACTGCGGGCATGAGTGGAGAGAACAGGACATTACATGGTAACTTCCCCCAAACACACACTGCAAAGTGGGCTCCGTCTCCTCCGTAGTCACAGCCCAACAGCTCAGCTTTACTTAGCCAAGGCTTAAGCTAAAAGAAGGGAGAAAGTAGCCAGGGAACAGCAGCGCTCTGAAGAACTGTTCCCCTCTCAAAGAGGTTTTCAATGTTCTGTGCCGAATCGAGGCCATACTGCATATAATAGTTTTGTCCTAGAAAGTTTACATTTAAATCGGGTTTCTAGGAAAATGGCAAAGGCTCGGAGCCAATCAATGGGACTCCTCCCATGAGTAAGGCCTGCAGGATTGGTTTCCTTTGCAACTAGCTAGTCAAAAATTCTTTCTTGAAACTGCTTCTCGGCAGAAATCTGGGTTTTCAATTAAATGACATTTTTTTGCAAAAAATCTCTGCGTTCCACGGAATTGTTTGATTTTTTTCATCAAAACCCCAAATGGCTGAAAAATCAAACCTGGATACATTTCTATTTGGATTTGCGGCCACAGTGCCTCATTGCAGCTGAAGTTCGGTTTTCACCATGGCCAGTGACTCCCATTATGCACCACCCTTTGGGGAGGGCAAATTTTTTCATGAAAAAAGCCATTTTCTGACCAGCTCTGCTAAGTTATGCTTTTTAAAACAAAATCAGTCAAACTTTTTAAAAGTTTGTAAGTATTGCTACAATTCCCCATGACTTTGTCAGTTTTACATTGCCCTTAATGGAATAAGCAGAATATATATCTCCTAATATCCTGGCTCTGCACTCAATTAGACTAGAAGCATGATGCAATATCCCATCACAAGATGATTATGTAACAGGCTGTTAGGAAAGTAATCTACACTACAGTCATATAATTGTAAATATTTCCACCAGTCTTACTATGAAATGGATTACCATTCCATAGCTACGTTTGTATTTACTATTAGTTGATAAAATTTACATATCAGCTCCTGCTTTTTGCCTGGTATTCTGGTTCAGCAATTGTAGCAGGTCACAGGACTTCAGGAATTGTAACTGTGCTACCATATGATTTAATAAACCAAATCCAGCAGAATCAATGGCAACTGTGGAGTTTGTATGTTAACAGGAAGACTCTCATTGACTGATAATTAACTGGAAATAGGGTTTTTTGAAGAATATGGAAATGTATAATTACATCTTGGTAAAAAATGTTATTTTATTACATTTACTCTGTCAAGGAAAGAGTAACTTAAATGAATATTTTTAACCTTCTACAGAGCTGTGTAACTCAGGATTGTGTTTTAAAGTAAGCAATTCTGAATAGATCTAAGAAATCCCTGTTCCAAGATACTTGAAAATTTTGGGCAATATGACAATTTGGTATTAACTTAGCAGCCTTGGGAGAAACGTTGCCGAATAAAAAGACATTGGACAAACTCCAGTTAATTTTTAATCCTGAAAGTTTTCCAGAATCATGCTTTTAATATTGCTGGCAAGGCATCTTTAGAGGCAGACATATAAATCAATACATCAACTCCATGTGCTGAAATACCATTTGCTATGTTTTGTTCTGTGTTAGCAAATATACTGGGGGAGAGTCTTAGGAATGTAGCTAGTGGGTTCATACTGACGTGTATACATGCAACAGAGCAGAAAATTCAAGTTTACAGGGTCCAGTACAAAGTGCATTCAGAGGCTATCAACCCTCCTGCTTGAGGGTTTAAGCCAACCTCTAAGTGCTGGTGATAGGAGGAAACTTCACAGAGGTGTTCTCCCACAGCAGCCTACTCTAGGGTTTCTTGAACCTTGCTTGGAAGCAGCTGTGACTGGCCACTCCTGGAGCCAGGATACTGGACAAGATGGTCTATAGGCCTGATCCTATGCCCCTGTGACTTCAGTGGGCCCATAATGAGCTAGGACCATGATTTTCAAAATGCTGGGCTCCCAAATCCACCTTTGCTGCAGCGTTAACTGGGGAGTTTACTTTGGGGTTGCCCCAATCCCTCTTTCCTGACACATATAGACCCCTCCCAGCTAACTGGTGGTGCTTTAAGCAAAGACTAGCTATCTTGTCCTGAGACTATAGGCCAAAGCCAAATTAAGTGAGACTTTCCCTTGGGTTTGTATCCCATCCACTTTGCAGTGAGTCATAGGAGTGCTGCTAGTTCTCCAATGCCTTCCCACAATTCCTTTCGTATACCGAGAAGAATAGAAAAAAGTTCTCTCACAATTCACTAGGAAAGAATCAAAGTGGCTCAGGTGATAACAGCACAAAGAACTTTGGGCCACGTCCTAGAAATCCTAGTTACGCTCACGGGGAGAGCAGCACCAGTGAAGACCCAATAAGTCGGGTGTGGTTGCTCACATCCAGGCGAGGCCAACCCTGGTGCTGCTCATCCCACTTAACTCTGTGGTGACAACAGATCCCAAGTCATTTCAATAAGCAGCCTGATTTTCATAAATGATGAGCACCTCCAATCCCACTGAAGTCTGTGGGAGCTCCAGAGGGCTCCTTTGAGAATCAGGCCACTTATCCAGGTATCTAAACACAGGTTTAGGAGCCTACGTGTGGGCACCTGATTGTGGCCAGTTTGGGCGTCGGGCATTGTGAACAATTTTTAGGAACATAAAACAAGAATTGTATACAGAAATCAAAGATCATCATCCATCATTCTTATCCTTTAATGTCATATCTTATTGAAGTGCTTTGCACATCAACCAGAAGTCTTTGCCTGGGATTTATTTTGGTTTTATTGACCTTACAAAAGAAACTTCAAGCTCTCCACCAAAATAGTTATAGGTCTGCTGCTTTGTAACTTTCTGTACCAACGCTTTGCATTAGAGCTGATCACAAACTAGAAGTCAAAACAGTATTCTGCTGGAAAATGCTTGGGGTTCTCAGCTGCACATCTGCTCTGAGCATTCAGTTCAAATCACCTGTTGAAATCCCTTCTCAGACATAGGCAGGACTTGAACTAGGAGTCTCCTGAGTCCCAGCTGTATGATCGAACCACTGGTAGAGCTGGAGGCCTGTGGCAAACCTTAGAAGGGAGGGGCAGCACTTTGAAGGCGGGCAGATGAGGTTTCAATCTAATGTGATGACAAATGGGGAGGTGGCAGAGGGATCTGAAGAGGGGAACAACCAAGTGAGAGCAGTTGCACTGGAGAGAAGATGTTGGAAGCTGGACTGGAAGGACCTGCCATGGAGCAGATGAGGGGAGTGTGCCATCTGTGTGCTCCATGAATTTGAAGAGAAATGGTGGGAGGGAGACAGAAGGCAGGACTAAAGGACAAGTTTGTGAGGGTAGAGGAGAGAATCATAGATCATAGAATATCAGGGTTGGAAGGGACCTCAGGAGGTCATCTAGTCCAACCCCTGCTCAAAGCAGGACCAATCCCCAACTAAATCATCCCAGCCAGGGATTTGTCAAGCCTGACCTTAAAAACCTCTAAGGAAGGAGATTCCACCACCTCCCTAGGTAACCCATTCCAGAAAGGAGGATACTTTTCTATTGTGAGGGGAAGGAGCCAGGGGAAAAGGAAGGGTCAAGAAGGAGGCCAAGGGAAGTTAGGAGACATACAGGACACTCTCTTTCCTCCCTGGCTCTGGATGCTGCATCAAATCCACAGCACCCCACAGACTGACCCTGAGCTGGGAAGGTAGGGGAACCGACTGTACTTGCCTTATCAGCTCTCTCAGGATGTCAGCCCTGCCCACGCGGGAGGTGTGGTACACAGGGGTGCTGCGATGGTGACGGCTCCCATTGGGGTCTGCGCCAGCTTCCAGTAAGATTTGGGCGCACTCCAGGTGTCCGTTCACCACAGCCACGTAGAGGGCTGTCTGCCCCTTCACATCCACCAGATCAATCTCTGCCCCTTTCTGGAGGAGGAAGTCCACGCAGTTGCCATGGCCAGCAGTGGCAGCGATGCGCAGCGGGGTGCAGGGCAGCCAGCCACAGCACCACACGGACTTCTCGTTGATTCGGCTGAGTGGGGGGACAACAGAGTAGAGTTATCTGTCAACGCGCACGGCTTCTGCTGGGATACAGCCCTGCCTCCCCTCAGACCCCAAAGGAACACAGCGGGTAAGCCAGAGGTATGGCATATGCCCTTGTCTCTTGAAGCCTCATCTAGTACCTTTATTAGGTTAGCACATAGAAGTGCCCACCAATATCAGGGCCCTATTGCACTGTGTGCTGTAGGTGCACATAACAAGGGACCGCCAGTGGCCCAGGGAACTTACAACCTAACTAGACAAAGGAAGGATTATTAGCTTCGTTATACTGACGGGGAGGTGAGGCACAGAGTGGTGAAGTGGGCAGACAGTGCAGAGCTGGGAGCTGAAGACAGATCATCGGGGTCCCAATTTAGCATTTTAACCACAAGAGCACCCTCCGGCCTGAAGAAAGAGCAAAGATCTGTTTCGACAAAGAGGATGTTGCATATCTGTTTGCGGTGCGATATTCTATGTTCAAGGGTGAAACCGAAATGCAATTCCACTAGCAAAGCTGTCATTTACAAACCAGCTTTGCTAGCATCATCACAGCCTAAGTAGGTTTTTTTCCCCACTGCCAGGCAAGAAGTGAAAGTGTGCCGAGCACACACCGGGCTGTGAGCTACAACAAGGACCCTGTGACTGTGCCAGAAGAGCAAGGGAGGGAGAAGGGGTGAGGAGGAAGGCTCGGAAGAGTTAATGACTGAGGCCAGGTCTCCCCGAGAAATGTTTGCTTGTACAGCCGTGTCATGAATGCAAAGATTCCTAGGCCAGAAGGGACAACTGTGATAATCTCGTCTGCTCTCCTGCATAACTCATACACAAGACTTGCCTGGATGAACTAGGGCAGAGCTTTTAGAACAACATCCAATCTTGATTTAAAAATCACCAGTGATGGAGCATCCCCCATGCCCATTGGTAAGTTGTTTTAATGGTTCATTACCCCGCTTGTTAAAACGATGCACCTTATTTCTAGTCTGAATTTGTCTTAGCTTCACCTTCCAGCTGTTGGACCAGACTATACTTTTGCCTGGAAACTGAAGAGCCTATTCTCAAATACTTGTTCCCCTCATGGGTCCTTAGAGAATGTGATCAAGTTGCCCCTTAATGAAGCTAAATAGATTGAGCTCCTTGAGTCTGTCACTATAAAGCATGTTTTCCAACCCTTTAATCCTTCTCATGTCACTTAGGGGCTGATTTTTTGCAACTGTTTTTTACAGTCAAAAGCCCTACTGTAGACACAGTTATCCTGGCATAAAAGTGCCTGTTTCACTCACTGAAGTTGTATAAGCAATTCCAGAAAAGGGACGCTGCATAAACACAGAGCTATCCCAGCAAAACTTTTCTGGCCTAGGCTAGGCCTCAGAGTGCAAGAAAGCATGGACACAGCAATGTCCTCAATGGGCAGGCAGCACAGTCCAATGGCTAGGCCATTCACTTGGATGTTAGGTGACCTGGGTGTTCTCAGCTCTGCCTCTCTCCGGCTGCTGGAGTGAGTCACTTCATCGCTCCAGGTGTCAGTGCTCGCATCTGTTCAATGGGGTAATAGCACTTCATTCCCCCTCCCCCTCAACACACCATCCTTAATCCAGATTATCTGTTTATACTGTAAATTCTTCAAGGGCAGGAGTGTCTCTCGATAGGGGTTTGCATGGTGCCTGGCACAACAGGGCCTCTAAGCCCAGCTGGAATATGAATAATAATCAAGTGAGGCTGATGGGCACAAACAGGTGACAGGTGGAAACTTTATAAAACTTGGTGGGCCGAGTGACAAAAGGAATGCCCCAGAAATTTGCTAGGGACAAAGCAGTTCATTCTTAGAAGAGCTGGCTCATTCCGACTCCTGCTGAAAGGACAATTTCAGGCTAGTGTTGTCATTCTGCAGTTTACTCAGCAATGCAGGAAAATTAATTAAATATCCCAATGGACACAGACCTAGCCTGGGCCAAATTTTTAACATAGGGCGTTTCAGTTTTATATGTGATTCTAATCCCCTCTGCATGGTTTTGCCATTACACGTAGACTTCTATTTTCCCATTATTTTATTTCCAGGCTGAGCTGAAGCGTATTCACAAGCACAGGTTGGATATTTATAACTGTACGTTACTCAGTTGAAATTTGCTTGGCGTGGGATTAGATGTTACCCGAGCAGCCTCTGACAAGCAATGCAAAGAGCCCGCTGGGTCCTGCCAAGCTGCTCAGTTAAAGCTGAGGAAGTGCTCAGCTCACTGTGCCCCATGGGAACTGCTGATTACTGGGAAACACAGGAAGAGGCAGTCAGCTTCCCTTCCCCACCGCATTCCCAGGAGTGTCTGACGGTGGCCTCTGGAGCTGAACATTCAAAGATACCCTTCATGTGTTAAAGAAATGAGGGACTCAGTGGTGCCCAGTGCTGGGATCAGGGTATTTGCTGACCCAGGGAAGCGTGCCAAGTCAGCTGATTGATCTGTGAACTGCTGGGTGTAGGAAATGTGCCAGACCCACATCCCTGAAGACACCAGTGCCTGCTAGCATTGTGGAGCAGATTTCCTGTCACGCCTCTTTAGGAGAAGGCCTGACACTGGAGGGGGAGATCCAACCTCAGGCTTCACTCCCCAACTTTCTAAGAAAATCTGTTACTAGGCAGGAAGTTCTGGGTCCTCCACTGCATAAGTCCTTCACCATTTCAGAACCAGCTTGCTGAGGATAGAGAAGGCAGGTGAGGGTGGAGGGGGAGTGTTACATTTTTCTAAGCCTGTTCACCCCAGCCTGGCCTCCGAACCATCTGAGGCCCACTCATGGCCATGGCCATCTTGTGACCTGCCATACACAGAACAGGCCAATGATAGCTATGCAGCATCCCCACCAAGGAAAACACTCCTACAGGTGGCAAACAGCCACCATTGAGAAGCCAAGAGAATACCACCGCTCTCTCATCCCTCCCAACAATCCCTGCAGCTCAGACAGGAGGGACAGGCTTTGGCCCAGCAGTGAGGGTGTGACAGGCCACATTGCACATGCTCTATTAACAAACCAAGACTTGCAGACAGTGTGAGAACCGAAAACCACTCGGACGTATGCCAGGTGACGTCGGGTAGGTTGAGAGCTGCAGCGCCTGCTGGCAGTATGATGGGCCAGATGCCCAGCTGGTGTAAGTCAGCATGGCTCTACTGAAGGCAATGTGTCTGTGCTGATTTACACCGCTAAGGATCCAGCCCCATTTCTCTCTATCCTAGACCCTGCCAAAAGGAAGCTTGCGTCAGACTCCCTGTCCGAGCGTCCGAGGGGCATGCCGGGAGAGTGGCAGGGGAAGTGAGGGTCACCTTTGGAAGCTCTCCTCCTGCAGCAAGCTCCGGAGTGTGTCCAGGTCCCCGACATAGGCAGCGTCATGCAACCTCGTGTCTTCGCAGTGCTCGAGGGGGTGGTCGCAGAACTGCTCCCTCAGCCACTCCTTCAGATTGCGACCTGCGCTGGAGAGAGGGTTGCTGTGTTAATCCTGGAGATGCCTGGATTCAACACCTACTCCTTGGCCAATGCACCAGGGAACTCAAAGCAGAACTTGCGACAGCTTGAGCTGTCCGGAGCCAGGGTGCTAACTTGGGACTATAAAATCTCCCATCTTCTGTGGGGTGGCCTATGGGAGCTTTGTCATATTCTCCCTGGTGGGTTACACTTGCCTGTCTCTGGCAGTGTGAGGATCTGAGATGACATATGGCTGCTGCCTATGCACAGAGGCTTCACTAGCCAGACTCAGCCGTGCTCTAGGAGCATGAATGGGGCTGTCTTCTGGGGAGAGACAATGCAACAGGGCGGTGCACAGGGGAAGGCAGGGTGGGCATCCTGTCTCCACAGAGCTGCCCCACGTTGACAGGAGGACTGGCACAGCAGGAATGAGGGAAGGGACCAGTGTGTAGGGCAGGGATATTCTGGGTGTGTCCAGTACCCAGCACAATGGGGCACGCCCATGGCTGGGGCCTTCAGGCCCTGCTGTGCTAGGAATAAGCATCTCTCTGCACTGGCCCCCAGCTCTGGGATTTGCAGTGTATTGTTTTCTCCTTCCCATTTCCATGGTGGTGTCATCTGCCCACTCCTCCTCCCTTCCCTCTCCCCTTCACCCTCGTCCCACTCCCGCTTCTCTTCCCCTCCCTCCTCTGGGCCTGTCCACCCAGCCCTTTTCCTGCCATGAGAGGGGGAGATGCCAAGGTCGTGAAGAGGAATCAGCTCTTTGCTGCTGAGTTAGGGAGGCAAGGTGAGTGGAGATGTGGTGTCATGGGCAGCTGGGCAAGCCAGGGTGGCAGCTGTCTTTGCTACTGTGTTACAGCACGAGGAGACCTGAGTCCCTGGGTTTGGAAAGCCAAATGGAAGCTCAAATCACTGGAAAACCAAAAGATTCCTGCTTTTCCTGGGCTTCTGGTCACGCTACCGCAGAGGCCAAACCATGCCCTTCCCCCTCCCTGCCATCATAAACTGCTGATTTCCCCTTGACCTTTCACCCGGCCATCCAAGCCTCCCAGCTGTCCCTCCCACAGCGATTCCTGCTTTCTTCAGCACATTTGTGCCACACGCCCAACCCACCACCCCTGCTCCAGAAACAAGCAGTGCTGTGATATCCTTGCACCTCCGAAGCCCTCCCTAACAAGGGTCCCAGTGAGCAGGTATGGACAGCAACCGTCACTGATAACACATGATGCAACCAGCCAGGCTGGTCACTAAGAATGGGTGAAAAGGTTTGGAATAAACAAGAATTGGCCTAACCCTCTGCTCACAACTGAAACAAGCCTTTGTCCAAGCCAAAAATATTCCAACAAAGGGTTGGTGTTTTGTCCTCACAAACGCTGCACATCCTAGCTCCAGCCAGGACTGGAAGTGTAAAGTACCCAATGATGCTGCAAGATGCCGTTTTCCCAAGATTTGTAGAGCAATTTAGTAGACTTGGGAGGGTCACATCATTGGTTTAGCTGAAACAGCCAAAGCACTGGGGAGTTCTCTGAAACATCTGTGGTTCACTTGTCACTAAATATTACCACCAGAAAAACTAAAAGAGAAACATCTAGCAGCAACCTTAAGTATGGAGCAGCAACACAGTTAGCTAATCTTGCCATGACAGTCCGTGCACAGCTGTTCCATGCTGTGCTGTCACATACACCAGAATCTTCAGGAGAGCTCGGCTCCTATTTAGGCAGCAGTATACATGGTCAGTTTTTGCCAACAGCTCAGTGTACTGGGTGCCGAGGTCTCCTCAGAAATGTGGCCAAAGGTGTCACAAGGGCAGCCGCTGGGTGCTGAGCACTTTGGAAAATCTGGTGGGTACATGGGAGCTGCTGGGCTCTTTTGACAGCCTGGCCCCAGTTGTGGGTGCTGCTGAGCACTTGGAAATACAACCTGAGGTGGCTCAGCCTGTATTTTTCAAATACATCTGAACATAAAAACGGCCCTACTGGGTCAGACCAAGGGTCCATCTAGCCCAGTATCCTGTCTTCCGACAGTGGCCAGTGCCAGGTGCTTCAGGAGGCATGAACAGAACAGGGAATCATCAAGTGATCCATCCCTGTTGCTCACTCCCAGCTTCTAGCACTATGTGATGCACTTTGTAGCAAGCATACAATAAACATGTGAGATGGACAATGGTATCAGGGCTCTGATGACAGCCGAGTAGCTCTCCGAGAGCTGCAGACGGTAAGGACATTTAATTTGAGAGGCAACTGGTTGACTTAAAATGTCAGCTCAATAAGGGAAAACAACAAGAGTGATTTAATATCAGTGCTTAATTTGTGCCAGGGCTTGCCAGGGCTTGCCAAGGCTGAGCCCCGGCACCTTTGGGCCTGACAGTTCATAGCCCCTTCACCTCTGGGTGTGGCAGCTCATAGCCCCGTACCTCTGGGCTTGCTATATTTGTTATGAATGTAAAAAAACTGTTTGAATCCTGGCACCTCTTTCATTACAAATTAAGCACTATTTCATATCCATGCGCACACAGAGATCACACCCGCGCACACTGGACTAGAGGCATAAACGGCCTGCTTCTCACGCAGCTATGTGGACTTGTACTTCCTTAAGAGAATGACAACTGCATGGGAGCAGAACAGAGAAACAAACCAGAGGTTTGCAAAGTCCCTTTTGTGGCGCAGCTCACACATCCCTCTAGAAAACCCTACACAAATCCCAGAGCCCCCTGAATGGCCAGCATTCCTGAACATCCCCTAGCTTACAGCGAGAGAGTGCAGCTCCCTGCCCCCAGCTTCCCACCCCCACCACACCACCCTGCCCCCAGAAAAAGACATGGGGGCACTCCACAGTGCCCCCCCCCAGTTCATTGCCAGGGAAGCAGAGCCTTGTAAAGAACAGCTCCCCCACCCCCAGGCAGCACCACAGGAAAGGAGGGATGCTGCAGCTTGAGACAGTCCCTCTGCTGATGCTCCTGGCTTGGCTTTCCTTACATTACCTGCATTTCCATCTGTGGCACCAAGAGTGGCACCGTGACTGTCACTGCTCTGGGCTTCCAGGCCAGCCTCGGTTTCTCTTTGCAGGTAACCAGGACGGTTGGGGTAGCTTGCTTCAGCCATCTGGCCTACTCTTTTACACTGCAGCCCCCCAGCCGCTCCCTGGCACTCCTTTGGGGCTCCCCAGGGCACTCTCTACGCTGAGCTGCCCCTGGCACAGGAACCACACACAGGCTGAAGCTGACATGTCATTTCCCTGGCCTGGCTTGGGAAAACTGTGAGCTGCACACTGTCCCACCCTCCCTGGATCTGATTGGTGAGGGCCATGGCTCTCTGCTTCCTGCTTCTAGTTAAGGTGGTTCGGGCTGTCAGCACTGAACCGGAGCAGGGAAGCAATTCCTCCTTGCAAGCGAAACAGGCTGGCTTCTCCCCTGGAAAGGGCAGACTTCCAGAAGCTGAACTAGCCTGTCATTCTCAGGAGAACACCCACATCCCAAACAGAGGAGTCTGCAGAGAGGAGGGTAGAAGAAAGAGTGAAAGGGCAGGGTTGTGATAATGATCCAGTCGATAGCACTGTCCAAATGATCACAGCAGCCGTGAAACAAGTTGGTACCTGAGTCAGTCAGACAGAACACAATGGCCCAAGGCTTAGTGGTGTGTTGGTTCTTTTTTCTGCAGCCCCAGCTTTCCAGCTAACCACATCTCACTCCCTTCCACATGGGCCTGAGGCAGCCAGCATTCAAATCGCTCCGGCTGACTCTCCTTGGATCCCTCCTTGTGGAGGGAGCAGGGTGTAGTTTGGCTAGAAATCCAACCAACACGGAACATCGTGACTTAACATTTGGCAAAGGCTTACTCACCCCGTTGAATACTGGCAGCAGCCAGCTGGGCCATCACCTTGAGGAGGAGAGAAATGGCTGCTATCCCGACCCAGGTCTGATCGGCTCTGTATGCTGGAAGCCCATTCCTGGAGGGTGGAAGGCCTGCTGGGAGGGACAACATGCCAAGAAAATCCCTGCATTCTGTTCCTGACGCACCAGGACAGGGAGCATGGGGTCTGATGCACGAGGAAGCATCAGTTTCAAGGGGAACCCTGTGCACTCAGACAGTGCGGCTTTCTGCAAGAGGAAGCAGCTAGCTGGGAGAGTCCACCTTTGTAGTGCAAGGCGAAGGCGAAAGTTTGGTTTCTTCAAGCTCATGGAAATGCGATCAACAGCAGAGGCCAAACTGCTCTGGGTTCATTCACCATTAAACTGTCAAGTCAAGCCCTGGGGATGCTAGTAGGACTAGAGCAGCAAATGTAAAAGCTAAGAACAAATCTATCCCCACTGAACTTTTCTTTCCAGCAAGTAGTAGAACAAGAGGGAGGGAGTTGCCATGAAATTTGCAGTACCACCCTTGCTTTTGAAAACAGCCTAGCCGCTTCAGCTGCACTTCTGCAGGACGCAAAGAGCTAGGAAGAGATATGCTCAGAATTGGAAAGCTGTTATAAGCTACCAGCTTAATAAACTAGCCATAGTAGTGTGAAGCTTTCAGATAGAACAGTACTTGTGCTATACATACAGTATACTATGGATGTGTCATCAGCTCCACCGTTAAGTTTGCATTGACTTTCCACTCATAGCGCAGGTTCCCTTATTTTTTTTTTAAATGAGTTATACAAATTTTTCCCCACAGCGGATGCTAAAATTATGGGTACAATTGTGTGTGCACTCACATTTTGGAGGGGAGCAGCTTTGCACACACAGGTTTTCACTTGGAGAAATGCACCATATTGTGTGCAAGAGTGCTGATGTTACTTTCATTTATACTGGCATGCATCCATTAAAGTTTATGGAGTTGCACCAGTGTAAAAATTAGCGCATGTCAGAGGAAAATCAGACCAATTTTGTATCATTGCTAAAATATGGTAAGTAGCTTTCGAACTGTTTTGCACAAACAAAACAGGGCCATGAAAAAGTATCTAAGAAGAAATTTGAACATGCAGAAGTAGTTTTGTGGCCTGGGTGGAGATAGTTTACTACATTTGTTTGATAGGGTATGTTATATGGACTGTCCGATTACACCCATAAAATTTCCAGGGGCCTCTATCTGCAAATGCAAAACCTACATAAGAAAGAGAATTACACATGCAAAGCATGTTGTGTGTGCAAGTGACTGGGATTGTGCATACAAATAGATGTACCAACTGCCGCAGGCATACTTGGCATGGCTGATTTCAAATACATCCCATATCATCTCCATTCACAACCCCAACTGCGCATTTTGTTGGCAGTCTGGAAAGTGTTTTAAACACACCCTGTCTCATACATGCAAATTTGGGTCCCCACTGCCAAATGGAAAGGAATGGATATAAGCCACATGGCTGTCCTGCAGCTCCACTCCTGCTGCTCGGCCACATGCAATCAGTGCACCGACTCGCAACTTGGGCTGCAGATGTAGTTTCCTATAATTTATGGTTTTAGATCGACTGATCCATAAGAGAGCTATGCGGCTTGAAAACCAAACCTATTTGTCCTGCCTGGTAAGGATCAAACAGGAAGAGAGGATTTCCAGACTCAGTTCATAACATCTTGTCCTACTGTCCCCTTCTTCCAGCATTATCTTTACCCCAGACATCCCTCAGCTAGACAACATCTCCATGAAGCCAAAAAACATCTCCTGTAACGAGGTGGCTGCCAGTTTAAAAATCTGATTTGATGTTTGGTTGGCCCTCCAAGGACAAGCTGTAGAAATCAGACAATCGTGCTTTAGTTTATGTCCCTCACTTTTGAGTTACCATGCTTCCCCATGTCTGCAGCAGACCCTCATACCGTTGATACAGGTTCAAGTGCTCTTTAGCCCAGCTCAGCTGTCTGAGGTCTGGGCACTTCTGGCCCTGACAAATTATTACTGCTGTTTTATTCACCATTGTACTGAGCTCACAGCTCCTCTTCATGCCTAGGCCCTGTGCACCCTGGAATTTCACTAATGCCTTAGACACTGCCTTAGACTTTGGTTGCTCCTTTTCATGGGGCTCGGCCTTGGCTCCTGCAATATTCTCCAGGAAGCCCAGTTTATCACCTTCTTCTCTGCCAAGCATGCCAGGGTATTGAGGAGCTTGTAGACAGCTTCAGGGGCTCAGCTTCCTGGTTCCCAGCAGGAGTGACATTTCAGCTTCCTGGAGCCCTCAGCAAGCAGCACTGATGCTCCCTCTCAGGCGGACTCTCCCTTAAAAGAAGTATATTTGTTTCCTTTTACAGATGGTCCCTGGGTTTCACAAACCCACTCACACAAATCTGCACTTACTGAAAAAGTTCCGTAATTTATTTTTTTTTTGGCATAATTATCGGGTATATGGTCCCGACTTACATGAAATTTGACTTACGCAAGGCGTTTCAGAACAGAATGCCTTGCATAAACTGGGGGCAACTGTATTCTGAACTGGTGCTTTGCTCTTCTCCCCACTGGCAACGTGAGAAAGAGTGGGCCCCACTGTGGGTGTAACGTTTGCTTGCAGTCTGTTAGTGAGCCACTAGTTGTCTCTGAGTGCTGTGCAGAGTTGCAGACAGCATGAGGTCCCTCGTAAACAAGACAGACAAAGCTGGAACTCAAGATGGGCGAATGCCTGTTTGTTCATGGCCATCGTTGTTTGCTCTAATAAATGGCTCCTGCTTAAAACATACTGTGATTCCATGTATAATGAGCAAGGAGATGACTGCACTTTCTGGCCCTGTTCTCTGTACTCCATGCCTAGAACCGAGGCGAAGAGGAGAGCACAGGCAGTCAGGGACCCACTTTAAAAGAGCTGTGTTATCAGGAAAAGAACATATTTAGTCCGAGACCAACATGTCTTAAAACTAGCCTTTATTTCTTTGGCTTGGTTCTCCTTCACTCAGGGCTTCACACACACAACACCAAACCATGAATCTAGTTAGTTCTCCTACAGGTAAGGCAGACTTTATTTCTTTGGCTTGGTTCTGCTGTAGTCTTTCTGTTGGGAAGCTGCTCTAACGGGACAGTGGTGAGAATAACCCTAATGACATCAATAGAATTGGGTTGATTTAAACCAGCGAGCATCTGGCCCAATAGCTTGAATGTGTCTAGCTTAGGAAACACCTTGAGGTCTGCTCATTCTTCATATCCATTATGAGCAGCGGGTGCTGTACATTACAATGCTGGCAACCAGCCTGGCGTCTCACTAACAGCCTTTTTTTAGCATATCATGCCACTCCATTTTGAAAATTAACATCTGGCATCAACAGTGTCTCTTGCTGCCTATAGTGAAGCAAAGCGATATGTGATTAGGCTATATTGTTACTGCCTAGCTAGCATTACAAGAGATTCAGCCAGGGGGCAGCTGACTTTGCTTACACATTGACTCCATCTTGTTTACACTTGAAAAGTACACTCATGCAGATTTGGCGCAGTGAAAGTGAAATGCAGTCATTATAAGCAGCATTATTTAGGGTCAGAGTTAGCCTTTGCTAGTTCTCTCCTCAACATTATTATTGCTATTTATTATTCAGTACATGGAGTACATGGAGGATTTACCAAGGGCAGGGTCCCATTGTGCCAGGAGTTGCACAAGTATTTTGAACGTGATAGTCCCTGCCACCAAAGAACTTAACAGTGTAAATACACCAGCAGACAAACAATGAAAGGGGAAACCAAGCCACAGAGCAGGGAAGGGACTTGCCCACTTTCACCTAGCAGGTGTCATGGTATGACCCCTACTCTGAACCTTAGTGTCCAAAAGATGGGCTACCAGCATGAATTCCTCAAAGCTTATTTACCAGCATAGATCTGATAGGCTGCCACCAACCAGGACTTGCAGTGCCTGGTACACTCTGGTCCCCCCAAAACCTTCCCAGGGGACCCCAAGACCCAGACCCCCTGGATCTCACAACAAAGGGAAATAAACCATTCCCCCCTTCTTTCTTCCTCCCAGATACTCCCCTCCCTGGGTTACACTGGGAGATCCTGTGATTCACCTCCTTGAATCCTAAAACAGAAAGGAATGTCACCTTCCCCCCCTCCTCTTTTCCCCTCACCACGAGGCATTACAGATTCAAGCTCCGTGAATCTAAAACAAAGAGGAAATTCACCTTTCCCCCCCTCTCCTCTCTCCCGGAGAGAGACATAGTGAGTAGCACAGAGAGAAATCAGGTTTTTCCTCCCCCGCCTTCTCTCCTTTCTCCCACCAATTCCCCTGGTAAGTACAGACCCCCTCCCCTTGGGTCTCACACAAGATAACCAAAAAATCAAGCAGGTTCTTTAAAGAAAAAGCTTTTAATTAAAGAAAGAAAAAAAGTAAAAATTGTCTCTGTAAAATCAAGTTGAGAAATGTTACAGGGTCTGTTAGCTTCACTTAGACCAGGGGGATCTTCCCTCCCAGCCTAAGTATATAAGTACAAGAAACAGAGATAAAATCTTTCCAGCAAAATACACATTTGCAAATAGAGAAAACAATCAAAAGACTAAAACCACCTTTCTAATTTTGTACTTACTAAATGTGAACAGAAGATTAGAGAGCCTGTATGTAGGTCTGGTCACTCTCAGAACCCAGAGAGAACAACAGACAAACAAACAACACAACACAAAGACTTCCCTCCACCGAGATTTGAAAGTATTTTGTCTCCTGATTGGTCCTCTGGTCAGGTTTCCAGGTTCACTGTTTGTTAATCCTTTACAGGTAAAAGAGACATTAACCCTTAACTATCTGTTTATGACAGCAGGTCAGCAGGAGAGCAGGTCTCCTGACTTACAGGCCAGTGCTCTGTACACTAGGTCACATTGTCACTCAAAGGAATGGAGTATTAGAGGTATGAAGTTGACAAGGAGTAGCCCAGCTATTTGATGTTATCCCACTAATAGCTTAGGCCCAGCTCTTCAAAGGTATTTAGGCTTGGAACTTCCATTAAAATCAATGTTTGCAGTGTTGTTGTCTCTGTGTTGGTCCCAAGATATGAGAGAAACAAGTTGAGGGAGGAAATATCTTTTATAGGACCAACATCTGTTGGTGGGAGAGACAAGATTCTGAGCAACACAGAGCTCGTCTTCAGATCTGGGAAAGGGACTTGGAGAGTCTCAGCTAAATACAAGGTGGAACAGATTGTTTAGCGTGAGTAATTAACACGTACTGTAAAAGACCATTCAAAGTGAAGTGGTCTGTAAACAGCTCCCCAGTCACAGGGCAAGAAGGGTTGTTAGTGGGTTACATACTGTTGTATTAAGCCATGAATCCTGTGTCATTATTAAGACCATCATTTTTAGTGTCTAACAGAGTTATGACTTTAAGCTTCCAGACTTGTCTTTTGAAGGTGGTGTGCAGGTTTCCTTTGAGGATATGGAGAGATTGCTTTGTGAAAATTGTTATTGCTTTTCTCATTTTTCTGTAAGTTTATTTGAGAGTGTTTGATTGCTTGGTTTTACCCACATAGTTGTTATTGGGACACTTAATGCACTGGGAGTGGTACACAATGTTTTGTGATAGGCATGTTTAGGACCCTTGGATCTTGACAGGTGGGCTGTGGCGGGGTGTTGATCATTGTAGCAGTGGAGCTATGACTGCAGGTTTCGAACCTATTGTTCTGGCAGGGTCTGGTGCCGCTTTGAGTTGGTGGTTCCTGGTTTGTGGAGATCTTGCTTTGATGAGGAGTTCAGAGATGTTGGGGGGTTGTTTGCTGGCCAGATGAGAGAATTCAGGAAATATTTATTTCAGGACATGGTCCCCAATAGCCAGGGGTGGCTCTAGCTTTTTGCTGCCCCAAGCATGGCAGGCAAGCTGCCTTCAGCGGCATGCCTGTGGGAGGTCCCCAGTCCCGTGGTTTCAGCATACCCACCACTAAATTGCTGCTGAATCCACGAGACTGGTGGACCTCCGTCAGGTGTGCCGCCAAAGGCTGCCTGACTGCCGCACTTGCAGGGACTGGCAGGCTGCCTCCCTGTGGCTTGCCACCCCAGGCATATGCTTGGAGTGCTGGTGCCTGGCGCTGCCATTGCATATGGGTAGTAACAGACTACTGACCCGCACCCCTATGGGTTCCAGTGTGGGGTGGTAGGTGACAACAAATGGTGTGAGGTCAGCAGGCTTTCTGTTTCGTATTGAAGCATGATCTCTGTCTTTGGGTGGCCTGCTCCATGATGGTGGAGTCTCTTTGTCTGTTTCCAAGTGTGTTAAGCTGTGTAGCCCAGACTTTCTCCTCGGATCACATTCTCTGGTAGCTGAGTGCCTGGCTGTAGATAGATTTCTTGGTATGTTTCAGGTGGTTGCTGGATCTATGGAAGTAAGTGTGACAATCTAGGGGCTTCTTGGCTATAGTTTGCTGAAGGATTCCGTTGAAGAAGCTGATGGTGCTGTCCAGAAAGTTCTAGAACACTCCGACACCAACATCAACTTCTCTGACAGCACAAGAGGAGGGGGAACAGGGCAGGTGCTCTGCCTGGGGAGCTGGGTCAGTCTAGTGTCAGGGGTAGGAGGGAAGTGGGGTGGCAGCTCTGTGGGGGAAGCAGGGGGTAGTTGGGTGTCAGGAGTAGGAGGGGAGCAGGGAGGGGGCTCTGTGGGGGGAGCTGGGGGCAGTCAGGGTAGAAGGGGAGTGGGGCGAGTGCTCTGTGGGAGGAGCTGGGGCAGTCAGGTGGGTGCCGGGGTAGGAAGGGAGCAGGTTGGGTGCAGTGTGGGAGGAGCTGGGGTCAGTCGGGTGTCAGAGATAGGAGGGGAATGAGATGAATGCTCTGTGGGGGAAGCAGGAGGCAGTTGGGTGTAGGAGGGGAGTGGGATGGATGTTCTTTCCAGGGAGCTGGGGTCAGTCAGGTGTTGGGCTTGGAGGGGAGTGGGGTGGGGGCTCTGTGGAGGAGGCAGGGGGCAGTTGGGTGTCAGGGGTAGGAGGGAAGTGGGGAAGGGACTCTGTGGGGGGGAGCTGGGGAAGTTGTGGGTAGGAGGGGAGCGGGGTGGGTGCTCTGTGTGGGAGGCAGAGCGCAGTCCGATGTCAGAGGTAGGAGGGGAGTGGGGAGGGAAGGGGACTCTGTGTAGGGAACAGGGGGCAGTCAAGTGTCGGGGTAGGAGGGGAGCGACGTGGACTTGTACCTTGTGGTGTGCAACTCAGATACAATTTGACCCTTTTTCTCTCCACTGTATAATAGAAGAGCTGGTTCAGACTTAGTTGAGAGTCTTATTAAATGCTGCAGAGCTGAAATTACTGATACCTAGATCTAATTAAACCTGCTTTGAGACAGTGTCTCTGATGCAAGAGACTGCTCAGTGTGCACCAGCAGTGAGGCTCCCCCACTGACCGCTGAAATCACTGAGAGCTGTGTTAAGTGGTTGGCCCTGAAGTCATCTCAGTGAGCGGCCAGCAGAGTGGTTGGTGGAGAGGTGCAGCGAGCAGGCAGTTGGCAGGGCAGATGGGGGCAGTGAGCGAGTGCCCAAGCAGCGGAGTGTGTATGATGCCTCCTTACCCTCCCCTCCACCCAGGGTGGAAGGTGAACTCTGCAGATGAACCTCTGAACTCTGGGTCTGCACTGACCAAGGACAGCAACTGTGAGTGGGGTGCGGAGAAGGGATGAGCACTTAAAGTGACTTTGTGGTTGCTGGACTTAAGAACCTGAGGGGAAAAGGACACTGCCCAGCTTACTTGGGGATGCTCTTTTGCTCATGGTTTATGTTTATGAACCCTGTTTGCAGTGTTTTCCCAAATTAATGCTGAGTTTTATTTTATTTTATTAAAAGTTTGTGCTACACTTAGAATCTGTGCTTGCAAGAGGGGAAGTATGGCCTCTCAGAGGCACCTAGAGGTGGTGTGTAATTGTCCCAGGTCACTGGGAGGGGGCTCAAGACGGTTTTGTGTTGTATCGATGGAAAGGAACCCCTAGATATTGAACCTGGCCCTGGTTGCTGCTGGCTCCACCTGACAGAAGGGTTACTTACACACAGGAGTGGAAGATGGCAGTGTGGCCATGCCACAGTTTGCGGGGGACATCAGTTCCCATCAGGTACCACCAAACAACTTGCTTTAAATGAGGCGCAGAGATGGAAACAGATCAGCCCTCACCCTATTTCCATTTCCACATTTCCGTCTCCAGTGCTGCCTATGTAGAGTTCTCCCTGGAACTAGATGGGGGGCTCTCTGGGGTAGGGCCCTCTGGGACCGGTCTGTGTTGTGGGGCACACTGGACACTCTTTGATTGCTATTCCTAATCGTGAAGAAGCCTACGATTTAGTCATTGGGGTCATGGCAGGCATGGATTCCATGACTTTAGCAGACCTCCGTGACTTCTTTGGCTTCAGGTGTCAGCTGCTAAAGCCGGGCCTGGAGCCATGGCTGGGGCTAGGGTTGGAGCTGGGGCTATGCTCCCCATATAGCGGTAGGGGCTGCAGCTGGGGCCATGCACCTCTCCTACATGGCTTGTACAAGTCACAGATTTTTTTTGTTTGTTGCCTGTGACCTCTCCGTGACTTTTACTAAAAATATCTGTGACAAAATCTTAGCCTTAATCATGAACCATGCAGATGCCACTCAGTGTTCACCAGTGCACCCTGTAGCGGCCCAAGGTAACACTGCAGCTAGCGACACAGTCCTCCAAGGATCACCATGGCCCATTGGCCCTGATCCTGCCGCAGGGATCCCTGTGTAGGGTGACTAGACGTCCTGATAAAATCGGGACTGTCTCGATATTTGGGTGGTTGGCAAAAAGACGTGAGTGTCAACTGTTGGAAATGAGCCATCCTGATTATCACTACAAAAGTTGTTTTTCTCTTGCTGATAATAGCCCACCTTAATTGATTAGTCTCATTAGAGATGGTACGGCAACACCCATTTTTTCATGTGCTTTGTGTATATATGTCTTCCTACTGTATTTTCCACTCCATACATCCAATGAAGTGGGTTTTAGCCCACGAAAGCTTATGTTCAAATAAATTTGCTAATCTCTAAGGGTACGTCTACACTACAGGATTATTCCGATTTTACATAAACCGGTTTTGTAAAACAGATTGTATAAAGTCGAGTGCACGCGACCACACAAAGCACAATAATTCGGCAGTGTGCGTCCATGTACTGAGGCTAGTGTCGATTTCTGGAGCGTTGCACTGTGGGTAGCTATCTCGTAGCTATCCCATAGTTCCAGCAGTCTCCCCGCCCACTGGATTCTGGGTTCAGATCCCAATGCATGATGGTGCAAAAACAGGGTCACGGGTGATTCTGGGTAAATGTTGTCACTCAATGCTTCCTCCGTGAAAGCAACGGCAGACAATCATTTCGCACCCTTTTTCCCTGGATTGCCCTGGCAGATGCCATAGCATGGCAACCATGGAGCCCGTTTTGCCTTTTGTCACTGTCACCGTATGTGTACTGGATTCTGCTGACAGAGGCAGTACTGCAGTGCTACACTGCAGCATTCATTTGCCTTTGCAAGGTAGCAGAGATGGTTACCATCCCTATTGTATCATCTGCCATGCCATTGTAAATTGGCGATGAGATGACGGTTATCAGTCATTCTGTACCGTCTGCTGCTGTCATGGGTGCTCCTGGCTGGGCTTCGCAGAGGTTGGCTGGAGGCACAAAGACTTTATGTTTTATCTAAAAATAGAGTCAGTCCTGCCCAGAATATGGAGCAGGTGTACCAGAGAACCAGGGAGCACAGCCTCTCCGTGTCAGATCCCGCAGAAATGATGAGCTGCATGCCATTCTAGGAGTTGCCCCTGCAACAACCCCACCCGTTGCTTCCCTTCTCCCCCAATCTTCTTGGGCTACCGTTGCAGTGTCCCCCCATTTGTGTGATGAAGTAATAAAGAATGCAGGAATAAGAAACACTGACTTTTTAGTAAGATTAAATGAGGGGAAGGCAGCCTCCAGCTGCTATGATAGTCCAGGCAGGACATTAAACGGTGGCAGAGGAGAGGAGCCCAGCCTCCCACTGTTATGATAGTCCAGGCAGTACAGAATCTTTTCTTTAGACATGAAAGGGGGGTGCTGATGGAGCTCAGCCCCCAGTTGCTATGATGAAGACGGTTACCAGCTATTCTGTACCATCTACCAGGTATGACCGGGAGTCATTCTTATTTTTACAGAGGCCAGCCAGGAGCACTCACAGGATGATGAGGACAGCTATCAGTCATTTTGTACTGTACCGTCTGCCACCCGGGAGGGGAGGGGAGGGGATGCTGCTGTTTATCGCCGCAGCACCGCGTCTACCAGCAGCATGCAGTAGACATACGGTGACATTGAAAAAAGTCAAGAAATGATTTTTTCCCATTTCTTTCACGGGGGGGAAGGGGGGTAAATTGACCAGATATACCGTGATCCACCCCGGACAATGTATTTCACCCTACAGGCATTGGGAGCTCAGCCAAGAATGCAAATGCTTTTCGGAGACTGCAGGGACTGTTGGATAGCTGGAGTCCTCAGTACCCCCTGCCTCCCTTCATGAGCATCCATTTGATTCTTTGGCTTTCCGTTACGCTTGTCATGCAGCACTGTGATGAGTCCTTGCTGTGACCTCTGTCTATCATAGCCTGGAGATTTTTTCAAATGCTTTGTCATTTCGTCTCTGTAACGGAGCTCTGATAGAACAGATTTGTCTCCCCATACATCGATCAGATCCAGTATCTCCCGTACGGTCCATGCTGGAGCTCTTTTTAGATTTGGGACTGCATCGCCACCCGTGCTGATCAGAGCTCCACGCTGGGCAAACAGGAAATGAAATTCAAAAGTTCGCGGGGCTTTTCCTGTCTACCTGGCCAGTGCATCCGAGTTCAGATTGCTTTCCAGAGCGGTCACATGGTGCATTGTGGGATACCGCCCGGAGGCCAATACCGTCGATTTGCCCTAATCCAACCCTAATCCAACATGGCAATACAGATTTCAGTGCTTCTCCTCTCGTCGGGGAGGAGTACAGAAACCGGTTTAAAGAGCCCTTTATATCGATATAAAGGGCCTCGTTGTGTGGACGGGTGCAGGGTTAAATCGGTTTAATGCTGCTAAATTTGGTTTAAACGCGTAGTGTAGACCAGGCCTAAGGTACCACAAGTACTCCTCGTTCTAGTTGGCAGATCTCCACAGAAAAAAAATGGGCCAAATCCTCAGCTGGTCTAAATCGGTATTGTTCCACCAAAGTCAGCAGGACAGATCCCCAGCTGATGTCTATGGGCATAGCTCCATTGGAGCTAATGGGCCAGATTCTCAGCTGGTGTCACTGAGTGTAGGTCTAGTGACACCAGGGGGGCTACAGCGATTTACCTTAGCTAGGGATCTGGCCTATTTTTTCTTTTTAAGATCTTCTCCGGCTGACACCAAGAATCATACCCTGAGACTGAAAGCAAGTGTAATGCACAGGCTGGATGGGAAAACTCACTCGTCCACATTGTCCTTAAGAACTCAGTCCCTTATGGTCTGTGCTTCATAGGACTGGCCTTTCATTGCTGGGTTGATTTCCAGTGCAGCTGAAAATGGGGATGTAAACTGATCTCCTGAGGAATGAAGAGCTGGGCTTTCTTGCTGGAGCATCCAAGCTCTAAAAATATACTCGCACTAATCTAACAAGACCCAGGCAGGGTGACTTGCTTTTTATAATATGCATTTTCCTCCCTCTCCCCAACTGTGAAACAATGAAAAGACAGGCAAAGACAGAGGTTTCCTACAAGACATCCCAAAAGAAACCAAGAAGAAAAACATAAAAGAATACATTAAAAATTGTGGTGTTTTTCGCAGAAATAAAATTGCACCCTCCTTTCTCTCTTTTTAGAACTTTTTGCTTGCCAAGAAAATCCATCTAATTCTCTGCATAATCACTCAACAGAGGATGCTCAGACTGGAATGTCTAACTCAGCCACCCCGCCACATCGGCTAATGTTTCCAAAAGCCTCCCATTACCACGGGTACTTTCTCCAGCTTCCCACTCTCAGTGGCCCGCTCTTAGCTGCCTAGCATGCTCCTGATGCTCTGATATATGTCTAGTAGTTGCCAGTATTAGTCCGCCATCCTGCAACTAACAGACCCATGTGGAGCACCACTGAAGGCAATGGTAGAATGGTTCAGTGATCAGAGTGCTGGCCTGGTAGTTAGGAGTGCTACTCTGCTACAGACTTCCTTTGTGACCTTGGGCAAGTCACTTGTTGTCTCCGTTCTCCCTGTGTAAAATGGGGCTTTACTGTGTGCATAAAGACACTGAAGATTGTATTGCTCGGCTATTGTGGCAAAGGCGGGGTGGCCATCTACAGCCCTGCAACAGAGAGTTGCATGAAAAGCTCAGCGCACTTTTTTCTAAATATTTGAATTTCAGCCAGTTCCAGTATAAGTAATTGGAATGGCTGTCAGAGACAGGCCTTTCCTGTTGCCCATCTTACCCAACTTTCCACCAGGCCATGGTTTTTTCCATAGAACTTCGGACAAATCTACCTGTGAATAAGTCACACAATGGTCCTTTCCTTAAGGACTGTCCCCTAGTCCAGCATTGTCCATCTCACCTTGGGAAAGGACCTTGGTTTTAAAGCTCAGCCATGAGAATTAACAGCGACTTCAATGGAGCTACAGCAATTTGCAGCAGCTGAGGGTCTAGCCCAACTTCTGAAACACAGCTGAGCCAAAAGTTGTTAGTGTGTGTGATTGTCCAAAGGTAAATTTCATTTGTTTCAGCAGATGTGCAACATGTTTGGCTTAGTGCTGAACAATGCGCCTCTGTAGAGTGTTCTGAATGATACACATCTGTATGGATGGCATGAACTTGCCGTGTAGATAGCAACCACATATGGGTGTGCATAAAAGCAGTGGTTCTCAAGCGTTTTGGGCTCATGACCCATTTGTAAATATTTATTGCCTGTTGCAATCCAGTAAATAGTCTGGGGGTAGATACCCTGAGATGGCTTCTGGGGGGTAAGTGGGGGGAGTCCTGCCAGGTCCTCACCCCACAGTGGCAGCTCCTGCAGCTCCTATGCTGTGAGGCTGACTAGGCTTGCCTCTCTGCTCAAGGTGTTGCAACTTCCAGGGCTGCAGCAACACTCAGGTTTGCCCCCTCCCCCCGATTGGACCCAGTGTTTGTGAGTGGAGCTGTGACCTGGCTCATGGGATTGCAGTGCCACTCACTCACATTTAGCCTACCCAGGCTCCTATCGTCATGACAGCTGGGCCACACCTGAGGGGCGCTGGGACCCCAGAGGTGGCGGTGCCTGGAGCAGGGAGGCGAGCCCAGCCAGCCACGTGGGATAGGAGCTGCAGGAACTGCCACACCGCCCTTTGAACCATTCTGGCGACCCAATTTTGGGTCCCAACCCGAGGGTTGAGAAACCCTGGAGACAAGGACAGTGGTTTTGCACATTGATGCCAGGGTAGCGGCAAACTGGAGATTTCCAGCTTAACCCCCTGGAAAGGTGACACAATACATATGCTAAATAGATCCCAAAGGCTAACATTTTACTCTATGTCACCAGAGAACTCCAGCACTAGAGCAAAGGAAAAGGGTCATAAGCATCTCCCGCTGCTTTTACTTCCTGGAAGTATGCCAGCATTTGCATGTAGTGCAGTAGAAGGACGAGGATGGAAATGCACGTCTCTCTCATTTCTGGCTTAACAAGAGCCACACATGACTATGTGTCCCACACTCTGACTGGACACTGTTTCTTGACTTATAAGGGCAGTTATTTACTATTGGTGCTGAAATGAAGGTTAACCCCCCCATCTTCAGCACTCTTTCCAGAAGCAGCCACCCTCCAATTCCCCAAAGGTTCCAACCAGACCTGCCAAGTAGCAAAAGCAAGCTGTATTATGAGGTACTTAGCAATTGTATCTGCTTCGGCACCGAAGTCACAGTCAAACTGCTCTTTAAAAAAGGGGAAAAAACCAAGATTGTAGCCATAACTGTAATTCACACTTAGCTCAGTCTATAAAACGTTTTTCTTCCTGGCTCTAAGCCAAAGACTTAACTTTAGAGTTCACTAAAAATTCAAGTTGCTCTGGGGATTAATTCTTCCATTGGGGGGAATCCCTACCATTTTAGTGCAGATCATGAGATTTGTACACTGATCGGCAGTCAGGAGAATATGCCCACCTTTGAGTAGAAACTGCAGAGCGTGTCCAGGAGCAAAAGGTATCAAAAAATGGGAAGAAGAGATGTGAGGAATGCTTAACTCTGACATACCGGCTCATCAAGAGAGTTTGTGGTCCTCTCGAAGAAGGCAGAAATAGGTTTCTTCAGATCCAACAAGCTCACTGAATGAAGCTTTGCCCGTTGAACTAGAAGAGCAGAACACTGACAATCCCACAATGCACTTCAATGCCATTGTCTTCACTGAAACATAGCTAGGGTGATTACACCATAAAACAAATGAAAGATAGAGACTTGCACCAGATAGGGAAGTCACAACCTTCTTTCATCTGTACTGGAGCACAAAATGAGCCAGTCAATGAAATGAATGATGCAATTTTCCTTGGATATACTGGTCCAGAGACAGTTGGACTTACACATCCCATCCTCGATGCTGCCAGTGAGGAAACGGGGGAGAATAAACCAAGATCCAAAAGGCTCAACGTGGACAAATCATAGGGCTCAGTGCAAGAATCAATGGGAGTTTAATCACTGACTTCAACAGGGCCAGCATTCTGCTTGATGAATCTGTGACATTAATGCAAGATGCTGACAAATGTTATCATATTCCCCTGCCACAGAATCTTCAAAGTCCAAATTGGCACAACTGTGCTGAATGGTGGACAGCCAGAGACAAATTTCCAAATTAGTGGGTGCCCGCATGTGAGAGGGAAAAGCTAATTCTCAGTTCTATTTCTCAGAATGGATGTCGCCCACTGTCCTGGGCAGCCACCTATGGAGCCACCAAAGTGTCCTAGATCCAGTTGAGTTTGCAGATGTGCTACCATGACATTTCAGCTTTGGCAGTCATCTCCCAGCAGTCAGAGTGCAGTGCTCCAACAGCAAGCCAGGGGAGCCTGAACTCAAAGGAGGAAGGAGAGGAGAGGTGGGAATGGAAGCCTCAGCTGACTGTGCAGGTCTACCAAACAGGGCATTCAGAGCAGTGGACTCGCTTGTGCCTGTTCACATGCGATGGAAGTGAAGCAGAGTATGACTGGCAGGATTCCAGCATCTTCCCATGGGCCATGACTACTGTTTGCACCACAGCGCCACCAACAGTGGAGCAGCAGATTACAACAAGGCTGCGCTCACGTTTTAAAAGACGTGAGCTACAGACAAGAATCAGACGCTGCTGAGGCGCTGCAGCCGGCCTGCTCTGTCTTTTTTGTGTTCACTGGCACCTTAAAGAGCCTGCCTTTCACCTCTTCAGATGCTAACCAGACCTGCTGTCACAGAACAGGCGGGATATAACTGGTACACAGAGCTGAGCATGCTTTAAGTGTCAGAGAGAGGTTGCAGTCTGTATGTCGACCTCATGCTTCCATGAGAATTGCCTCAGCCAAAGCAGCGATTGCACTTACAGATACTTACTGCCTAGGACATACATTTCATAAATCATCCATGATCAGCACCAGCCATAGGCACAGTGAGGGACATCCCTGACAATTAGAGCCAGCTGACAGCAAATGCTCTGAGGGCTTTTACTGCTGCCCTCCAGCCAAAATCACCATCTGCACCATTCCCCTGCTGGCACACCTGGAGCTATCAAAGCAGAAGCAGATGCTTCCTCCCCCTCAGTCAACCAACCAACCGCCTTCTTGCAAGCCAGCTAAGTCTGCTGAGCACAAGTTCTCATTGATAGTAAAGATCTGTCCAAAGACAGGCCACAAATGAAAGTGAGTCAACCCTTTCAGCCAAGCTATTTTTTCAAGGGTAAATGGCTTTTTAGCCAAAAAAAAGGGGAAATTTTCACTTTTCATGGAATGTTTTCTGGGTTTTGGAGGGAAAAACACATTTTGGGGGGTTTTCAAAACGTCTGAAGATTTGCAAAGAAAAATTTTGCCAAAAGTGAGGGGGGGAGCCCCCCCACACACATTCTAGTTGAATTTTTTATGGGCAGACAAATTCATGTACTGCCATGCACTGCCCATATGCATGCTATCATGGCTGTGGACCTGTAGCCATGGTACTTGCTACTGCTGAAGATTTGCCAGTGGTGCAGCTAGGCCTGAGTATGCACCGATTAGCCATAACATCCCAAAGCTTGAGAAAGCAGCGGGTACACTGTAGTGCACCTCAAACCCACCCTGGTACAGCCAATGGGGATGGGTTGAATTATGCAGCATGAGATCCTTAAGCCTAATAATGGGGCTGCCCTATGTCACGCTTCACACTTCTTCCTCCATATCCGCAGGCATGGCTAGGAGAGAAGGAAACCCCCACAGGCCACATACCAGGAGTGGTACTTGTGTATGGCAAGAATGCCCTGAGGATGCCTATTTAGGGGTCTCATCACTGAGCATGGCTATGGCCATGCAGGGGTATGGATGCTCTGATGAGTCCACATGGGGAACCCACAATTAACTGGGAAACGATGGACAAATTTTTAAGATGGGGAAACGATGGGCAAATTTTTAATCCTCTTCCATGAGGATCAAGGGCAGGCCCTGACCCAGCTGTAGTCCACAAATGCTCAGCGTCTCCACATTTCAGCTGAGCCACTTGGTACCTCCAGGTCCTGTCTTCCATTTGCAGAGACAAGGCCTTACTGGGCCATAGAGCTTAGTCCTGGTCTTTAGCTTCCCTGCCCCTTCCAAAGGAGACCATTGGGATTTACTCATGTAAGTGCCACGAGGAGCCATTGTGGGGTGAGTGGGACGGGTGAGACATATTATGTCTCCAGTTCTCAGCAGAAAATGGCCTTGGAAAGGGAGCAGGGGATGGAGAAGAGTCTTTCCAAGTCCCAATCAATAGGTCTTGAGAAGCCAAGGCCCTCAGAGCTGGAGAAATAACAAAACTGGGGGACTTTCCCCGACTGCTAGGGGGGACTCTCCTGCAGGGCCTACGGCGGTGTCACCCAACTGCCTCAGACACTGGTGTTTGGAGGGCTTCTTTGGGTTGGGGAGCTCATCTTCAGCATGTATTGCAGATGGGAACATTGATACACCTGAACCCAGGACCCTAAGACAGAGGGATTGGGTAGGTCACAGACTTGAGTTCAAATTACAGCATGTCCTATCAATACCTATCCCTGCTGTCCCTGCACCTCCGTCTGCCAAATATGTGTGAGGCCTTCTATCTCCCCACCACATCCAGCTACCAGCATCCTCATCATACCGCCAACACCTCAGACCCAGGACACCCTGCTATCTCCTGCCTCTTCCTTCTTCTCCCTGACAGCTCAGTACCCTTGACTCCCTCCCATGGGTTCACAATGGTAGCACCAACCCCAGAATTCAATCCTATTATTATTGTTCATATTGCAGTAGGGCCTAGGAGCCCCAGTCATGGACCTGTGTCATATTGTGCTAGGAACGGTACAAACTAACAACACAAAGAGGTGATGGATGAGGTCATGGTCACAGCACAGAGCAGGAGTCATTATCTCTAGAGGTGGTGCTAGCTGAGATGGGGACAGGCTGTGAAGGCGAGAATTCATAGTTTCCAAGGTCAGACCGGACCATTGTGATCATCTCTTTTGACCTCCTGTGTAGCCCAGGCCAGAGAACATCCCTGCATTAATTCCTGTCTGAACAAACTATATCTTTTAGAAAAATATCCTATCTTGATTTTCAAATTTCTTTGCAGCAACGGCAAAGAAAGAGCCAGGGGAGGGACATGCAGAGAGGGGGGATGCTCTTGAAGTGCAAAGCTGGGGAGATGCCCTTCACAGCAGGGATCTGAATGGACCAAGGGGGTGAGATGGGGTTGATCAAGGCGGGGAGGATAGTGCAGAGACATGAGGCAATGAGGGCCCAGACGAGCATTCTAGCTGGACTGATGGGCAGCAAAAGCAAATTTAGTGATGGGCTACAGGAAGAAGCAGCAAGAACTAGACGCAGCAGGGATGCGAGAATGGAGAGAAGGTTGAGTCTAAGAGAACGCTCAGGTGTGGAGCAGAGGAGAACCCCTTCAGTGCTGTTACTACCCCAGTGCCCTGCCCCATCCCTATTCATGCAGGGAGCAGAGACTACCCCTGGGTACCCACTATCAACTCCATCGTACCAACATCGAGGGGAGAGGCTTACCTTCCCAGGTTTCCTCCACTCCTTCCCAGGGCATCTGACTCTGGAACCTGCAGGCCCAGGGCCCTTGGTGGAGAATAGACACTGTCAAGCTCCATGATCCAGTGAAATCTTCCTAAGCCCCAGCCTTTTAAATATAACAGGGCTTCCAACCCACTCTGCCTGCCCTCGGGGGATGAAATCAGCCGCTGAGCTCAGAGATAGAGGGGATATGACCAGGGAGGGGTAGAGGGTGCAGGCTGGCGGGTGTACATATGCGCACACATGTCCACACACCCCAGCAGGCCTGTAAGCACGCACACAGTCTATAATCTCCCTCACCCTGTTCACTTCCCCAGTCAGAAGGAGGCAGCCGGCTCTCGGTAAAAGCTGCACAGATCAGGCCATCGAGCTCTGCACTGAGGCCCTAACTCAGGGCTAGTTAAGATCCATCGTCAGCCTCTCATCCGTGCTGCTCAGTACCTGGGCCATGTCCCCCAAGAGGGGCTTTGCTGGCTGCACAAAAAGATCCCTGGGGATCATTAGTTGCCCCTCACCTGGATAATTCCCATCCTAGCAAACACCGAGCCCCCTCTCAGTAGGCTGTGCTACAGACACAGGCTCCTTTTCCTCCCAGCAGAGAGACCAGGCCAGTTCTGCTCCCTATGCCCCAACCAGTCCGGTGCTCCTGGGTCGGCCCTGGCAGAGCTGCCACCAGGGGCAGCCCCTCAGCTCAGATTAATGGGCCCTCGACTGGCTTTGGAGTCAGTGGCGTTCCTGCTCTGGTCTCCTGGGTTTTCCTTTGCTGGCCAACCCTCCCCTTCCAGGGACTGGCAGCCAGGATGGACAGGCCCCGGGTGCTGATGGCCTGGATGGGAGAGGGGTCCTGCAGCCCAAGATGTGCCACCATTTTGGCTGCTTGTGGATCCCTGAGGAAGACACTAACACAGAGAGAACCGGCCCTACAGAGCTGTTCCACACAGAGCAGAGCCAGGGCCGCCCAGAAGATTCCGGGGGCCTGGGGCCGTCGGCGGCAGGCGGCTCTGGTGGACCTCCCGCAGGCGTGCCTGCGGAGGGTCCGCTGGTCCCGTGGCTCCGGTGGAGCATCCGCAAGCGTGCCTGCGGGAGGTCTACCGGAGCCGCAGGACCGGCAAGCGGCAGGGCGCCCCCTGCCCGGCGAAATGTCTAGAGCTGGCCCTGTATGGCGGCGGGGGGCCCCCGCCGTGGGTCTTCAGGGCACTTCGGCAGTGGGTCCCGGAACGCAAGGGCCCCCCGCCGCCGAATTACTGCCGAAGACCAGGTTGCACTTCAGCGGCAGGTCCTGCTTCGGTGGTAATTCACTGGTGGGGGGTCCTTCCGCCCTGAAGCGGAAGGACCCCCCCCCACTGGCAAAGACCGGGAGTGGAAGAAGCTCCAGGGCCCGGCCCCGCAAGAGTTTTCTGGGCCTCCTGGAGCGAGTGAAGGACCCCACTCCAGGGGCCCCGAAAAACTCGTGGGGGCCCCTGCGGAGCCCGGGACCTGGAGCAAATTGCCCCTCTTGCCCCCCCTCTGGGCGGCCCTGAGCAGAGCTCTCTGGCCCACAAGAGGCATCACCCAGATGAGAAGCCCTCTGAACCTTCAACATCCAGTGTCCCCACCAGCTGCCTAGGGGGATAGGCCATTCTCAGAGCTGGCACACCCTAAAGGATCAGGCCAGAGACGCTAAGCCCTGGGGAGTTAGATGAAGGGACCATTCTATGGAGACAGCCGCTGGAGGCAGGATGAACACTGACCCCCTCAACAAGGTGAGGAAAATAACATGGCCCCAACCAGCTGGAGATCTGCCTCTGGCACCAGGGAACCTGCTGCTTGGGATGGGCACACAGAGCACCCCAGGGTTTCTGAGCTTTTAGTGTGTGAACTCTAAAGGCTCAGCCCTGGTCTACACTATGAGTTTAGGTCAAATTTAGCAGCGTTAGATTGATTTAACCCTGCACCCATCCACACAATGAAGCCATTTTTGTCCACTTAAAGGGCTCTTAAAATCAATTTCGATACTCCTACCCGATGAGGGGATTAGCGCTAAAATCAACCTTGCTGGGTCAAATTTGGTGTAGTGTGGACACAATTTGATGGTATTGGCCTCCGGGAGCTATCCCAGAATGCTCCATTGTGACCGCTCTGGACAGCACTCTCAATTCTGATGCACTGGCCAGGTAGAAAGGAAAAGCCTCGTGAACTTTTGAATTTCATTTCTTGTTTGCCCAGTGTCATGAGCTGATCAGCACAGGTGACCATGCAGAGCTCATCAGCACAGGTGACCATGCAGTTCCAGAATAGCAAAAGAGCTTCAGCATGGACCGAACGGGAGGTACTGGATCTGATCGCTGTATGGGGAGACAAATCCATGCTATCCTAACTCTGTTCCAAAAGATGAAATGCCAGAATATTTGAAAAAAATCTCCAAGGGCATGAAGGACAGAGGTTATAACAGAGACCTGCAGCAGTGCCGCATCAAACTTAAGGAGATGAGGCAAGCCTACCAAAACAACAGATAGGTAAACAGCCACTCTGGGGCAGAGCCCTGGACATGCCGCTTCTGTGATGAGCTGCATGCCTTTCTAGGGGTGCCCCTACAACTACCCCACCCGTGTGCTTTGACTCCATCAATGGACTCTCACGCAACAGAGATGTGGATTTAGGGGATGAGGAAGAGAAGGAGGAGGATGTTGGAGTTAGTGCACAGCAAAGATGTGGAGAAAACATTTTCCTCGACAGCCAGGAACTGTTTATCACCCTGGACCCAGTACCCTACCAACCCACCCAAGGTGGGCTAATGGGCCTGAAGGCAGCGAAGGCACCTCTGGTGAGTGTACCTTTGTAAGTATTGTACATGGTTTAAAAGCAAGCGTGTTTAATGAATAATTTGCCCTGAAGACTTGGGATGCATTCGCGGCCAGTACAGCTGTTGGAAATGTCTGTTAATGTGTCTGGGGATGGAGTGAAAATCCTCCAGGGACATCTCAGTGAAGCTCTCCTGGATGTATTCCCAAAGCCTTTGCAAAAGGTTTCTGGGGAGGGCAGCCTTATTCTATCCTCCATTACCACACCAGGCCAGTAGCACGTAATCTGGAATCATTGCATAACAAAGCATGGCAGCGTACGGTCCCAGTGTTTGCTGGCATTCAAGCAACATCCGTTCTTTATCTCTCCATGTTATCCTCAGAAGAGTGATATCATTCACGGTCACCTGGTTGAAATAGGGGATTTTATTAAGAGGACATTCAGAGGTGGCTGTTCCTGCTGGGCTGTTTGTCTGTGATGGAACAGAAATCATCCCCGCTTGAGGGGAAGGGGTGGAGCGATCATCCCAGAGAAGGAGGGGGGGTGGAGAGCTTTAGTTGGGTTTGTGCTGCATGTTAACCCAAAAACCGCAGCCCCACCTTTTAAATGGCCAACCCATTTTAAATGGCCAACCCAACGGGTGCTTGGTATGGGACATGAGGGCACTGCTGTTTGAAACCATTCCAACCTGTTATGAAGGTTAAAGAAGCCAAAAGACTGTGGCTTACCATGTCTGCCCGCAACCTGAATTCTGTTGACCGCCGGCCCTGCATGTATGATCTCTCACAGCAAACCAGCAGGCCCTCAATAAAAGAGTCAAAATGCAACCTTGTAAAGAAAGCACACATGCTATGTAATGTTAACAGCTTGGTTCACCGTGGAAGAGTGTACCCATTGTTCTCTAAAATGTGTCTTTTTAAATACTACTCTCCTTTTTTCCCCCCCCCCACAGCTGCAAATGTTTCAATGCTTGCTGTATCATCTCCATCCCAGAGGCTAGCTAAGTTTAGAAGGTGAAAAAAACAAACTCGTGATGACATGTTCTCTGAGCTCATGCAGTCCTCTGACACTGAAAAAGCCCAGCAGAATGCATGGAGGCAGACAGCGTCAGAGTGTAGGAAAGCACAAAATGAACGCGAGGACAGGAGGAACGCATGAGAGGACAGGAGAGACGAGCGAGAGGACAGCAGGGAACAGCGAGAGGAGATGTGGCATCAGCATGATGAAAGGAGGCATGAAGCGACTTTATTGCCTCTGCAAGCGGTGATCAAGAGGGGGGGGAGAGGAGGGCGATTGGCTTACAGGGAAGTAGAGTGAACCAAGGGGGTGGGTTTTTATCAAGGAGAAACAAACAGAACTGTCACACTGTAGCCCCCTGGCCAGTCATAAACTGGTTTTCAAAGCTTCTCTGATGCGCAGCGCGCCCTGCTGCACTCTTCTAATGGCCCTGGTGTCTGACTGTGCATAATCAGCTGCCAGGTGATTTGCCTCAACCTCCCACCCTACCATAAACGTCTCCCCCTTACTCTCACCGATATTGTGGAGCACACAGCAAGCAGTAATAACGATGGGAATATTGGTTTCGCTGAGATCTAACCGAGTCTGTAAACTGGGTTAGCGAGCTTTTAAACGTCCAAATGCACATTCTACCACCATTCTGCACTTGCTCAGCCTATAGCTGAACAGTTCCTGATTACTGTCCAGGGTTCCTGTGTAGGGCTTCATGAGCCTTGGCATTAAGGGGTAGGCTGGGTCCCCAAGGATAGCTATAGGCATTTCAACATCCCCAACGGTTATTTTCTGGTCTGGAAAGTAAGTCCCTTGCTCCAGCCATTGACACGGAGTTCCTAAAGAGGCGAGCGTCATATACCTTTCCTGGCCATCCCACGTTGATGTTGGTGAAACATCCCTTGTGATCCACCAGTACTTGCAGAACCATTGAAAAGTACCCCTTGCAGTTTATGTACTGGCTGCCCTGGTGCCAAGATAGGGATATGCGTTCCGTCTACCGTCCCACCACAGTTAGGGAATCCCATTGCAGCAAAGCCATCCACTATGACCTGCACATTTCCCAGAGTCACTACCCTTGATAGCAGCAGGTCAAAGATCACTTTGGCTACTTGGATCACAGCAGCCCCCACAGTAGATTTGCCCACTCCAAATTAATTCCTGTCTGGCGTTGCAAACTTCCAGAGGGCTATTGCCACTCACTTGTGAACTGAGAGGACTGCTCTCATCTTGGTATTCTTGCACTTTCGGGCAGGGGAAAGCAGTCACAAAGTTCCATGAAAGTTCCCTTATGCATACGAAAGTTTCACAGCCACTGTGAATCATCCCAGACCCTGCAACACCATGCGGTGCTTGTTTCCTGGGCCCAGAATCGGCGTTCCATGGCATGAGCCTGCCCATTGTCACCATGATGTCCAAATTGCCATGGCCCATACTTTGAGAGAAGTCTGTATCCATGTCCTCATCACTCTCATGACCGCCCTGCTGTCGCTGCCATTGCCTCCTCGCCTGCCTTTGCAGGTCCTGGTGCTGCATACACTGCAGGATAATATGTGTGCTGTTTACAGTGCTCATAACTGCCACGGCGATGTGAGCGGGCTCCATGCTTGCTGTGCTATGGTATCTGCATGGAAAAAAGACGAGAAACAATTCTCAGCCGTTGCTCTCAGTGGGGGAGGGGCGATTGACGACTGTAGCTATCCCACAGTTCCCGCAGTCTCCACCAACCATTTGAACTCTGGGTTGAGCTACCAATGCCTGATGGGTCAAAAGCATTGTTGCGGGTGGTTCTGGGTACATAGACTCATAGACTTTAAGGTCAGAAGGGACCATTATGACCATCTAGTCTGACCTCCTGCACAATGCAGGCCACAGAATCTCACCCACCCACTCCTGTAACAAACCCCTAACCTATGTCTGAGTTATTGAAGTCCTCAAATCGTGGTTTAAAGACCTCAAGGTGCAGAGAATCCTTCAGCAAGTGACCCGTGCCCCATGCTGCAGAGGAAGGCGAAAAACCTCCAGGGCCTTTGCCAATCTGCCTGGGAGGAAAATTCCTTCCCGACCCCAAATATGGCGATCAGTTAAACTCTGAGCATGTGGGCAAGACTCACCAGCCAGACACCCAGGAAAGAATTCTCTGTAGTAACTCAGATCCCACTCCATCTAACATCCCATCACAGGCCATTGGGCATATTTACCGCTAATAGTCAAAGATCAATTAATTGCCAAAATTAGGCCATCTCATCATACCATCCCCTTCATAAACCTATCAAGCTTAGTCTTGAAGCCAGATATGTCTTTTGCCCCACTACTCCCCTTGGAAGGCTGTTCCAGAACTTCACTCCTCTGATGGTTAGAAACCTTTGTCTAATTTCAACTCTAAACTTCCTGATGGCCAGTTTATATCCATTTGTTCTTGTGTCCACATTGGTTCTAAGCTTAAATAATTCCTCTCCCTCCCTGATATTTATCTCTGATATATTTATAAAGAGCAGTCATATCTCCCCTCAGCCTTCTTTTGGCTAGGCTAAACAAGCCAAGCTCTTTGAGTCTCCTTTCGTAAGACAGGTTTTCCATTCCTCGGATCATCCTAGTAGCCCTTCTCTGTACCTGTTCCAGTTTGAATTCATCCTTCTTAAACATGAGAGGCCAGAACTACACACAATATTCCAGATGAGATCTCACCAGTGCCTTGTATAATGGTACTAACACCACATTATCTTTACTGGAAATACCTCGCCTGATGCATCCCAAGACCGCATTAGCTTTTTTAACGGCCATCACATTGGTGGCTCATAGTCATCCTGTGATCAACCAACACTCTGAGGTCCTTATCCTGCTCTGTTACTACCAACTGATGTGCCCCCAATTTATAACCAAAATTCTTGTTATTAACCCCTAAATGCATGACCTTGCACTTTTCACTATTACTATTACTCCAGTTTACTAGGTCATCCAGATCTTCCTGTATGATATCACGGTCCTTCTCTGTATTAGCAATACCTCCCAGCTTTGTGTCATCCGCAAACTTTATTAGCACATTCCCACTTTTTGTGCCAAGGTCAGTAATAAAAAGGTTAAATAAGATTGGTCCCAAAACTGATCCCTGAGGAACTCCACTAGTAACCTCCTTCCAGCCTGACAGTTCACCCTTCAGTACGACCCGTTGTACTCTCCCCTTTAACCAGTTGCTTATCCACCTTTTAATTTTCATATTGATCCCCATCTTTTCCAATTTAATTAATAATTTCCCATGTGGAACCGTATGAAATACCTTACTGAAATCAAGGTAAATTAGATCCTCTGTGTTTCCTTTGTCTAAAATATATGTTACCTTCTCAGAGAAGGAGATCAGGTTGGTTTGGTACTATCTACCTTTTGTAAAACCATGTTGTATTTTGTCCCAATTACCATTGACCTCAATGTCTTTAACTACCTTCTCCTTCAAAAATATTTGAAGACCTTGCATACTACAGATGTCAAACTAACAGGCCTATAGTTACTTGGATCACTTTTTTCCCCTTTCTTAAAAATAGAAACTATGTTAGCAATTCTCCAGTCATACGGTACAACCCCTGAGTTTACTGATTCATTAAAAATTCTTGCTAATGGGCTTGCAATTTCATGTGCCAGTCCCTTTAATATTCTTGAATGAAGATTATCTGGGCCCCCTGATTTAGTCTCATCAAACTGTTCGAGTTTGGCTATTACCTCAGATGTGGTAATATCTACCTCCATATCCTCATTCCCGTTTGTCATCCTACCATTATCCCTAGCTCCTCATTAGCCTTGTTAAAGACTGAGGCAAAATAATTGTTTAGATATTGGGCCATGCCTAGATTATCCTTAACCTCCATTCCATCCTTAGTGTTTAGCAGTCCCACTTCTTTCTTTGTTTTCTTCTTATTTATGTAGCTATAGAACCTTTTACTATTGGCTTTAATTCCCTTTGCAAGGTCCAACTCTACTTGGCTTTTGGCCTTTCTCACTTTATCCCTACATGTTCTGACCTCAGTAAGGTAGCTTTCCTTGCTAATCCCTCCCATCTTCCACTCCTTGTAGGCTTTCCGCTTTTTCTTAATCACTCTCTGAGATGCTTGCTCATCCAACTTGGTCTACAACTCCTGCCTATGAATTTTCCCCCTTTCTTGGGATGCAGGCTTCTGATAGTTTCTGCAACTTTGACTTGAAGTAATTCCAGGCCTCCTCTGCCTTTAGATCCACAAGTTCTTCAGTCCAATCCACTTCCCTAACTAATTCCCTTAATTCTTTAAAGTTATCCCTTTTGAAATAAAAAACTCTAGTCCCAGATCTATTTTTGTTTATCCTTCCATCTAGTTTGAACTGAATTAGCTCATGATCACTCAAACCAAGGTTGTCCCTACAACCATTTCTTCTATGAGGTCCTCCCTACTCACCAAAACCAAATCTAAAATGGCATCCTCTCTTGTTGGTTCTTCAACAACTTGGTGAAGGAATCCATCAGCTATCACATCCAGGAAAATCTGAGCCCTATTATTATTACTAGCACTTGTCCTTCAGTCTATATCTGGGAAGTTAAAGTCTCCCATGATCACACAATTTCCATTAGTGTTTACTTCATTAAAAATATTAAAGAGGTCTCTATCCATATCCAAATCAGATCCTGGTGGTCTGTAGCACACCCCAAGCACTATCTCAGGGGAGGATCTAATAGCTTTCTTTCCCAATGTGATTTTTGCCCAGACAGACTCTGTCTTATCCATTCCATCACTTCTTATTTCTTTACAGTCTACCTCATCATTGATATACAAGGCTACTCCACCACCTTTGCCTTTTGTTTCTGTCTTTCCTAAACAGCACATACCCTTCAACACCTGTACTCCAGTCATGACTACTGTTCCACCAAGTTTCTGTTATCCCTATAATATCTGGTTTCACTTCCTGCACCAGTAGCTCTAGTTCCTCCATTTTGTTACCTAGGCTCCTCTCATTAGTGTACAAACATCTTGATTTTTGCCGTTTGGCTTCACTGACATTCTTTACCCAATTAGGCACAGACATTCTACCACTAATATCACCTATTAGACTGGTATCTACACTAACCTTCCTCCTTATGTCCATTCTCATACCTACGGCTGTATCCTTTCTTACTTTGTTTTCTTCCCTCTCAATGTTAAATTCCGGCATGGAGATTACCTGGACATCTCCCAACCATCTCCTCCAAATTCCTAGTTTAAAGCTCTCTTAGTCAGTTGTGCCAGCCTCCATCCTAGAAGTCTATTTCCCTCCTTACTCAGGTGAAGTCCATCCCAAGAGAACAGTCCTCTGTCCATTAATGCTTCCCAGTGGCCATACATCCCAAAGCCCTCCTTTTAGCACCACTGCCTGAGCCATCTATTGACCACCATAATCTTGTCATACCTTTGTTGCCCTTCTCTACGAACCGGCAGAATCCCACTGAAGATTTCCTTAAGCGTCTTTCCCAGCCTGGCATAATCTCCCTTGATATGTTCCAGTGAGAATCTAGCTGTATCATTAGTTCCAACATGAAGGACAATCAGCGGATTCTTTCTCGGTCCCATTAGGATCCTTTTCAGCCTCAGGTCCACATCCGTATCTTAGCACCAAGAAGGCAGCGCACCCTTCTGTTCTCTGGGTCAGCTCTAGCTCTCAGTAAGGAGTCCCCAATCACGTAGACCTGCCTTTTCCTGGTGATGGTGTGATTTTCTGGTCTATCCCCTGTTCCTTCTGGCTGCAAGTCCTCTCGATTTCTATTGTCCCTTGCAATCCTCTGCAGCCCATCCTGTATCCTCCTGGGGCTCATATTTGGTGGTGTTATCTCCATTGACTCTTCCTATAGGACAAGCTGCTCTTCTCTTCTTTCTTTCCCTCTCACCCTCAGCGACTACCTGCTGTGCCCCTTCTTCATTTTCCAACTCCACAAACCTGTTCCTGAGCTCTATTTCTCCTTCACTAGCCCGTCTTTTCCTCTGCCTGGTTCTCTTAGTCACGTACTTCCACCATCCACTGTCCTCACCCAGCAGTCTCCCTTCAGAATTCTGGTCCTGCTTCCACCTGCAAGTCTGAGCTTTTCCCTTCAGCCTCCTCATGTCTCTGCTCCATCATCTGCTCGAACCCCCTTCTAAACTCAACCAGAGTTTCCAGCTGAATCTCCAGTCCTCAGATCTTTTCTTCAGGCGGCACTTCATGCAGATGAAATTCTTATCAGGTACCCCCTCCAGAATCATGTACATGCCGCAGCTTCCACATCCAGTCATCTTCATTGTGTCTTCCACTGCTGCCTCTGTATCGGTCATAGCCGTCCCACGTAAACCTGTTAGTCCAGGAAACACAAACCAAAACAACCCCCCAACGGGCACCAGAACAGTGGCAGAACACCACCCACTCCCTTTTCTAGCCTGTCTGTTCCTCTGCCTAGGTCTCTTAGTCTCTCCCGCACACTCCCACTGAAACTCCCCTCTTTACAGCTGTGTTTGCTGGCTTCTGTGCTGCTGCAGCTGTCTGTGCCGCTGCCTGCCTGGCTGGCTACCTTTATAGGACCCCTAAGCAGAGAAGCCCCGCCCGCTAATCAGGGCTCCGCTGCTCTCCCAGCACACTGCCCCTACCAGCCTCCACACATATAACTACAAAACTGCATTTCAAGAAAGATGTGGAGAAACTGGAGAGGGTCCAGAGAAGTACAAAATACAAAAACCTTCTCCTCCAACAGAACTCCCACTGAAACTCCCCTGTTTACAGCTCTGTTTGCTGGCTCCTGTGCCGCTGCCGCTGTCATCAGCATCCTCCCTTACCCCCCCCCCACCCTAGTGAAAGCAATGGCAAAAAATGGAATATCATGCCAGCTGGAGGCTTCTGCCTCAGGCTGTTCTCCCAATTGGCAGCACCACGCGGTCGCACCTACCCCAGCCGACCCCTTGCTCCCATGGCTCATGAAGTGTGGACAGTAGTAAGGAGCAGTCCAACTATAGGCTGAGCAAATACAGAATGGTGGTTCACTCTACTTCCCTGTAAGCCAACCGCCATCCCCTCCCCGCTTTGATCACTGCTTGCAGAGGCAATAAAGTCAGTGTTGTTTCAAATTCATGCATTCTCATAGACTCATAGACTAATAGACTCTAGGACTGGAAGGGACCTCGAGAGGTCATCGAGTTCAGTCCCCTGCCCTCATGGCAGGACCAAATACTGTCTAGACCATCCCTAATAGACATTTATCTAACCTACTCTTAAATATCTCCAGCGATGGAGATTCCACAACTTCCCTAGGCAATTTATTCCAGTGTTTAACCACCCTGACAGTTAGGAACTTTTTCCTAATGTCCAACCTACATCTCCCTTGCTGCAGTTTAAGCCCATTGCTTCTTGTTCTACCATTGGAGGCCAAGGTGAACAGGTTTTCTCCCTCCTCCTGATGACACCCTTTTAGATACCTGAAAACTGCTATCATGTCCCCTCTCAGTCTTCTCTTTTCCAAACTAAACAAACCCAATTCCTTCAGCCTTCCTTCATAGGTCATGTTCTCAAGACCTTTAATCATTCTTGTTGCTCTTCTCTGGACCCTCTCCAGTTTCTCCACATCTTTCTTGAAATGCAGTGCCCAGAACTGGACACAATACTCCAGTTGAGGCCTAACCAGCGCAGAGTAAAGCGGAAGAATGACTTCTCGTGTCTTGTTTACAACACACCTGTTAATGCATCCCAGAGTCATGTTTGCTTTTTTTGCAACAGTATCACACTGTTGACTCATATTAAGCTTGTGGTCCACTATGACCCCTAAATCTCTTTCTGCCATACTCCTTCCTAGACAGTCTCTTCCCATTCTGTATGTGTGAAACTGATTGTTCCTTCCTAGGTTGAGCACTTTGCATTTATCTTTATTGAACTTCATCCTGTTTACCTCAGCCCATTTCTCCAATTTGTCCAGATCATTTTGAATTTTGACCCTGTCCTCCAAAGCAGTTGCAATCCCTCCCAGTTTGGTATCGTCCGCAAACTTAATAAGCGTACTTTCTATGCCAACATCTAAATCGTTGATGAAGATATTGAACAGAACCGGTCCCAAAACAGACCCCTGTGGAACCCCACTTGTTATACCTTTCCAGCAGGATTGGGAGCCATTAACAACTACTCTCTGAGTACGGTTATCCAGCCAGTTATGCACCCACCTTATAGTAGCCCCATCTAAATTGTACTTTCCTAGTTTATCTATAAGAATATCATGCAAGACCGTATCAAATGCCTTACTAAAGTCTAGGTATATCACATCCACCGCTTCTCCCTTATCCACAAGGCTCGTTATCCTATCAAAGAACGCTATCAGATTAGTTTGACACGATTTGTTCTTTACAAATCCATGCTGGCTATTCCCTATCACCTTACCACCTTCCAAGTGTTTGCAGATGATTTCTTTGATTACCTGCTCCATTATCTTCCCTGACACAGAAGTTAAACTAACTGGTCTGTAGTTTCCTGGATTGTTTTTATTTCCCTTTTTATAGATGGGCACTATATTTGCCCCCTTCCAGTCTTCTGGAATCTCCCCCGTCTCCCATGATTTCCCAAAGATAATAGCTAGAGGCTCAGATACCTCTTCTATTAACTCCTTGAGTATTCTAGGATGCATTTCATCAGGCCCTGGTGACTTGCAGGCATCTAACTTTTCTAAGTGATTTTTTACTTGCTCTTTTTTTATTTTATCTTCTAAACCTACCCTCTTCCCGTAAGCATTCACTATACTAGACATTCCTTCAGACTTCTCAGTGAAGACCAAAACAAAGAAGTCATTAAGCATCTCTGCCATTTCCAAGTTTCCTGTTACTGTTTCCCCCTCCTCATTGAGCAGTGGGCCTATCCTGTCCTTAGTCTTCCTCTTGCTTCTAATGTATTGATAAAAAGTCTTCTTGTTTCCCTTTATTCCCATAGCTAGTTTGAGTTCATTCTGTGCCTTTGCTTTTCTAATCTTGCCTCTGCATTCCTATGTTATTTGCCTATATTCATCCTTCGTGATCTGACCTAGTTTCCATTTTTTATATGATGCCATTTAATTTTGTAGGTCACGCAAGATCTCAAGGGTAAGCCAAGGTGGTCTTTTGCCACATTTTCTATCTTTCCTAACCATCGGAATAACTTGCTTTTGGGCCCTTAATAGCGTCCCTTTGAAAAACTGCCAACTTTCCTCAGTTGTTTTTCCCCTCAGTCTTAATTCCCATGGGACCTTACCTATCAGCTCTCTGAGCTTACCAAAATCCGCCTTCCTGAAATCCATTGTCTCTATTCTGCTGTACTCCCTTCTACCCTTCCTTAGAATTGCAAATTCTATGATTTCATGATCACTTTCACCCAAGCTTCCTTCTACTTTCAAATTCTCAACAAGTTCCTCCCTATTTGTTAAAATCAAGTCTAGAACAGCTTCCCCGCTAGTAGCTTTTTCAACTTTCTGAAATAAAAAGTTGTCTGCTATGCAGTCCAGGAACTTATTGGATAGTCTGTGCCCCGCGGTGTTATTTTCCCAACCTATATCTGGATAGTTGAAGTCCCCCATCACCACCAAATCTTGGGCTTTGGATGATTTTGTTAGTTGTTTGAAAAAAGCCTCATCCACCTCTTCCACCTGATTAGGTGGCCTGTAGTAGACTCCCAGCACGACATCACCTGTGTTTTTTACCCCTTTTAGCCTAACCCAGAGACTCTCCACACTTCCATCTCCTATGTCCATCTCCACCATGTCCATTCTTTATTAATTCATCACACAAATGGGGGGATAACTGCCAAGATAGCCCGAGAGGGGTGGGGGAGGAGGGAAGCAATCAGAATGTCTGGGGCTCTGACCAGGAGCGGCTGTTTGCCTCTCTGGTTCTTTAATAGTCTTGCCTGACATTCCAGGCAGGACTGAATCTCTATTAGACAAAACTTAAAGAAGAGAATGACCTGGGAAGTCATTCCCATTTTTGTCCAGGCTCTCCCGACCAATCTCACCAAGGCCGGCCAGGAGCACTCAAGTCTGCCCAGGCGCCCCCAACCGACCTCACCGAGGCTGGCCAGAAGCATCCAGGAGACACCAGCAGATGGTACAGTATGATTGCTAACCGTCTTTGCCAACTTGCAAAGGCAAGGAGCTGGTGCTCTGTAGCACTGCAGTACCGCATCTGTCAGCAGCACTCAGGAGACGTACGGTGACAGTGAGCTGAGCAGGCTCCATGCTTGCCATGGTATGTTGGCTGCACAGGTAACACAGGAAAAAAGGCAAGAAACAATTTTTTGCTGTTGCTTTCATTGGAGTGGGGGCTGACAACATGTATCCAGAACCAACCGCAACAATATTTTTGCCCCATCAAGCACTGAGAGCACAATCCAGAATTCCAATGGAGGTGGAGCCTGCGGGAACTGTGGGATAGCTACCACAGTGCAATGCTCCAAAAGTGAATGCTAGCCTCAGTACTCTGGATGCACACTGCCGACTTAATGCGCTTAGTGGGGACACACAAACGACAGTATCAAATCGATTTCTAAAAAATCGACTTCTATTAAGTTGACCTAATTTTGTAGTGAAGACATACCCTCAGAAACCAGAAATAAAATAAGAACCCATTGTATATTGTCCTTTTTTTCACTCATTATTTTTAAGACAATCTTATGATTTTGGGGTGGGGGCAGGGAGAACCTTTATGAACGCTTGGGGTTGAAATATTGTAATAATACTGCTTTCCTCAGTCTTGTCTGTTTTGACCAAAGCTCTTTGGGGCAGGGACTGTCTTTACGCTGTTATGAAGAAGTCACTCATCGCTAGTGCACCTCCTTCTGGTCATGTATGACATAGCAGCTCTCTCCCCATGACACTCACCACCAACATTTGCTTCAGCACTATGATGATCTCCCAGTCTCAACCTGCCGGGCAGGTCACAATTTAATCCGCCCCTTCCAGGATCACAGAGTCCAACAAATAAACAATCTAACTGTCCTCACCAAAAAGCCTTAAGCCCTAACTCCAGGTCCAGAGGCCATCACATCTTTCTCTCAGATCTCTCCTATGGCCCTTAGGAGCTTCTCAGGAGCTTCACACCTACTTCTCAAGTGGCTGTAAGGGAACCCAGGCCTTCTCTCTACTCCAGGTTGCAGCCCAGGGACCCCATAACCAGCAGTCAAGGTCTGCTCAGTCCCACTCCTTCCTGCTGCTTCCCTAGGCTTCTTCTACCACACCTTCAGAGGCCTTCTCCCATACAGCCTCTCTGGGTTCACCCTCATTTCAGGACTCTCCAGGAATCCCCTAACAAAATTCCAGCCCAAAAGTATAAACAAAAGCCTGATTCTGCCCTCTCCTCCTTCTCAATTAAATGTCTCTCTGGGCTCCCTCTGTAGAGGCCTTTGGCCAGGGCTTCCTGTCAGAGTGCACTCCATGTCACTCCTGGCCTCTTGCCAGTCTTCCCCACTCAGGTGAGGACCCCAGGGCTTGGTATATTTCAGGCTTCCATCTCTCTAACCCCAGAGAGTAACTGCATTCATGCTTTCAGAGCCTGTTTGGGATACATACCCACTCACATAGGTGTATGTACTGCACCTAACACAGTAGGGATCTCTTGGAGCTACTGCAATGCAATTACATCTGACTTCCCTTTAAGCACTAGCCACCACCATCAAATACCACTAGGCCCAGAACTGTTTTCAAGGTTTATTTTTGCATGCAGAGATAGGAGATCTCCACAAATAGCATTTTCCCTGCTTCTGGCACTGAAGCTGAGCAGGAAACACTTGCTGGCAGAATCTCAGACTTGCATTGTCAAGTATCTGAACTGTCCCAGTGGCTCTGCCAATGAGAGCTCAGGCAAAAGTGTTGCTAATTCAAGTATTGTCCAAATGTGGGCGTTTTACGGGCTGTGCAGAGTTTAATAATCCCAGTGCTTCTGAACATGTGGAGCAAAACTCAGCCCTACCACACACTGATTCATGGGGTCATGGACATTAGAAAGGAAAACTCCCTATTAAATCACCTGGCCATCCCCTGCCAATGCTGGGCTGTTCCCTACAGTCCAATCCTCAGTGCCATGTCCAGTCTAGTTCTGCATGACCCAGGCAAAGGGGCTTCCACCTCTTTCCCATTGATCCTCATGTGCTGATACATCAGCTGGGGGAAATTATGTCTCTTGTGACATGGACCTGCCCAGAATAATGATTCACGGCAAGCTAGTCAGCATTTCTGGAGCTGATCCTAGGAGAGGCTGGGTCTTTGTCTCCCTCTAGCTGCTGCTCCACCTAAGGCGCACAAGTTAGCTACTGTTTCCAGCTAAGGAACATAATCCTTTAGTTCAGACAAGAGAGGTTTAGGCTTTTAGCTTCCTGGGTCCTGGCGTCAAACGCTGCTGTTGGCTCATGCACAGCTGGTCAGACTTAGGGTGGCATCTTCAAAAGCACTCAGTGGTGACCTAACTCTCATCTCCTTGAAGTCAGTGGGGACTTTACCACTGACTTAGGCCAAGGTCTCTCTCTCTCATGCATTCTGAAAGGGATATTTTTCAATAGCACCTGAGTCCCATTAATAGGAGTTACACACCTGCATTGCAGAGAGGGTCAATACATGTGAAGGTGGAGAGAGAGAGAGAGAGAGAAACATCAGATGTATCTGAAAGATTGAGGCAACATCACATTGTTTAAAAACTTGAATGTAGCCAGAGCCTTCTATTGGTAGCAGTAGAAGGCTATCATCATCTATGTGGACCTGCCTCTAGAGGGGGATAGAGACACACACACTTTGCCAGTGGGTTTCAATTCCCATTGTCCCGTGCTCTCTCTCAAACCCATCCATCCTTTGCTGTTTAGAAAAAAAACTGTGAAACCCACTAGCAAGACCACTACGTGTCTCCATCTCCCTCTAGTGGCAGATCCACATAGACAGTAACAACAAGGAGTCTGGTGGCACCTTAAAGACTAACAGATTTATTTGGACATAAGCTTTCGTGGGTTAAAAAAGCTCTTTTCAGATGTGTGGAGTGAAAGTTACAGATACAGGCATTATATAACACATGAAGAGAAGGGAGTTACCTCACAAGTGGAGAACCAGTGTTGACAGGGCCAATTTGATCAGGGTGGATGTGGTCCACTCCCAATCATTGATGAGAAGGTGTCAATTCCAGGAGAGGCAAAGCCGCTTTTGTAGTGAGCCAGCCACTCCCAGCCCCTATTCAAGCCCAAATGAATGGTGTTAAATTTGCAAATGAATTTTAGTTCTGAGCCTTCTGCTGCTACCAGTTATTTGGTGAGTTCAAATGGCGGAGGTCTGTGCTGTGGATCTAAGGTTCCAACCCTGCTTGTGATGCATGTGAATGTCAATATGGTTCCAGATAATGGAAATTTTATTTTTTCAAATTTAAAGTGTTTAAAAAACATAGGAAATCACATCCCCAAAAGTCATGTTAAAAGAACATTATTCAGGTCAAAGTCAACCACTCAAATGTTAAGAAATTCCACAATCAAGGGTGTCTGGGCAACGCTAATTTGGATCCCAAGACCCTGGCCTCACTCAGTGCACAGCGCATCCCCTGCTCTGGGGATAAATCAGGGCTGTGCAGTGAAGGAGGCTGTTGTCTGTAGGGCCCCTGCCCATTTGTTGCCGAAGCTGGAAAGTGTGCAGTGAATGAGGCAGGAGATTGCAGAAAGAGAGAATGGTCTCATGGTAAAGGCAGTTGAAGGATGACCTGGAGAATTGAGTTCCCAGCTAAAGCCATGGCGCTCCTCTGAAATGCTCATTAATGGTATGTGTACACTTAAAATGATGTAGCTGCACTGTTGTAGTGCTTCAGTGTAGACACTTTCTACACCAATGGGAGGGGCTCTCCCAGCAGTGTAGGCAATCCACCTCCCTGTGAAGCAGTAGCTAGGTCAACAGAAGAATGCTACCCCAGGGGTTTGGTTGGTATAGCTATGTCTCTCAGGGGTGTGGATTTCTCAGGGTACGTCCACACTAGCTGCCAGATCAGGGGGTAGCAATTGATCTATCGGGGATCGATTTATCGCGTCTTGTCTAGATGCGATAAATCGATCCCCGAACGCACTCCCCATCGACTCCGGAACTCCACCACGGCGAGCGGCGGTAGCACAGTCAACGGGGGAGCCGCGGCCATCGATCCCGCACCCTGAGGACGGGAGGTAAGTCGAAATAAGATACATCGACTTCAGCTACGCTATTCTCATAGCTGAAGTTGCGTATCTTAGATCGATTCCCGCCCACCCCTCACACAGTGTAGACCAGGCCAAAGTGCAGACCAGGCCTAAGTCACTTAAACCAAACTTTTCAGAGATGCCACTAAGTGTATGTGCTTCATTTTCTGGGGACCCAGTTTGAGCCCTGAAGGGTCTGATTTGCAGAAGTGCTGGATGCTTACAACCGCAGCTAACATCAAGGGAACTGTGATCTGAACATATAAAGTGCTACCAAATGCCTTGGGAAAGCAGGACCTGGGCACCCAAAATCAGTTGACATTTTTGGCTTTAATCTCTGTGCTGCAATTCCCGCAGCTGTAAAATGGGGACAACAATCCCTCTCAGCTCACGGGTGGGGCTGGGAGAGAAATTCATTCACATTTATAAAGAAGTAAGATACTACAATGAGAGCACTACAGAGAAGCCCAGGAGGAAATTAATAATTCTGTATTCAGTGCAGGGTTTGGATGGGGTGCCTTAAAGAAGGCCTGAGGCTATATGTTGAAACACAAGGATAAAAATTATTGAATAGCTACCCATGTGGTGAGTACTGTCCATTCTGGCATTTGAATGAGGCAGAGGTCTTGTGGGGAAAATAGCATGTGATCGTATCTTTACCGAATGTATCATAATGAACATACACAAGGGGGGGGCAAATTAAGATTGCACGGGCAAGTGCAACTCTCACTTTGCCTAACCTCTGAGTACTTGATTTTGCAACCTTAATGTTCTTTAAACAGTTTTTTCCTTCTGTCAAATGTCTAGAGAGAAGACAGACACACATACAAATACTGCACCTACTTGGGAAGAGAACCCAAAGTTGAAGTGGTGCAGGCACTTACAACTGCATTTGTAATCATAAGAGTTGCTCTTTAAAAGATTATTTGGGCACGCAAGGTTAGAATGAGCTTCATAAAGTTAGTGGAGAAAAATAAACATTGATCTCTCAGAAGGGCCAAATTACTTCCTTAAGATTTCAGAGTGGTAACCGTATTAGTCTGTATCAGCAAAAGCAATGAGGAGTCCTTGTGGCACCTTAGAGACTAGCACATTTGTTTGGGCATAAGCTTTCGTGGGCTAAAACCCACTTCGTCAGATGCATGGAGTGGAAAATATGGAGGCAGGTATAAATACACAGCACATGAAAAGAGTGCTGTCAGTGCCAATTACTGACTCCAGCTAAAACAACTCTGAGACTGTCCCCTCTTATTGCCAGCCCACTTTTTTCTTCCCAAGGCCTTTGCTCCCCTCCTTGCTGACCTGGATTCACGTAGAGATAACACAGGTATGTGGGTTGGGAATGGCCACGCTGGCTCGTTTTCAGACAGATTTCTTTTGTCTCATATAAAACCAGCTGCAGTCACCCCTATCTGTCAGAGGCCTGCTTTTCTGAAACTTCCCCTTATCTCAGTAGTTATTATTTACACCAAACATCCTCCCTACTTCATTCCTTCTGGTCTATTAACTCATTATTTTCAAGACCTTTCCACCAAAAACCAAGTGAAATTCACTGATTTGAAATTAAACCAGGCAAAATGTGATGTTTGGGATGAGTTTTGTCCAGAGATTTTTGATGAATTTAAAACCAGAAACACAGCAACATTCAAGGGTACAAATCTACATAAGCTAAAACTGGAGCAAATGCCCTCACGACTCTCCTGTTGCACTGCTCTGATCAGGGCCAGTTAGAATGGTCAAGATATCTGGCTGTTCTTTTAGGCCTTTTCCCTAAGCTCACTGAAGTCAATGGAAAGATTCTCATTGGTTTTAGCGGACTTCGCATCAAGGCCTCATTGCTTCTCACCTATTCACCTCCTCATCCACCTCAGCCGACTTTTAATCCTGGCATTTGATCCTGACATGACATTTCAGTTTTGTCAAATGATTGATACCTTAAGTAGGCAAAACACCGCACCCACCAGTACATTGAGTAGCCGTGGGTTTCCATGAGGTAACTTGTGGTAGAACCATCGCCAATTGGGCTCATTGCAGGAATTCCGGGGTGGAAGTCTCTTGCCTGGCTTGCGCAGGTCAGACCAGATGATCGTAATGGTGCCTCCATGGGGGAGGACATAAAACCTTTGAAATGTGTGAGCACCGCTTTGTGTCATGGCACGTGCTTGATTACTCACATTTGGAGCCATGGCACATTAGAGAAATGTCTGTGTTTTGATATGAATGACATCAATGTTCAGTGATTTTGAGTTCAATATGAAAACAAACAACCTGGACAAACCTCCATTAAGAAACATAGCTGGAAATGAGCTCAAGCCATTACTCACGTATGGGTTTTGGTTTTGGTTTTTTTTCCCCCTAACAAGTGGTTCCTCCACACCACACTAATCCAAAGGTTTGGAAATATCATCTAGCAGGATAGAATCCAAGCTGCTAGTTCATATTAAAATTGAGGGCAAGAGGCTGCCCCACTGACCACATGCTAATTCAGACCAGCTGAGGATCTGGTGTCCATATGAACCTCTATAAAGCCTTTTGAAGGGTTGCATAAAACAAGTATCTTGTGCTATCCGTTTAAAATGTCCTGCTTTTTAATTCCATTGGGTATCAAATTGTCATTGTCATGAGCAGAGAAACAGGAGCTCCTGACTATATCCAACTCTGTCCCATGATCATGCCCCTCTTTCTCCATCAATGTCCTGTATAATTTTTACCTACTTGATCAGCCAGACCTTTATTTTGAATCACTGTGGTAAGCCAGGTGTAAGGGAGCTCTTTTCTTAGACTCTCTGATCCAGGTCATAATCAATGTTCCACAGCATCTTCCAGCTCAAGCTCTTTGGTTTTCACACCTGATGGGGGGAAATCAGTTTAGATGGAAACAGGCAGAATGCCAGTCCAGTCTCGTGACCAGGCTCCCAAGCAAAGTGGTGGAGCGTCACATTCCAGAGTGTGCAAGTTCAGTGGAAGTAACTGGATCCTCTCCTGGGACTACACAAAGGGCATTCAGTGCATGGGATTTCCAGAAGGCCTAAAGTTAGTCAGCCACATGAATCCCATTGAAAGTCCCAACTCTAAGGCGCTTTTGAAAATCCCACCTCGTATCAACTGGGGCTGTGGGACAAGTTACAGTTTGGCTCAGCTATGCTTTACAGTTGATACTGTCATTCACTCTAAAATTAGACTATTGCACATTTTTCTTAGGCTCTCCAGCTCAGTTCAGTACAGATTCCACCATGGATGACAGAGTATTTTTCTTCACTTAAGCGATGCCAAATCCACAAGAGTTCCTGCCCCTGCAGTGAAACATCATAAAACACAGTGATGCAAAAAGCAGCTTTACAAACAGCGATATCGCAGCCCTCATGTTTAATATCAGTGACATCCCTTCCATTGGTCAGAAGCATCAGATTGCATATTCTTACGGAATAGCCTCTTAGGGATATTTTACAGAGCTATAAATACAGAGCTTTCTCTTTTGCTATTTCAGTGCTTCTCATCTACGGTATCCCCCAAACCCAAAAGTCATGGATGAAAAGTTGGCACCTTTCACCAAGTTTTTCAAAATCTTGAGTAAAAGTTTTATGGGCACAAAGTTGTTATTTTATGCCAGCCAGTTTGCCAACCGCCAGTGAAAATGGTGAGTAGATTTTGCTTTTATGGTGTTTTTTGTGTGGTTTCTTTTTTTCTTCACATCATGTTAAAGAGCACTTGGTGAACCAGAATGTACCCTACATAGTGCAGGGGCAAACTTTAAAAAATAGTCATGCTTTTCTTCCCAAAATATAAAGTCAAAATTAGTACAGCTCTAATTACAAAAAAAATAAAATTAAAAACAAGGAAAAAAAGCAAGAAAGGCAGACTTAAGCACTAGGTTTATTAACTGAATCCACAGTGTATGGAATTTGATATACACTTCACTTATCAAGTCAAAATCCTAACACTATCTACTGCTTTTGCTTGTGGACTTTCAAAGTCATTTAGCACTGCAGACAACTGCAGTGCTGAATACCTCCAGCCTGAGTCTTATTAAAGGCTATTTTTATACCCGTAAACTAACAGAACAATGCCCCATTTTATAATTAATAAACATTGTTATTAACAGATTTAAACAAAGCTGGCTTTCATTCCTTTATTTAGTGGTGCATTTGGTGAAGCACTTAAGAGGGGGCCATTCCAACGCACACATATAACTGTTTTAATTGCATCCTGTGAATTTATTTTTCCAGGGAGAAATATTTCTCAAGGAAAATGACTATAAAAGTAACTTTAGAAGCAATGTAATTTTGTATGTGTTTCCTATAGGAAATCTGTTTAGTTTAAGTCCCAAGTTCTAACACTCCCTTTTATGTAGCAGTGTGACCTGAAGAATGCTGCTGACAGCTGTATAAAGCCCCAGTATCTCTTCTGAAATTAAATCGTTGATGGATTTGTGAGGCAGATCTTGGTGGGACCTCACGTCCTTTCTTTTGCTTCGAAGGCTCCCTCCTCCCCTCCACAACAGAAAACCTGATCCATCTTCCATTGACTCGCTACACGGGGAAGCTCCAGGAGTAGATTGACCTCTACGTGTTAGAGCTTTGTCTGCTAGTTATTTTTAATTTTGTTTATTTAACCCAGACAGCCCCCATGGGTACTTTGCACTGCTTTCCCAGCTACAATGAGTAAAACATTATGGATTTCAGAGCTATCAGAGTGAGAGAGTTCCCAGGAAATGTGTTCCTCTTGGGAGATGTTCGGTTTAGTTTAGGAGCTTAGCAACTCAAAGAGCCGGAAGTTCCAGTCTAAAGTCAGAATCCTCTCCCGACTGTTAGTCTGCTCACAGATCATTCAGAGGACCTGTCCCCATTGACTCTACAGAGAGGCAGTATGATCCAGTCAGCACACTAGTGAGACACCTGGGTTCTATTCCAAATCTGTAAAATGGGGATAAAAAAATACTTCATTTGTCAGATTAGACAGACAGCTCTTTGGGGCAAGGGCTATCTCTGACTATGTGAGTGTACAGCACCAAAGAGGATCAGCGCCTCTTGATATCACCTAGGGCCTTTAAGTGATGCTATAATGCAAATCATAATAAGCGCTAACTATATTTTCAATCCACATCGTATTCTATAAAGGACATCCTGGAGGAGGCAATTTGTTTCTCCCAGATTCTCCCAGTCGGGGGAAGCTTTATCAGGCATAAAAAAGCAGTTACTTGCAGTTCTTCACTATGCAAGCCATTCTGGGGTGACAAGTTATTTACAGCGTTAGCATTAGATAATGCATTGGTGTCACCACAAATTATCCTGCATTTACTACTCCTTCCAGAGGAATAAGTCTGCAGTTGTCTTAAAATGCTGAGTGGCATTTCATGGTAAGTACTGCAGGTTGTTATGAAACACTATTACAAAATCTTTGGAAGGTTCTGGAAGCTGATAGAGAAAAGGAAGGGGGAAACTGATCTGTGAAGCCCTTTGTCATATGAGGAAAAAACTTTTTGTCAGGTGGTGTGAACAGTAAGGTTAGTATTATTGGTTCTTTGTATTGAGAGGACGCAACTGAGACTGGAGCCCCATTGTGCAGGCTTTTGTAAACACACAGTGAGATCCAGTCCCTGCACTGAAGTACTTACACTCTGAAAAGACAAGACAAAGAGTGAGAGAACAAACAGCTCCTAGGACACAACATTTCTTGCACTAGATGATACAGTATGTTAGTGGGGAGGTAGGAACAGAATCCAGCTCTCATGAATTCAAATGCAGGGCCCTATCAATTGAACCACACAGTCTCTGAAAATTACTGTGCTGTCAAGTCAATATTTATATTGCTTTGATCTGTAGGGCTTTGGCAGGATTTGAGGCCAGAGCAAACAATTTTGCTGAATTTCAGACTGACCTAGATGGTGCTGTGTATATCAGCTGCCCAACTGAGCAGCCCAGCATCTTCCCCATCCCATCTAGCTACAGTGTAAAAATGTCTATCCGATCAGTAACATAGTACTGTAAAAAGTACACATATCATATGGCCTGTCCATTCATGTTATCCAGATCCTTTGTGTAATCCAGAGAGCTAGTGATAGACAGATGCTGGTACCAAACAAGGCCTCTTGTTGACTCAGAGCACATTGTCTTAGGATGCCACTTTTGCTCTTAAATGTATTTTTCACAGTTATGAAGATTATTTATTATTTGATTAATTCTAACAAGGGGCTTGGAGCTGTACACTACACAGAGGGTAGACAGGGTGCGTACCCCAAAGAACTTATAGTTAGAAGTGGCCTGACAGATGAGTTATGGAAGGGAATATCCAATCTCTACGCAGTGCAGATTTTTGTTACTAATTTTGCTGGTGGATTATTGTTGGTAGGCTTGGTGGAGGACTTGTGTTTTGAGGATAGATTTGAATAGGTGGACACTGGTACTGTATATTTGTGCATTTCCATGTCTATTATGTGTACAGAAAACCCCCATCAGCTATGCTCTCTCTTATAGTGAGAATTGGGATCAATTACAAGTGAGTGTTCTTAGATCCAGGCGCTTTTAGAATTATATGCATATCTGACTGGAGCATGTAAGTGTTTGTAGGTTAAAAGATTCTTAAATTAGTCTATACTCTCCCCTTGAGAATAGCAAGAGGTGAGTCCAGTTGGGGCTCCCAGGCTGTACTGCAGTTATAATAGTGGCAATCCAGAAAGGGATAGGCTGTAGAAGCTAGAAATTGTAGGAAACTGATAATGGAAGCAAAGAGACAGAAGAAGAATTCTATGGCCAGCAGAGTTGAGGACTATAAAGAGTTTTTAAAGTATATTAGGAACAAAAAGAGTTCTAACAAAGGTATTGGTCCTTTACTAGATGGGAATGGTAGAATTATTAATAACAATGTAGAAAAAGCAGATGTGTTCAATAAATATTTCTGTTCTGTAGGGGGGAAAAAAACAGATGATGTAGTCATATCGCATGATAAGACCCGTTCCATTCCACTAGTATCTCAGGAGTTTGTTAAACAGCGGATACATTCTAACAAAAGCTAGACATTTTTAAATCAGCAGTCTCAATAATCGGCATCCAAGAGTTTTTTAAAAACTGGCTGAGAAACTCACTGTATTGTTAATGCTGATTTTTAATGTTGTGCCACATCCACAAGGGTAAATGGATGACCAGGGTAATTATAGGTCTATCAGTCTGATACTGATCCTTGGAAAATAATGAAGTAGCTGATACTTGACTCTATTAGTAAAGAATTAAAGGAGGGTAATATAATTAATGCTAATTAACCTGGATTTATGGAAAATAGATCCTGTCAAACTAATTGATATATGTTTTGATGATATTATAAGTTTGTTTAATAAAGGTACTTGGTATTGCATGACATTTTGATTAAAAAACTGGAAAGATATACAGTAAAAACAGCATATATTAACTGGATTACAAACAGGTCTCCAAATGTATTTGTAAATGGGGAATCATCACTGAGGGGTGTGTTTCTAGTGGTGTCCTAAAGGGACTAGTTCTTGGCCCTGTGCTATTTAACATTTTTATCAGTTACCTGGAAGAAAACATAAAATCACTGACAAAGTTTGCAGATGACACAAACATTGAGGGAGTTGTAAATAATAAAAAGGACTGGTCAGTAATTCTGAACAATCTTGTTTGCTTGATAAGCTGGGCTCAAGCAAACAATATGCATTTTAATACAGCTACATGTAAATGTATACACCCAGGAACAAAGAATATAGGACTTACTTGCAGGATGGGAGACTCTGTCTTGGGAAGCAATGACTCTGAGAAAGATCTGGGGGTCATGATCAGTTGAATATGAGCTCCCTGTATGATGCTGTAGCCAAAAGGGGTAGTGCAATCGTGGGATGCATTAACAGGGAAACCTTGAGTAAGAGAAAGAGGTTATTTTAAATCTGCATTTGGCTCTGGTATGACCATTACTGGAATACGGTGTCCAGTTCAGTTTATGCCTTATTGGCCCTTTCTGGCCTTGGAATCTATGACTATCAGTGTGTGAATTCATCACATTAATCCCCAGCATTTTTACAGTTGCACACTTCTAGTTACGCACATCTCTGCTTTCCCCAATAGAATAATTTTTCCTTCAAAGGGCAATTGGCCCAGGTGATTCTTGCTCTTGCTTTGTACTGACTCTTCCTCTGCCTTTCAGTAGCAAAGAGTCATTCTTTTGTTCTGGCTTCACATTAAGGACATTGTCCACAGACCACTGGAGTCATTAGAACAAAAGCCATTGAGTGGAGCAGACTTCGGAGCAGGCCCTAACGGTGGGATTTGACCCAGCCACATACCAGTCACTGGGGCGTCATTTTTAAAGGGAGTCTGGGTCCGTATCTGGCTCCCTGGCTGACCTTTTGGAAAGCCTCCTCTCATTTTGTTTGGCTGCTTTTTGACTCTGGAACTGCCTGTGGGTTTGGTATTGGTTCAGATTCCTGGTTGATGGCACTTGCTTGTAGCACAGCCTTTTTAGCGGGGTGCAGTCCAGGATTTATAATAGGTTCTTGGTAGTACCTGCTGGGTTTGAGTCTGTAAAATCATTTCAGCTTTAATCACTTCTTTCCACATGTTCGTCACTTTGCAAGGCATTCACTTTTCAGGATAACATTTTCCATGCTTGGGCTCTTGCCTGAAGAAGGACTTTTTTTTTTGTTTGTTATGCGCAAGAGTTTGATTCAGATCTGTTCCACCACTTCTGAGCTTGGCAAGGGTGAGAAATTTTTCCCATTCAAAAAAATTCCCAGTACACTTTTTATTATTAGAAGTAGAACTACAGAGAGGGAAAAGGCTGGTGCTTGGAGGCTGAACTGTTGCACAGGCCAGGCTTTCGCTGAGGCTGAAAGTGCTTAGTGCGAAAAACCTGATGACCTCAAAGTGCTGCCGCAGCTGTGGGGCAGTGTGGGCGTCACTCAAATACAAGCCTCACTCGTGTGGCGCTAGCCCTGGTCCAGGGCCACCCATCCACATCATTTCAGGCCTCCTGGAGAACACCCCACTGATTGGCTGCTTCCCTGCCTTCAGGTCACAGCAGCCAAGCACAGTTGAAGCAGCAGGCAGGCAGAGCTCTATGCCCCCCATACAAGAGCGCACAGGGCCTTGGGGAGGAGGAGGGGGAACAGAGAGAGCCCAGCAACTTAGGCTCAGCCCCATTGCCCCCTCCTCGCCCAAGCAATGGGTGAGCCTACTCCCTGCCCCTCCTCCATGAGCAATAGGTCAGTCTCCTCTCTGCTCCCCCTCCCCCCTATGAGCAATGGGTAAATCTGCCCCCCTTCCCCACTGTGAGCAATGGGTCGGTCTGCTCTCTGCTCCCCCTCCCCCCTATAAGCAGTGGGTAAATCTGCCCCCCTTCCCCCCTTGAGCAATGGGTCGGTCTGCTCCCTGCTCCCCCCCACCAGGGTGACCAGATGTCCCAGTTTTGGGGGCTTTTTCTTATATAGGCTCCTCTTGCCCCCAACGCCATCCCAATTTTTCATACTTGCTGTCTTGTCACCCTATCCCCACCCCTCCTATCCCCTCTCCATCCTGGGAAGGAGAATGCGGTGCAGCGGGGGCACGGGCAGATGTGTGGATGGGAGGCACAGAATTAACTAACTGGAATTTGCGGGGAGGCTGGAAGCTCTGTTTCATCAGACAGCATTTTATATTCCATCATGTGAACCCCACTCGTTCCTTTCAGCCGAGCTCCTACCTCAGGGGCCCAAATCCCTCTCTACAGCTGGGGAAGCTGGCAGCACTGCGACTATTACACACACCCTGGAGCGGGGGAGCTCACATGAAACAGCAGAAGTGACCAACACCAAAATATAATCCGTGGGGGAGAATCTCATGACTTTGGGGGCCAATTGCATGTCTTTTGGGAGGCATGACCCAGGAGGTTTTAAACTCTGGGTTCTCTATACTGAAGACTGCTCCATATGCCCCATTATTCCCTGGCTTGAGTATGCAGTTGAGCTCTATGGGTCTGATCCAAAGCCCACTGAAGCCAGAGAAAGTCCTTCCACTGAAATGGCCTTTGGCTCAGGCTCCAGGTGCACAGCTACTAAGCCTGGTCCACAGCCCACTGAAGTCACTAGGAGTCTTTCCATTGACTTTGGTGTGTGCTGGGTCAGGCTCTATGAGCACAGCTGCTGGTTCAAAGGACTGACAAGGTCTGTTGGAGAAGCCAGCACAGCTTGTAAAATGCACCAGTGAATTACCTCCAGATTTTTTCTCCCTGTTCTTTAGGGCGCCTTAGGAAATGAAATGCAAAGAAATAACACTAAGGCAACACGGAGGCTCAAGATCAAGCATTTGGAATGGTCAGGAAATTGTAAAAGTTAAGATTGCTCTGGTAATATTATCTCAGCTTCATTTTTAGTTTTTCCCTGTGTTAATGTAAAAGGTTACGTGTTACTCTTTGTTATTAACCTGTCCTGTACCTTAGTACTAGTTGCATCACAGCTGCACTTAAAAGCACCAAACAAGGACCTATTGTTACTGGCTGCTGTACAAAACACAGTATAAGAAAAAGAGTCCCCTGCCCCAAATAGCTAACAGTAGACAAGACAGGCAAAGGATGAACTATTGTTCCCATTTTACAGATGGGGAAATAAGGGTCAAGGAGAGTAAGAGATTTTCCCAACATCGTGCACAAATGCTGTGGCAGACCAGAACATTGAACTCAAATCTGAATTTGAGTCTCGTACCTTAGCCACAGGACCAGCTTTCCTCTGAGAGGGCACATCTGATGTGCAGTGTGGCAGAACTAACTTTATTTGCTTCTAGTGTTTGAGCTCAGAAGCTTCGCAGTACATGAACATTTGTATCATGTGGTTCTCAAGCAGGGATATAGATTTTATGTTCCTTTGGACAGGGACTGAAAGCCAAATTCTGCCCTGATTTAAACCCCCTCTACATTTTCTAATCAACAGAATTTGGCCTTGTGTCTTGTATGTCTGTAAAGTACCTGGCACATTCTGAGCGCTGTGCAAACTCCTGGGGGAGATTGGGGGTTCTTTGGGAGCAGGAGGGAGGACTTTGCACTTTATTCTATTATGCCTAATGGAGCACTATTTGCAAACGGCTATACTTGAGGTTGCTAAACAGTTTCCATTATCACCATTCACACTCTATCATTCACACCTGTCTGATACATTCCCCATTCCAGCTGATGCACTCCCAGTGTGGTCTAGACTTCAAGGTGACTTTTTAGTAGAGTTTAAGTACAAATGGGTAGCAGCTACCAGCTCTGAGAACTCAAAAGTGTTTCTTCTCATTTAAGGTAGTGCAGATACAGCATCTTCACCAGATGCTGCCTTTGGTCACCTGGTTTTTCAGGCTAATGTTCCTGCTTAATCTTTCTCTTCTTGTCACTCTCCACCTCTCTCTCCAGCCCTCACCCAACCGCCTTCACACACACACGCCTTTCCCAGGTGGGCTGCTGGCTATTTCCCATGTGTAGGATGCCGGCTCAGCCTGCAAATAGAGTATCTGAGCTTTCCCCGTACCCTAGTGCATCGCTTATACATGGTTATCCTTTCCTGGGGTTCAAAGCTTTGCAGAGTTTTGCAAACAGGTGTGCATGTGAGGAGAGAGCTGAGAGTCTGAAGAGAGATGCAGGAGCTGGTCAGGACAAGGCCTTTTGATACCTAGAGGTGTGGAACCTAGGTTATAAGTGTGTTGGGAGAAATATGGGGCCCTGCGACTGTGTGAAGCCATCACAAGAGCATCCTCACATGCTAAGACATAGCATTGCAAGAGTTCTTCTGCTCTAGTGCCCCCTGGCGTCTATCACCTGGTGCTATAAAGGTCTGCAGCTCCCATGGCCTGATTAGGGTTGCCAACTTTCTGTTTGCAGAAAATTGAACATCCTTGCCCCACCACCTGCCCTGAGGCCCCACTCCTTTTCCGAGTCACCACCCCTGCTCTCTCCATTCCCCCTCCCCCCATCACTCACTCTCCCCTGTCCTCGCTCACTTGCTCATTTTCACTGGGCTGGGGCAGGGGTGTGAGCTGTAGGGTGGGGCGGGGATGAGGAGTTTGGTGTGTGGGAGGGGGCTCAGGGCTGGGGCAGGCAGTTGGGGTACAGGAGGGGGTGCAGATTCTGGGAGGGAGTTTGGGTGCAGAAGGGGGCTCAGGGCTTGGCCAGGGATCTCGGGGTGCGGGGGAGGATCCGGGCAGTGCTTACCTGAGGCAGCTCCCGGAAACCGCGACATGTCTTCAGGCTCTTAGGCGCAGGGGCAACCAGGGAGGCTCCGCACACTGCTCTCACCCACAGGCACTGCCCCTTCAACTCCCACTGGCCATGGTTCCCAGCCAATGGGAGCTGTGGAGCCAGCACTCAGAGCCCTCCTGGCAGGCCCTGCACCTAGAGGCCAAAGGGACATGTCGCCGCTTCCGGGATCCGCACGGAGGCAGGGGGGCAGGGAGCCTGCCTTAGCCCTGCTGTGCCACCAACTGGAGCTGCCTGGGTCCCTTTTCGCCCAAACATTCCGGTTGAAAACCAGACACCTGGCAACCCTAGGATCCTCAGCCAGGTCATCTTCCAGTTCAGTCCCCTTCTGGGGTAACCAGAAAACCCGAAGTCTAATAGCTTTTACACCAGGCCTTCTGACCCCATCTGGGGACTTGTCAGTCTCTGCCTCTTAACAAGCCGGGAATGACTGGTGGAAGGGGAGGGGAACCCAGGCCCACCATCTCCCCTGGAGTCCAGCCCAGGAACCTAGGGTTAGGCAGATAAACACCACTCCTTACAATCCGTCACCCCTTGATTGGGCTGCTCCTACCTTTCTCCTGCTTGTCTGCGTCTCTTGCAGAGCTGCAGACAGGATGCCGCTACTCCTGCTCTGGAGTCCTGTCTCCTCATGCAGCTTCTTCCCAGCCTGTTACTGATAAGCTGCCTCAAGGCCACTCTCTCTTTCTCTGGCAGCAACCCACCTCTGGCTGAGCTGCAGACTTTTATCCCAGCTGTTGCTAATTGGCCCCTTAGTTGCAGCTGGAAGGATAATTGATCTATTACCTCTCTCCTTGCTGTTGCAGCCTGGGGTCTATACCCCATTGCAGGGCCTAAGACAGGGTCTGCTGAGCCTGCCAGAAATAATTTAGACTGGGATTTTCAAAGCAGCGTACAGGAGTTTGGTCTCCCATTGAAATTTGATAGGCACTTAACTTCCTTAGGTCCAGTGAAAATCTCCACCTTAACATATCTTCTGCCCGTCACACTGAAACCTGCAGTTAATCGACAGACAGTCTTTCAGAGATGATGGTGCATTTTAGCTGGATGGATAAGCTCCCCCTTCCTCCACCCCTTTCCACACAGAAGCAGGTGATGGAGATGTGGCCTGTGCAGCCACAAAACAATACTGCCTGCATAAAGTGGAGGCCATACTTAAGCCGCCTTCCCCCCCACCGAACTTCTCCTCGCTTGCACGCAGGCTGTGCTCCAATCCTGCTCTCCAATGGGGAGAAATTACCTTTCCCATATCAGATTAAGCCCAGCAGTCAACAGAGCCAATCCAGACAGCAGCAAAGTGGCAGGCAGAAGGGCCTAGCCAACGGTGGAAGCTCTCTTGTACTTTTTATTGTGCTGCATTGTTGCCTGCGCTATCTCACCTAAGCAACATACATTGGAACCAGCTGGATGCTTTAGGGTGGTCTAACACTTAAGTTGCTCTCCAAAGTAACGTATCGAGAGCCCACAAGCCCTGTACAAATAAAGTACATGATACCTGAGAAAGTGACATTCTAACTTAATAACTCATTTAATACACATTCCGGCACAGCTTCTGATCACTTATAACAGCAGATATAAAATTCAGTACAATAGAACAGTATGTAGCTACAGGAGTCAATGGGGCCATTCCCTTACGCTCTGGCTCTTTAAGGCAATATCCCATTAACACAGTCTGAATTTACAGCCCTCCGCCCAAGATTAAAACATAAAAACAGCCCTTGGTTGACTCTTTTGTGGAACAGCAATGGAAAGCTAAAATTCAGTGACCACCAGACCTGAACAAAAACCAGTCCTAAGGGTAACTTGAGTTCCCTGGGATACCATTCGCCGTGTATTCCACTGCAAGGCTCTTGTGCAACTCCGTGCATGAAAGTGCCATCCTTTGCACTGATTTGCTCTCACTATGAAGAGGCATGGCATGAAGAGTTAACATAATCAGCTTACCTACAGCCAGATTCTCAGATGGCATAAATCGCTGGAGATACCCTCAATTATACCCAGAGAGAATCTGATCCATGGATGCAGGAGTTCATTGATTTATACCAGTGGAGTATTTGGTCCATTGACTCCAATGGAGTTACACTCATTTATACCAATTGGGGGCCTGGCCCCTTGTTTTGTCCTGCTTAGTTTCACATGGCCCAAGTGATGAGACATCCACAACTTCCATGTAGTAACTATTCTACAACCCAACAGTGCTGTTGCCAGGAACTTTTCCCCAGAACATTTAGCTTCAGTAATTTACCCCCTGTTCATTTCATTCCATTACTTCTTGTTACACCTCTTAGGCTCCATTAAATAATTCCTCTCCCTCCTTACGTCGCTATTCTCTTCCACACAAAATGTAAAGTCTCACTGAAGATATTAGTAATGAGCCAGGCAGAGAGAGTGAGCAGCACGGTAGTGAAATGTGCAGATGATCTAAAATACAGAGGTGCTGGAAAACACCAGTAAGGACTGAGAAAGACTACACAGGAAACCAGAGCAAGCTACAATTGTGGGAAGAAGGACAACACAGGGAGGTTCAGCTTTGGAAAATACAAGGGGAAAAGTTTAGGGGAAAAGTCATTTACCTCATGCAGATGTTCAGAGGAAGGTACAATTCCCCCAAAAAGGCAATTCCCCCAAAAAGTGGACAATGGGATTTGTGGTAGTCCACATACAGCATCAAGCAATGAAATAAGGAAGCACTAGACCACTGAAACCCATGGAGTTACGCTGATGTATAACCAGTGTGAGTGGGGAACATTAGGGATGTTCTGTTTCCACCCAATTTGCTTTGCTCCAATCTCTTGGTACCTCTACAGGAGCTTTCAAAGATAATTGCCAAATTGTTAAATCTTTAGCTAATTGCTTCAACACTGAAGGAAGCTCATCAGCTGGACCCACTGTTTTGTACAGAGCTGGGTGGGAAACAATTTTCCGACCCCATGAACATTTTTGAGATATCAAAACATTTTCCCATTCCAAATCAGGACAACAAGTCAAAATATTGAAATTTTTCACAAACCAAAAATCTGGAAAAAAAAATTTTGATTCAAGTCAATCAAAAGATTTCATTGTTATAATTTTGAAACATTTTGTTTCAATTTTGACCATTTTTATTATATTTTACTATAATTAGCTTAAATTTTGAAATAAAAAGTTATTTCAAATCAGAAAACCAGAATTTTTCATTTAAAAAATGATCAAACATTTCAACATTCCATTCACATACATGCTGTAACAGGGCTGTCACTTCCTGCATGGTCCCTCGCGGCCAGAGTTCCCTTCGCTACAGCCTCTCTCTGTTCTCCCTCTTCAGGGCCCCTTACAGACACTCTTTCTTAGTCGTACCCACCCTCCAGTAAAGTCCATCACGACAATACAAAGGTTCATACTTAACCTCTGGCTCTTCTGCCATCCACAGGGAGCTCTTCCTTTACCAGAGCCTGCCTCACAAGGTCACTTCTCATAGCTGTTGCTCCCTGGCATTTAGGCTTCAATAAGAACGTAACGGCCATACTGTGTCAAACCAATGTAGACTAGGTACAAACCAAAGCCCAGTACCCAGTCTTCCGATAGCTACTTCAGAGGGAATGAACAGAGAAGGGCAGTTTTTGAATGATTCATCCCTTTCATCCAGTCCCAACTTCTGACAGTCTGAGGTTTAAGGACACCCAGAGCTTGGCTTGCATCCCTGACCATCTTGGCTAACAGCCATTGATGGACCTATCCTCCATCAACTTACCAAATTCTTTTTTCAACCTGTTATAGTTTTGGCCTTTACAGCATCCCCATCAACTAGTTCCATAGGTTATGTGTGCGTTTTGTGAAGAAGCACTTTCTTTTGTTTGTTTAAACCTGCTGCCTATTAATTTCATTGGGTGACCCCTGGTTCTTGGGTTCTGTGAAGGGGTAAATAACACTTCCTTATTCGCTTTCTCCACAGCATTCATGATTTTATAGATTTCTATCATATTCCCCCCCCTTAGTTATCTCTTTTCTAAGATGACCAGTCTCTCCTCATCTGGAAGTGTTTCCATACCTCTAACCATTTTTATTGATCTTTTCTGTACTTGTTCTAACGTATCTTTTTTGAGATGCGGCAACCAGAACTGCATGCAGTATTCAAAGTGTGGGCATACCATGGATTTGAATAGTGGTATTATAGTATTTTCTGTCTTAATATCTCTCTCTTTCCTCGTGGTGCCAAAATATTGTTAGCTTTTTTGACTGCTGCCACACATTGAGCAGATGTTTTCAGAGAACTAGCCACCCTGACTCTAAGATCTCTTTCCTGAGTGTAATAGCTAATTTGTAACCCACCATTTTGTATGCATAGTTGGGATTATTTTTTTCCAGTGTGCCTGACTTTGCATTTATCAACATTGTATTTCATCTGCCATTTTGTCACCCCATCACCCAGTTTTGTGAGATCCCATGGTAACTTTTCTCAGTCAGCTTTGGACTTTACTATCTTGAGTAATTTAGTATCGTCTGCAAATTTTCCAGATCATTTGGGAATATTTTGAACAGCACTCTTTCCTGATACAGATCACCAGGGGACCCTGTTATTTACCTCTTTCCATTATGAAAACTGACCTTTTATTCCCACCCTCTGTTCGCTCTCTTTTAACCAGTTACTGATTCATGAGAGAACCTTCCCTCTTATCCCATGACTGCTAACTTTGCTTAAGAGCATTTGATGTGGGACTATGTCAAGGGGCCTCTGAAAGTCCAAGTACACAATATCAGCTGGATCCCCCTTGAACATGTGCTGGTTGATACCCTCAGAGAATTCTAATAGATTTGTGAGGCATGAATCCGCTTTACAAAAAGCAGTGTGACTCTTTCCCAACATATTATGTTCATCTGTGGGTCTGATAATTCTGTTCTTTGCTATAGTTTCAACTAATTTGCTTGAAACTGAAGTAAGGTTTACCAGCCTGTAATTGCCAGCATCATCTCTGGAGACATTAAAAGTCAGCTTTATGTTAGCTTTCCTCCAGTCATCTGGTACAGGGGCTGATTTAACCGATAGGTTACATACCATAGTTGTTAGTTCTGCAATTTCATATTTGAGTTCCTTCAGAACATTTGGGAAAATACTAATGGTCCTGGTATCTTACTACTGTTTAATCTATCAGTTTGTTTCAAAATCTCTACTGACACCTCAAACTAGGACAATTCCTTAGATAATAAAGCTCAGGTGTTTTTTAACTTTTATTAAGACAAAGTTACAATAAAATATTAACATACTACGTGTACATTACTTATTCAGGATCAGGTTAATATTCAAAGAACCTGAGAGATTCTGGCTTGCTGGCTGGGGAGCAATCCTCCTGAGTATGCTAAAAATCATGACCAAATTTCTAAGCACCTATTCCTCTTTTTGGTGCATCTCTTCTGTGCGCACTTGGTGTGAACACTTTTCCATTACAAGAACATTTCGTGTTTTCCTACATCCTGATTCCATAGGAGAAGTCATATTTTTCCAATAATGTGCAATGCAAAAAGTCTTGTTGCTAACAATAAAAAAGAAATCAATTTGTCGCTCTGTGTAAAATGTAGAACCTTTACTAGAGCACTGAGTAAGCAGGTCAGGGGATCTCTATGACATTTTGTCATACGATGAATTTCTTAAATAATTTCTTCTCCAAATCATCTAATCCCTTTCCCTACAACCCCTCCAACAGAGCATCTTCCTACAAGCAAAAATATGATGGATCTTAACTGGAGTCAAACGCCATCTATATAGTAATTTATTAAAAATCTCCTTATGAGCCACACAAATAAAAGATGTACATCCCCATTTCCATATAGCATCCCACTTACCCAGATTAATTTCTTTGTCCAAATCACTTTCCAATCTTATCATTTGGTTGTTTTCTTCTCATCATCCTTTTCAATCAAAATATCTTAAAAATTAAATCTTTGGTTGCAGTTTGCTCCTGGGTCAACATCTCAAATGTGGCTAAAGATCTAGACAGAGCCATCCTGTATCCAGATTTCACATTAAAATATTGGCCTTGTAAATATTGAACCTATGGGGTCTGTGTGTTATTTACTTGTCTCTTGGTATGAGTCCAGATCAGGACCCAGCTGTCCAAATTGAGTAATACTAGCTCTTACCCACAACGCGTATCACTTTGATATTTCCTAGACATTAATTTCTGATTATTAAAGTCTCTATGGGAGAGGGCCTTGACAACAGGAATTTAAAACTTTTGTCCAAAGATGGTCTGGATGAATGGGTGATTTTTTTTTCTTTTTAGTGACCTACATTTCTTTTAACCCAACAGTTACTCTTGGGCTCTAATCTTGTTTGAGTTCTACCCAGTGTTTGGATAGTCTAGCATTAACCCAACTGATCACCTTTTTTTTTAAATCGCGATGCATAATAATAATAAGCCAAATCAGGGGAAGCTAGTCCAATCCACTTGGTAGGCTTGAACAGAACTTTAGAACTCTGTTTCCATATGAATTTAAATAGCACATCGTGCCATGTGTTACTGTCACATCAGGGATACCAACAGGCAGGGCCTGTGCAAGGAAGTTTCGCGCCCTAGGCAAAACTTCCACCTTGCACTCCCCACCCAGCTAACCCCGCTCCCCCCACAGCAGCTAACTCAGCATCCGACCCAGGGAGCCCCCCCGCAACAGCTACCCCCCCCACCACGACAGCTAACCCCTCTCCCCCCCACATCCCCCCACAGCAACTAACCCCACCCAGGGAGACTCTCCCTCACCCCCCTGCCACGGCAGCTAACCCTGCCTGGGGAGACTTCCCCCCTTCCCACCCTCCGCCACGGCAGCTAACCCTGCCTGGGGAGCCCGCCCCAGCTCACCTCAGCTCCGCCTCCTCCACTGAGCACGCCGGCACTGCTCTAATTCTCCTCCCCACTCAGGCTTGTGGAGCTGATTGGAGGAGACTTAGAGCTGGGCTGTGTGCTCCGTGGAGGAGGCAGAGTGGAGGTAAGCTGGGGTGGGGAGCTGTTCCCCTGTGCGCCCCCCCCCCCGTTACTGCGGGCAGCCCTCCCTGCGCCCCCCCCAGCTCACCTCTACTCCACCTCCTCGCCTGAGGGGACTTTTAGGTGCTCCCAACCACTAGGCGCCCTAGGCGGCCGCCTAGTTTGCCTAAAGGTTGCACCGGCCCTGCCAACAGGGATGCAGTGAAACAAAAACAACTTTGGAAGGACATTCATCTTTATCTCAGCTAGCTTACCTAGCCAAGAAATATCATAGCTGTTCCATTTAATCACTTTTATTATTTTATTCCACAGTGGAGAGTAATTTGTTTTAAAAAGATGTATTTTTCTCCACAATACTTATTCCTAAATATTTTAAAGATTCCTTTATCCATTTACATTTATGGAGGTGCCGACAGCTGGTTTTCAACCTTTCAGTAAGAATAATTCCTAAAATATCAGATTTACTGTATCTTATTTTGAAGCTTGATACCTGCCCAAATTCCTAAATCAACTGTTCTATCATGTTTAATGAGGCTTCTGGATCCTGCAAATATAACAAGACAGCAGCAGCATACAAAGTTATTTTGGGTTTTAATCCAGAATAGGATTTGATGCCCTTTACCTAGGGGCTGTTTCTCATTATTGCAAATAACTCCATTGCCAAATCAAACAGACAGGATAAGAGGCAACACTGCTCTATATCACTAGGCAAACTGAAAGGAGGAGACTGATGACCATCAACAAAAGCAGAAGCTCAAGGATGCGCAATAATCCCATAGAAAACTGATTTCCAAAACCAAACTTTACCAAAAATCTATCTGATGTACTCTCATTCCAGCTGGTCAAAATCTTTCTCAGCATCCAAAGAAAGGATGCACAGGAAGAATTGCTAGAATTAACGTTATAGCTCAAATTCAGAATTCTTCTGATGTTATCAAATAAGCTGCCTGCCAGCAACAAACCCGGATTGGTAAGGTGAACACATTTGAGCAAGAGGACACTTGATCGGTTCTCTAAAACCTTGGCATAAATGTTAGTATCCAATTAATTAACAAACTTGGTCTGCATCATGCACAGTTGGTAAGATCTTTTCCTTCTTTAGGAATGACCACAGTTTTTGCCTCTTCCCATGACCTGGAAACTTGTCTCCTGAAATGTAGCATTAAGCAAGTCAGTCAAAATAGGGATTAACACTTGCTTTAGAGTTCTGTAATACTTTCTAGAAAACTCATTGGGACCTGGAGCTACACTGGATTTTAAATTCTTAAGTAGAACTTCAACGTCCTCTGCAGCCATTTGCCTCTCAAGAACTGCCACATCATCCTCAGAGAGCTGAGATAGTTTCACATATCTCAATTATCTAATTATAAATTCTGGATTTGGATGTTCTGAAGTATACAAAATATAGAAAAGTTAGCAAACATTTCCGACATGAAACGGTTACCTACCTTTCCGTAACTGTTATTCTTTGAGATGTGTTGCACATCCAATTTACTGTAGAATGTGCACACACACCTCATGGACAGTTGTCAGAGACTTTTTGCTCAGCAATACCCATCACACCAGCATGAGCGCCTTCTGGTGTCTCATGCCACTGCATGCAGGTATAGAGGTCTGCGCTGCCCCCAACCGCCCAAGTTCCTTCTTACTGGAAAGACTCTGATAGAGAAGGTTAGAAGAGCAGGTCCTGGAATGGACATGTGCAACACATCTCAAAGGACAACAGTTAGAGAAAGGTAGGTAACTGTTCTTTCTTCTTTGCATGATTGCACATCTCTATTCCACTCTGGGTGACTCACAAGCAGTTTGAACTGGAGGTGGGCTTGGTGTCTACTTGACCAGAGATTGTAGGACCACCTCTCCAAATTGGCGTAGTGAGAGGCAAACATATGGAGCAACTGTCACACTTTCTGAAGTGGTTCATGACAAATGTCCTGTCTCTTTACAGGATAACAAGGGTCCAGTTCAACATCACCAAGCCTGCAGAGTAATTTTTAATATGTTCTGCAGGCTGATGGCGCTGGATTCCATTGATGGATTTGCCCCCTCACCCTTAAGGCTACTCTCTGGGGCTGGGCTTTGCCAGCTCTCTTCAGTCTTCTTTTTTTTTTTTTGGCCTTCTCAAAACTGGCTCCATGGGTGGTAATTCATATCTATGGCACAGATCTGTCAATTCAGAATGGCTTGGTTCTTTTCATTGTCTTCAGTTGCTTTCACTTAATGCCCCTTTATTGCACAGAGCTAGATTAAGCCACCATCTTGTTTCTAGCTACGCCACCTCCAGGTCAGATTATTTGAGTTGGATGAAAACTCTTCCTCCACCTACTTAGTTTAGAGCCATGCCAGTTTTTTGGAATCTAGAAAGTTGATACAGCTCCTGCTTAAGCAATCTTATCCAAATAGTCCCTCCTCATGGGTGGCCTTCCAGTGCTGTGTATCCAAAACTTTCCTCTCAAACATCCATCAGTTAGAATCCTGCCTCAAGCTTCTTGAATTCATACTGCTTATCTGCCTGATTTCCCGTCCATTTTCTGCACTACCAAGTCTATGTTTTAAAACAAGAAAAGTTGCATTAAAGTGCATCTTTCCAACTGATTGTATAGAAGACCTTTCCATTTATGTTCAGGCAGCTTGGAGTCAACAATCATTCTTGCAGTCCTTCCCTGCTGCAAGGAATTTAATACTGTACTTAGTCATTCAGTGGGAAAGAATGTTACACGTGACAGCAAACATTAGTAGCAGGGAGCTGACTTGATTGCAATGGGGTATAAGTCTCCTGCAAGTACAATGGGGCACATAAAGAAAGCAGCTGTGAGGATCCCAGTTATGACCAGGGTCTGAAGAAAATGAACTTCTTTGCATTTATCTAATTTTTTAAGTTCTTTTTGCAGTATGAATTTCCTGCTGTACATTATTAATGTTCTCAGCCTTCAGTGGACCCCGCAGTGAAACTGGTCACTGCAGAACATTTCATTTGGAGCAGGGGGGAAAGGAAAGCAAGGGGCAGACCCAACAGCATACCTTGTAGAGGAGGTAAATCTTAGGCATTTGCACGTTTCTCTCTAGCTCTTCAATCGCTCCTAACTCTACTGTCTAGGTCAGTGATCCTTTCTGTGTCAGCCCTATCCATGCCTCAGGTCACTTCCCTGGCACATATGGAGTGGAACCAAGACATTGCCTACTTCCTCCCCACCTTCCTGTGCGGGAGGGGCAGTAGCAGCTCTGAAAGTTATTCTCCCTCCATGTGTACCAGTACCTACTCTGAATAGTCAATGCTAGGAGCATGGGAGTGCCCAACACCTCCTATTTCCCTGCACAGGAGCATTAGACAGCCACACTCAGGCCCTGTGATAATTAGGGCTGGCTGAGGAATGAGTTTTCCTTTTTGAACCTATGAAAAGTTTTGGCTGAGAAACAATTTTCATCAACATTTTTATGTGAAAGAAATTGCAATTTAAATTTTCAACAAAAAACCTGAATTTACTCCCCATGACAATTTCCACTATTTTCCATTACAAAAAATCAGCAGACATTTTTTGACCAGCTTTAATGAAAATATCAGTCATAACTATTAGATGACCCTAGTTCTTGTGTTATGTGAAGGGGTAAGAGGAGGTTACTTACCTGTAATTAGAGGTTGTTCTAAATGTGTGGCCCTATTTGTATTTCACTGTGGGTTACCCGTGTGCACAATGTGCCTAGAGAATGTCAAAGTAGTGTCCACTGGCCCATGCATGTGCCCTGGCTCACCTTGTGCCTCCAACTGAGGGGATAAAGGTGGGAGAGGGAGGGGAGGACCGATCATCTCTCTGATTCCTTGTTTACTGTGACACAGAAAAGATCTGAAGCCGAGAAGGAGGAGGGTGGCTAGTGGAATACAGATAGCAACCACACATCTCAAAGAACCTCCAGTTGCAGGTAAGTAACCTCTTCTTCTTCTTTGAGTGATGGTCTCTATTGTATTCCACTGTTGGTGATTGACAAGCAGTACCTAAGTTGGAGGAGTTATGAGAATATAGATGGTAGAGCTGAGCAAAAGAGCGTCATCCCAAAGGACACATCACCAGACTCCTGTACTGGGGCATGATGTATCGCAAAGGTGTGAATGGAACCCCAAGTGGCCACTTTACAGATATCAAGGAGAGGCAGCTCCTGAAGTGATGCCATAATCACTGCTTGTGCTCTTGTGGAATGAGCTATTACCCCATGGGGAGGGGGAAGGTTTGATAGCTGATGATAGAGTAGAACCCAGGCAGATTCTCTGGGTGGAGATGGCATGGACTCTGATTCTTTCTGCTACAGTGATGAATAGTCTCAGGGACTTTCTAATTGGCTTTGTTCTTTGTAGTTAAAAGGCCAAGGCCAGTCCAATTCCCTTGAGGAAGCATGTGGTTTTGGAAAGAACAGGTAAATGTATTGATTGATTTAGGTGAAATTCTGAAACGACTTTGGGGGTGAATTTGGGTGTAAATGCAATTAAACCATATCCTTATGAAATATAGTGTAAGGAGGATCCATCATCATTGCTCCATGCTCGTCAACCCTTCTGGCTGAGGCATTGGTTATGAGCAATGCAACCTTCATGTAAAGGAGAGACATGCACCAAAGTGAAGTGGACATGGATTGGTGTGCTTTATCTTGCCGTTCCACTGGGTCAGGAAAGCAGGAAATGTTGGGAGGATGATTGGCACTCAAGATGATGTGTAGGAGGCTCAGAAACCAAAACTATAGGGGCCAGTATAGGGTGACCAAAATAACCCATGGCCTGTCCTGACAGGTTTTGCAAAGGGCTTGAGGCAGAAGCAGTAATGTAGGGAATGCATAGTTCAAATGGTCTGGCCAAGGAAGAAGGAGAGTGTTGCCTTGGGGCTTGTGGCTTAGGGCTCCTCTGGAGCAGTTCGTGCTGCGTTTCCTGTTCATTTGAGAAGCGAAGAGATCCCTAGTTGAGGTTCCCAATAGTGCAGAAATGTTGCGCAGTTCTGAGTCATGGAGCTCCCACTCATGGTCAATTGCAAAACATCTGCTGAGGGAGTCTCCAAGCACTTTTTGTTTCCCTGGAAGGTACACTGCAGGTAGGATGATTTGATTGCTGACACACCAGTTCCACAGCCTAACTGCTTCTGCACACATGGGAATGGATCTCATTCATCCCTGCTTGTTGATGTAGAAGACAGTTATAACATTGCCTGACATTATAAGAACATGGTGACATGGCTGAATGGAAAAAAGGACTTGCATGCCTTCTGCACTGCGAACAACTCCAGGCTATTGATGACGTGCATTCTGGACTCTCAAGAGGTCCAGGTACCTTGTGCTGTGTCGCTGTTCATGTGGGCTCCCCAAATGAATAGGTATGTATCTGTAATAATGGTCCTGTGTGGTGAGGAAGGGCGAAAGGGGACTCCTATGCATACCACCACAGCACGGAGGACACTACCTTGGTAGGAACTGTTACCATGAAATTCATAGGATAGCGGTTTGGAGAATGTATTGACTCTAGGTGGAGTCTTGCACACAGAGTGATGTCAGTGCATGATGCCATGGGACGTAAGAGAGACAGTTATGTCTTGACTGGTACCTGGGGATTGTCTGAGGTGGATTAGGATATTGTTCATGGTCTGGAACCTATCCTTGTATACTCTTGTTGTGACAGAATTCAAGGTTGCCCCCAATGAAGTCCAGAGACTGTTTGTGGGGGTGAGAACAGATTTTGTGGCATTTACGCTGACCCCCAGCAAGAAAAGGAGGTGAAGCATCATTGAAGTCAATGCATAGGCCTCCTAGAGAGACTTGGTGACAAGGAGCCAGTCATCAAGGTAGGGGAAAATGAGACCGAGAAGTCTGACATGAGCTGCTACTACCAAGAAAACTTTGGTAGTGACTCTGGGGGAGGCAGAGGTGATTCCCTAGCTGATTGGACTGGGGGGGGGGGCGTACAGATCCTAAGGCCCCAAATATAGCCAGTAGATGGAGTTGATAGGGGGGTCACAGGGGCCCCCATGGCATGGGTTACTATCAGCTCTGAAGTGAAGGTCTTTTGGGTGGTGGTGGATACGTGGGTTAGAGTCTCCCAATGAAGAGAAGTCTTGTTCCAGTTCCAGTGATGGTACTGGCATTACCACTGGAGGACAGTTATATCACAAGGATAGGACAGGTGACAAACTCCTCTTAGCAGTAGACTCCCAGAGAGATAACACCACTGGGGAAATGGAAGGACCCACTGGAGAATGGGATTCTGGATCCAGGAGAGCAAAAATGTCCTATAGAGTGGCAAGAAATTCAGTTCTCTGCAGTATAAAGGGGTTCTACCTGTCCAAGCCGCCGGAGCTGGAGGAGATTGTATTACTGTAGAAGAAGACAGCACCATGGATAGTCAGAGTTGGTGATGATCAGTCTTTATTGGTGCCACCAGATCCCAGGGTTTGGAAGGTGCCAAGGATGATGGTACGATTGGATCACAGTTCTGTATTGATGTATGTTTGTGAGATTTCTTGTCATGCCTCTGGGACTTAGGATGTTCTAAGTCCTCTTGGCCCATGCTGATGGGCTTGCTCAGAGTCAAATCTGAGTTCTTCAAAATAGATTTAGAGGAAGACAGTCTTATGCTTATGAAAACGCTACTGGGTTCCTGCCATGATCCTGCTGGGGGTCTTTCGGGGTAGGCTCTCTTACACCAGAGTCGGACTTTGCAGCAGGAGACGCATTCCTTGCTGAATCAGGCCAATGTATGGGCGTGTTCCTGGCCTGGGTCTGATTGACGCCTCCTGCCTTTTCCATCAGGTGCTTCCAAAGATAAAGTTCCTGCCCTTCTTGCACATGGCTGGGGAACGACCAACAGATACTGCTCCTTGCCATGAGGTTGGCTTCCCCAAGGCAGTACAGGAAGTGCTAGTGGTCGCTGCTGACCAAGATGCATCGTGGGCAGGACGTGCAGATAGAGGTTGAAGCCTGAAGTCCTGGTCATAGTCCAGTACCCTAACAGTGAATTTTTATCCCCAAAAAGAGGCTAAGTCTAATCAATAAGACATCTATAAAAACACTAAACTGTAAAGCTGCACATGGTGATAAAACTATTTACAAAGCTAAATCTAAACCTTATCTTGTAGGACAAAGGGACAGAGAGGTTTCAACCTGGGCCATGAGGTGGTGAGAAGGAATGGAGAGAAGCGGTCCACCCCTTGGTCATGAGGTAAGCCAGGGTGCATGCTCAGACCAACAGTCACTACTTTCAAATTCTCCGGCTCCTATATGTAACCTACAGTGCAATACAATAGGGACCATCACTCAAACAAGAAATAACACTTTCCTATTCACTCTCTCTACGCCAGTCATGATTTTACAGAGCTCCATCATATTTTTCTTAGTTGTCTCTTTTCTAAGCTGAGCAGTCTGCTGATCAATAGTTGTCCTCTGTGGTAGGGCAGCCCACTCACACCATAGCTTGGTAGAGGAACCGCCCTCCTATGTACACACAAATATATAGTGCAGCTTCCATTCTTTGACCAGGAAGATAATGATTATTATTTAACACATAGTCACATTAACACCCAACAGCCATATTAGGCCACACTGTGCTAGGTGCTGCACAAACATAATAAATGACCATCCCTGCTCCCAAAAGCTTACTATGTTGTAATTACTCTTCAAGCTCCTTGAGGAAGATGCTGTACGTTGTGTTTCAACTGAAGTGGGAGCTACTGGGCTCTTGGGACTTTTGAAAACTTGGCCTCTTATTTCAGTGCCCAAAGAGGCATTTAGGAGCCTGGCTTGAAGTGCCTATTTCAGGTGAATAAGGTCCTGAACCAGCTTCATTGAAGGCAGCGGGACAAAGATCAGGCCCCAAGGCCCACATCCTGAAAGGTATTTATGCCCCTAACTGCCAGTGATTTTAAACGAGTTAGACATCGCAATACCTTTGAGCAGCAGTTCTCAAACTGTGGGTCAGGACCCCAAAGTGGGTCAGGACCCTGTTTTAATGGGGTCGCCAGGGCTGGCTTAGACTTGCTGGGGCCCAGGGCCGAAGCCAAAGCCTGAGCCCCACTGCTGAAATGCAGCCGAGAAGTGGCAACGTCAATAGGCATCACCACCGAAATGCTGCCGACAAACAGTCATCTAGAGGTGTTGCTGCCGAAATGCAGTCGAAAATCAGTGGCATTTCGGTGGCGAAGCCTCTGGATGCTGCTGCTTCTCGGTTGCATTTTGGAGGATGCTCGTCTGCCTGACAGTACGCGGGCACATATAGATGCCCTGGCAGGTGCCATGGCACCCACAGGCACCGCGTTTAACACGATCCAATGGCTTGAAGTTAAAGCTAGACAACTCCAGACTGCAAATGAGGTGTAAATGTTGTAACAGTGAGGGCAACGAACCACTGGAATGATTCACCAAGGGGTGTGGTGGATTCTCCAACACTGACAACTTTTAAAACAAGATTGAATGTTTTTCTAAAGCTCTGCCCTAGGAATTAGTCAGGGAAGTTCTCTGCCCTGTGTTGTACAAGAGGTCAGACGAGATGGTTACAGTGGTCCCTTGGAATCTATGAGTTCTGAAAGGACTTTGTACCAATTTCAATGGCAGAGGAGTCGAACATTCTGTGGCGGCTGCAGCAGAGAGATTGTGAAGGCTGGATAACTTGCTTGCTCTACTGCTGTATCGTCCTACTCTCCTCAATAATTGGTTCATCCATCTATTGGTCACAACCTTGACTGTAAGCAGGCTGGGATAGGGAGAGTGCCTTTTCCTGGGTATCCATGTGCTTAACACTAACCCTTGATTGGTATCCCTAGGTGGTATTGCAATCCCAATAAACCACAACAGACTGGGAAATAGGGCACCACCTCAGCTTGGGGCTATACAGGTACACTGCCTGGTATTTCCACACACACAGTGTTCTATATATTTCATATTTGTTCATAAATGAGTGGATAACTGGCCTATAAAAGCAAGCACCTGAGCATACAAATGATCTGCTAGAGGTGCCAACAAAAATCAGATCTTAAACCCAAACCCAGCCACACAACAACGTTAAGTCTGTGGACCACGGCCCGGCCTAAAATAATTCTAACCCATAGTGCCTTTGCTTAGCAAGTCATAAATCTGGCTTGTTTGGCTTTTTAAAGCATTTTTCTTCTGTGGTTGTCAGGTTCAATTCCAGACTGGTACTTTTTCGTCACTTTAAATTAAACTATAATTTTAATTATTTTAATTACATTGCACACTGGAGAAGGAAATAATCGTTTCTGAATATCTTCTGGCACAACAAGGCAGAAGGCATTTCTGAAATTGGCACCTGGCAGCTGCGTAACCATCTAACTTTGATTGATGCACGTTTAGTTGTTCTCTGGCAGCCAGAGAAAATAGGGAAGAACTTTCCAATCCTGCTCCTCCTCCCTCCTTTAATTAGGTGGGAGTCAGGAAGGGCCTGATCCAAAGACCATAGACATTCTTAGAAAGACTCCCACTGACTTCAAGGGCTGTGGATCAGACTTTAGGAAGGTTTGGAGAAAATGACGGAGAATTAGGCTGATTACCATCAATGGAACCTAGGGGGTTTAGGGGTGTGATAATAGCGGTAAGGTGCCTAACACCCTTTGAAAGTCATTGGGTAAAGTGCATAGGTGCCTAAGTGCTTTAAGAGGCAAAATCCCATTTATTTTCAATTGGCTTTAGGAGCCTATAGCATTTAGGCACTTTTGAAAATTTTACCTATTGGGGTGGGGGCACCTAGCTCCCACAGACCTATTAAAAATAACAAGCTTCATCTTTTTGACATCTTCTGTCTACAGCAGGTAAAATATTGCTCCAGTTCTACAATTATACTATGGTTTGAAGTAATTTCTGGCATCCCCCGCCATTCAAAGCACTGCATTTGCCGCAAGGAGGTAGCCCCAAAGAAGAAGGCAGTCTCTAGGTCCCCAACTTGTACCTCAAATTCAATTGAAAGCCAGAGCAGAGCATGAAGCACAGGTCTGCTAAGTCCTCCTTACTCAGTAAATGTTCTGCACAAGGTGAAGTTTCCACATGGTCTTCAGATCTCCAATCCAATATCACTGGCTGAAAGGCCTCGATGACTGTTACCGAGTCCAGCACCTGAAAGCAAAGGTGATTATCTGTACAAAGGAGATACCATCTGCAGGGCCCCATGTAATCCGGTTTTGCAGTAGATGATATGTTATGGCTTGCACACTGTTGTGCTCCAGATTAAATAAGGGTAGTCCCATGGAGATAGATGGAGTGTTGATTTCCTGAGGCCGCAAAGAGCCTGAGATGATGGCTCAGAGATCTGAACTCCACCATTCATCTCCAAGGCTTACAGAGCACCGTCTAACAGCAATGGGTTCATAGCGGCTCATTTTAGCAGCTGCACTTCACTAAAGCGCTGATTCCATCATCCCTAGCTGCCTCCAAACCCTTTGTTCTACACGAATCCCGGATTAGGGCCAAATTAAAATCAACTCTGCCCATCAGTGTGAAGCAGGGGAGGCCAAGAATTCTGGGAGTGGGTTTTAAAGGTGGGGCCTAGTCCCAAGATCACCCAAACGTTGATTTTGTTGTTTAGCAGAACAAGAAACCCATTGTCAGGTAGTCTCCTATGGATAGAAGAAAGAAGTGTGATCCCATGGTTAAACCACAAGAGAAAGGAGTCAGCTGCTGGTATTTTTCAATGGGATTTGGGTTCCTAAATCTGGGTTCTTCATCTGGCTGTTCCTCTTGGTTTCTTGTAGGACACTGAGCAAGTCACTTAACCTTCACGCCTCAGTTTCCTCCTTGGGCAGATGGGGAATAGTACTCACCATACTTCACACCCGGGCATGGTAAGGCTGAAATGTTTGACACACAGATTGAGATCCCCAGCTGGAAGGTGTGAGCCAAATACAAAGTATCATTCTAATGGAGGTTGGTCCACTGCCCTTCTAACACTTCAGTTCTAGAAATATTCAGAACTCCTAAAGGCTGGGTTGGCAGCACACTCTCCCCAGTTGCACAAGTTATGAAAGTTATGAAAAGCAAACACACACTTCCCAGAACCGTTGGGCTCTGTTAGTTCCAAAGGGGCCTGCCAATTCAAAGCTTTCAAACCTCAAACCACCAAGCTGGTGAATTTCCCTTGTTAAAGAACCACCCACCTGTTAAAATCCAAACTGCTAGCTATATGGACAAAGTGTTGTGTGACATATCAAAAATACACTCCTCCATTTGCACAGGGGTGATCTTTCCCTTTCATGCATTTCGGCTTTGTTTGTTTGAAAGGCGGTGTCCGTACTATGGTTTTAAATTCATAAAATCTTAGCTCCAAACCACTATTTTGTTCCCTCCTTGGAAAGAAACCAAATGAAAATACTGGTGCTAGGATTTAAGGTGTTTGATATCTAACTCTGATCCTTTTGAATAGAAGTACATTTGACGCAGTGACCAAGGAACGGGAATATCGGGAAATCACATTAGTATGGTTATGAATTTGTATTGCGGTGGTACCCAGGCTCCCAGCCAAGGACCAGGACCCCATTGGGCTAGGCGCTGTATGAACTCAGACCAGAGCCCGGCTCCCTCCTGCTGCCCAGAAAAGCTCACTGGAATAATATTGGCCGTTAAAAGGCTAACGTGGAAGATCAGGAAGTCTGGGGAAAACACTGGCAAAGAAAAGATTTGAACAGTAAAGCCCTCGAAGGGTGGAAGAATTCTGAGCAGCAGACACCTTGCTGATCCCAAAGACTGACCCAACTTCATCAATCTACGTGTTATTCAGGAGCCACAAGATACCCTAGCAAAAGCCCCATTACGGGGGAGACGGCTGGTTTCCAAGACTGCTCAGATCAGCAGAGGAAGTGAGGGACAGCAAGGTAATTCACACACTTCGTTCTGGATGGGTAGAACAAATGAACACACCCACATTTCCAATTCTCTTGGTACTCATGTGGCCCCCATTACAAGGGAAGTCATGGCTATTATCCTCATTGTATAGATGGAAAACTGAGGCACAGAGACAACAATAAAAGAGCTGCATTACAGCTGGATCTGGCCTGGGTCAGATGACTGGGGCTTAGGTTTCTAAAATTGCAGTGTAGATATTCAGGCTATAGCCCATGATCTAAGACCCCACTAGAGAGGTGGGTCGCCAAGCCCAGATTCCAACCTGAGCCCGAATATCTACACTGCTATTTTTAGCCCTGCAGCTCAAGCCAGCTGACCCAGGCTCAGACTTGGTGAATTTTTTATTGCAGGGCAGACAGACCTTAAAGGACTTTCCCTGAGTCATCTTAGGGTACATCTACACTGCAGGATTATTCTGATTTTACATAAATTGGTTTTGTAAAACAGATTGCATAAAGTCAAGTGCATGCAGCCACACTAAGCACATTAATTCGGCGGTGCACGTCCATGTACTGAGGCTAGCATCGATTTCCGGAGCGTTGCACTGTGGGTAGCTATCCCGTAGCTATCCCATAGTTCCTGCAGTCTCCCCCACCCATTGGAATTCTGGATTGAGATCCCAATGCAAAAACAGTGTCGCAGATGATTCTGGGTAAATGTCACCACTCAATCCTTCCTCCGTGAAAGCAACGGCAAACAATCATTTTGCGCCCTTTTTCCCTGGGTTGCCCTGGCAGACACCATAGCATGGCAACCATGGAGCCCATTTTGCCTTTTGTCACTGTCACCGTATGTGTACTGGATGCCGCCGACAGAGGCAGTACTGCAGTGCTACACAGCAGCATTCATTTGCCTTTGCAAGGTAGCAGAGACAGTTATCAGTTGTTCTGTACCGTCTGCCATGCCATTGTAAATTGGCGATGAGATGATGGTTATCAGTTGTTCTGTACCGTCTGCCATGCCATTGTAAATTGGCGATGAGATGATGGTTATCAGTTGTTCTGTACTGTCTGCTGCTGTCATGGGTGCTCCTGGTTGGCCTTAGCTGAGGTTGGCTGGGGGCACAAAGACAAAAATGGGTCATTCCCTCCTTTATGTTTTATCTAAAAATAGAGTCAGTCCTGCCTAGAATATGGGGCAAGTCTACTAGAGAGCCAGAGAACCAGACAGCACAGCCGCTCCGTGTCAGATCCCGCAGAAATGATGAGCTGCATGCCATTGTAGGGGGTGCCCCGCAACAACCCCACCCGTTGCTTCCCTCCTCCCCCACCCCTCCTGGGCTACCGTGGCAGTGTTTCCCCATTTGTGTGATGAATTAATAAAGAATGTAGGAATAAGAAACACTGACTTTTTAGTGAGATAAAATGAGGGGGAGGCAGCCTCCAGCTGCTATGATAGTCCAGGCAGGACATTAAACAGTTCGGGGGGAGAGGAGCGCAGCCTCCCGCTGCTATGATAGTCCAGGCAGTACAGAATCTTTTCTTTAGACATGAAAGGCGGGGGGACTGATGGAGCTCAGCCCCCAGTTGCTATGATGAGGAGTTACCAGCCGTTCTGTACCATCTGCCAGGAATGATCGGGAATCATTCCTATTTTTACCCAGGCGCCCCCGGCCGACCTCACCGAGGCCAGCCAGGAGCACTCACAGAATGATGAGGACAGCTATCAGTCATTTTGTACTGTACCGTCTGCTACCGGGGAGAGTAGGGGAGGGGAGGGAAAAGGATGCTGCTGTTCAGTGTCGCAGCACCGCGTCTACCAGCAGCATGCAGCAGACATACAGTGACATTGAAAAATGTCAAGAAACAATTTTTCCCCCTTTTCTTTCACGGGGGGGGTAAATTGATGAGATATACCCTGAACCACCCCAGACAATGTGTTTGACCCTACAGGCATTGGGAGCTCAGCCAAGAATGCAAATGCTTTTCAGAGACTGCGGGAACTGTGGGACAGCTGGAGTCCTCAGTCCCCCTGCCCTCCCTCCATGAGCGTCCATTTGATTCTTTGGCTTTCCGTTACGCTTGTCACACAGCACTGTGCTGTGGCCTCTGTCTATCATAGCCTGGAGATTTTTCAAATGCTGTGTCATTTCATTTTCCGTAACGGAGCTCTGATAGAACAGATTTGTCTCCCCATACAGCAATCAGATCCAGTATCTCCCGTACGGTCCATGCTGGAGCTCTTTTTGGATTTGGGACTGCATTGCCACCCATGCTGATCAGAGCTCCACGCTGGGCAAACAGGAAATGAAATTCAAAAGTTCGCGGGGCTTTTCCTGTTTACCTGGCCACTGCATCCGAGTTCAGATTGCTGTCCAGAGCAGTCACAGTGGTGCACTGTGGGATACCGCCCAGAGGCCAATACTGTCGATTTGCGGCCACACTAACCGTAATCCGATATGGTAATACCGATTTTAGCGCTACTCCTCTCGTTGGGGAGGAGTACAGAAATCGATTTAAAGAGCCCTTTATATCGATATAAAGGGCCTCGCAGTGTGGACGGGTACAGCGTTAAATCGGTTTAATGCTGCTAAAATCGGTTTAAACGTGTAGTGTAGACCAGGCCTCAGATTATGTAGATCAAAGCTAGTTTGGGTATGTTTATATGTGCTGTAATCACCCCTCTGCTGCGTGGATGTTTACTGAAAAGTCCTCTCAGGGGCTCAGCCTGGAGGCAGTGTTATCACATTAATAAGAATTTACAACACTTTTTCCAAACAAGTGGACTTAAAAAAAACCCACTTACATTTCCAAAAAGGTAATTCAACTACTATTTCAAACGTGAACTATCACAATCCAAACACTCCACTTCATAAAAAAATAGGTGATCATTTTTAATAATTTTTATATAAAAAGAAAAATAATTTTATGATACAATTTGATATTCTACTTTGTACAATTTTTTGCTCACACACAGTATATTTGTTAAGTTTTTCTACAGAAACAGTCCTAGTCGGATTTACAGATTTATGCAAGGCTTACATACGACCCTGAAGATCAACAGAACTTCGAATGGTGCATCCTGTTGAGAGTGTATAATTAAGACTAACTTCCAAGTGCCCATCAACACAGGTGGCTTAGTTCTAGCATAAACAAAGACTTGGATCTAATCTTTTAGCTTAACATTTTTGACCGATTCCAAAGAAAGGCCTTAACTCCAATGTATCAGAGGTCTTGGTAGTTTTTTCATAAAGCCTTTTCAGGGGAAGCAACATAGCATCCTACTCAAAGGGATTATTTTGCTTATATACATTTGAAGTGATATTTGTAATATTCCTTAAAGAATGAATATTCTGCTCAGAAAACTGAACTGTGCTAAGACATCACCCCAAAAGTCTCATTAGTGAGAAACTTATCTAGAAAAAATGAGTAAAGAATCAATCACTTAAAGCCAGCCAAGTGCATGCTCACATGGTATAAACCTTGTTCCACAGACAATTGAGATTGATTAATTCAGTTACAGTCTAGTGCAGGGCTAACTGAAATGCTGTACTGAACCAGTTTTAAGTCTCCAATGCGTCTTTAAAATTCCTATCAACAGTGACATACCAAAGTTGAAAATGGAGATGCATCCATTCCTCTCTCCTATGGAGAGCATCTAAAATGTCACATTTTGTAGCGTTTGAGAAACGAGCCAGAAAGGGTCAAGACGTCGCACAGTGCAGATTTGCTAACACACAGATGAATGTTTTCTAGTTTACACGCAATAAAAAAATGGAACAGAAGAGGTACTTGTACATTATAAAACCTTGAAAGAATGGCCTAAACTTTGGAGGAAGCTAGAATTCTCTGCATTTCACATTAAGTTTAGCTCAATGTACTTGTGCTAGAAGTCTGATCAGGACTAATTTTTAGGCCCGAAGCAGAACCCAAGGCCATGAGGGTTGATTTGTTTTCCAACCTGACCCCAACTCCACCCCTTCTCCCACGAACCTGAGTCCCCACTGCCACCTCCTGCCTCTGGGGTCAGCACTGCTCTTCCTGCTTGGGGTCAGTGCAACTGTAGCGGCACGCCCTATCAGCTGCATGCCCTGCTCTTGCCATCCGCCACCCCTGCTGCTGTGTAGCGAGAAGTCCTGTCACTCCATGGTGGGTACACTCACTCTGGACTGCATTAAGGTGGTGGCATGTAGCCAACACTGCACCCAGGAGCAGAAGTGGCGGAGGAGAGCAGACCTGACCCCAGGAGGGTCCAGTTGTTTTCCCACCTGACCTGGACCCGACACTTGGGTCCCAACCAGGTTGCAGGGCTCTAATTTGTGCCACATTTGAATATGTTTTTCAAATTCACGAACATGCCGTGCTGGGCTCTTACACACAGTATGCTGGAGAGGTCAGCAGGAAAACACATTGGCAGCTAACTAAAATCATTGGAATAATTCATGTACAAAAAACGTACATGAACATGCATTTGGGAGGAAATGGGTACTTTAATTAATCCTTTCCAAATGAATGTATGCAATAAAAATGGAATTAACACCTGTGCATATAAAATACTTTAGATCCTTTCCATGGTGATGCTTGTACTAAATTTTATAGGCTCGCCTAATAAAATTCCGTGAGAGCTATGGAAATATGACATCACTCTTGTGACGATATAAGGAGCCATATGATAAACAATGTTTTATTTCTGAAGCATTTACAGATTTCTTTTCAGGACCTGTAAATCACTGAAAGTATTGCAGACCATTCTGATCTGTAGGGATTTCAGAACTTTCTGCAAAAAAGGTACTAGATACCATTTTCATGACATCATGGTAGCCCATTTTTGCCCAGTAGGAAAAAAGGGGCAAGCCTGAGCAGCAGCTAGTTATAAAATGGGGTCAGGGAGGGCAAGTGGGTTATAAATAGCAAATAACTGTATCATAGCAGCCTATGTCTAATGACACTTAAGAGATACTTTCAAAGCTCTAGAAGAAATCAGAATTCATGTAATTTGACATGGATAATACCAACCTCACAAGTAAATTGAATGTAATGTGTATAAACTAATATGAAATTTTATAGGCCATTGTTCTTAGGTGCTTTATTTGTACAGTTTCTCTTAATTCTTTTCCCTTTTCTGTCTTTATTTGGTAAGAATATATGTTCCTCCTTCTTTTCACCTTCTCGTAGATAAGTTAATATTGAGAACCATCTTCCGGATTTTTTCTTCCTTCTTTAAAATATTAGCCTTTACAGTACAAATCTTGTCTTGCTGGTCTTTAATCAACTGTTCCAACTCAGCCAGCTCTGCTTTTAAGGGCTCCACAGCGCTGTCTGTGATGCTGAAAGAGACAAACAGCACACTACATTTCAGGGGAATGTTACACTGTTCTGCATTATTTATGCCTCTGAAACAGTACATGAAATACTTGGAATTTGCAAAGAATTTTTAAATCAAACCCACCCTTCCTAAAACAGACAGAATTAGTGAGACAGCTGAAGGGAAAATGAACACAGATAGAGAAGTAGATTGTTGAAGAGCTACCCCTCAGGGCCGGCTCCAGGCACCAGCGCAGCAAGCAGGTGCTCAGGGCGGCCAAGGGAAAGGGGCAGCACATCCAGCAATTCGGCGGCGGGTCCCTCAGTCCCTCTTGGAGAGAAGGAAGTGCCACCCAATTGCCGCTGAAGAATGAAGCGGCAGCTCTAGAGCTGCCGCCGAAGTACCACTGCTCGCAGCTTCCTGCCCCCCCCTCCGCCGCTTAGGGCGGCAAAAACGCTGGAGCCGGCCCTGACTACCCTGATGTTTTACCACACAATTCACTGGCTAATGGTGGTTTCATAATCTAAAACTGCCCTCCTGCTAAACTTTGTTTACTTTATGGTTATTTCATCCTCCCAGCCCACCCTACTCTGTCTATTTCATCACCTCCTGCATCCTGTCTGACATGCAGACGCAGAACTCTCTGAGGCTGGGATTGTGGTGCCTAGGCAAGGGGGCTTTGGGTTTCTAGGCACTACCGCAATACAAATAATGCATAATGATCACCCCCCACACAATGAAACTTCTCAGGGGGAGAAGCTGGTTTGCACAGACAAGGAGATGGGGAGGCTGAAGCTGTGCCAGAGGCTCAGACGTAGTTCAGTGACAAGAAAGGAAAGTTTTCCTGGCAAGGACTGACAGTCTTTCCACTGGCAGCTAACCTGGGCAAGGAAAGAACTCCGGCAGTTGGGGACCAAATGGCCTCTTTGAAACCTCAGCCCTGAATGTTCAATGCTACAAGGGGTCACTTGCACAGCTACAGATCCATTTCCGAGAAGGGTCCTGAAGTTCAGTGGCACAAGATTGCACATAGCATAAATGGGAATATGCTGCCATGAGGCTCAAAGAACTGTAACCTATTAGCTGCAAACCCGGGCAGGAATCGCACATTGCAAAGGGACTTCTCTATTAATAAACGAACTCATGAGTAAGGGTGGGTTTTCTTTGTTTGTTTACATGAATTGAGATGTTTTATTTTAAACAAATATGCACCGTTCCTAAATGCTTTACTTAAGGTCCTACAGTTAAGGCAGTGCTGGACTGAAGTGCCTTGTAGCAGTTCAGAATTACACACACACACTCGCTGGAGTCATCATTTAGAAGTTCTTATTTCATAACCTTTCAATTCTCCTTCCTTTCCACAAATCACAAAAAAGTATCAATGAAAATTGCACTTGGATTTCCCCAATGGGACCCATTAATTGTCTTCCACAGAAGTAAAGAAAACAACATTGTGCATCCAAGTTATACTACATATGGGAAACATTGTCTTCTCCATGGTTGATACGGAGTAATTTTTTCCGGAAAGATGTGAACTGCCATAAAGTTATGATGATCTTATTAGGATTTCACTATGAATCTGGCCAAGAACATATTGTTGTAGAGATTTTGATTTTTTATTTCTTCTTTATGTGAAAACTGAATGGCTATTACGAGGAGATGTTAGGCTCTCCATTGTTAAAGTAGAAGCCAGCAGGGTGGATTGATTTAAACAAACAATTTAAGTCACCAATTCTAATCATGATTTAAATCAGCAAGCAGAAAACTTTGACTGAAGTCTTCAATTTTAATTGTGTTCTGCATTTGTACTTTATTTATTTTCCTAAAGAAAAAAAGTTCATTCTCATTAGCTGGTAACCATTAAAACATGGTGATTTACAACTAAATATAACCTATACACTAAATTTGGTGCTTCTTTTTGTTAACCAGGAGGATATACCACATTATATTTAAGAAATTTCACAACTTAATTTACATTTATTCAAATTTCTAATTTCTACATTTTTATTATGCTACGAAATGGGTAATGATGCATGTCTTATCTATTAGATGGTTAATGTTTTACTTGTGATTTTTGTCAAGCTGTATTAGGATGGAAATTTAAATTCAATTTAAACTGCACAAAAACAGCATTTTATATATATGAATTATATTTTTATATATATATCTGAATAAAGCTATCTTAAATGTGCTGAATACATAAGAAAAAAGTTTATCAAAAAGTTTATCAGATAATGTTTTGCATTTAAAACTAATGGGTTTATTAAACAAAGAAAGTATTATTTGTAGTTAGCGAAGTGAACTGATTATTTCTAGTTACCATGTCCTTCAGGATTTTAGAACTAACAGATTTCATCCTCTCTCACCTAATTTTTATTCACAGATTGTGAGAGGAAAACAAACTTTCCCGTCTTTTCAATGCCCAATTGATTTCTTAACTTTGAATGAACCAGTCATTGAACTGAGCTAGCTGAATAAAGGGAAATGAAGAAAATATTCTCCCTTCACCTGCAGAAGAGGCTACTGCTGTCAAAAGCTGGTTTATCATTTAGAATAATAGAATCAGAGGTACAGAGGATGCCCTAGCATCCTCTATCTGGGGAGACAAACTGACAGTGGCTTTGGTCTTAAGAAAGGAGGGTCTCAGACATCCTGGTTGAAAAACGTTGTGAGAAGGACTTTGGGTAAGCAACGTCTTATTAGAGAAGAGGGGATCTTGTTAATTATGTTTAGGCTCTAGAATGTGTGTTATGATTTTGTTTTAAACGTAATCCTTTGTTTCCAATATTTGTTTGCTATCATGTGAATCCCTGTTCTTTGTTAAATTAATTTATGCTTGTTTTCTCTCTAAACAAATCGAAGGGCTGTGTGTTGAGTGGAGCTGTGACCCAGCACATAACTAGTAAGCTTTGGTGTACTCTTCATTTAGGAACAGAGGATCTGGTAATTCTGGGACTATGACTGGGGTTGGACACCATAGAGATGCTTGGAGGACTAGGGTGTTGGAGTGTATCTACAGCTAGCCTATAAGGGGATGGTAGTCTGCATAAGTGAGAGATGGGTGCTTGTGTTGCATGTGGCTGGTGGAGTCAGGGAGCTGACCCCTGGTAGGCACAGACAAGGCTTCTGCAAGCTGTGGACAGGTGGTAGCGATGTGGCCCTGGGAGCATCACAATATGCACCAGTGTGAATTCCAAATACTCTCCAGACAAGGAAGGCCACAATTTGCATCAGCTGAGTTTATCCACAAACCTGTGTAAACTCCCCAACTAAATCATCCCAGCCAGGGCTTTGTCAAGCCTGACCTTGAAAACCTCTAAGGAAGGAGATTCCACCACTTCCCTAGGTAACCCATTCCAGTGCTTCACCACTCTCTGAGTGAAAAATTTTTTCCTAATATCCAACCTAAACCTCCCCCACTGCAACTTGAGACCATTACTCCTTGTTCTGTCATCTGGTACCATACTCTTTGGAACCCCCTTTCAGGTAGTTGAAAGCAGCTATCAAATCCCCCCTCATTCTTCTCTTCCGCAGACTAAACAATCCCAGTTCCCTCAGCCTCTCCTCATAAATCATGTGCTCCAACCCCCTAATCATTTTTGTTGCCCTCCACTGGACTCTTTCCAGTTTTTCCACATCCTTCTTGTAGAGTGGGGTCCAAAACTGGACACAGTACTCCAGATGAGGCCTCACCAATATCGAATAGAGGGGAGTGACCACATCCCTCGATCTGCTGGCAATGCCCCTACTTATACAGCCCAAAATGCCGTTAGCCTTCTTGGCAACAAGGCCACACTGTTGACTCATATCCAGCTTCTCGTCCACTGTAACCCCTGGGTCCTTTTCTGCAGAACTGCTGCCTAGCCACTCGGTCCCTAGTCTGTAGCAGTGCATGAGATTCTTTCTTCCTAAGTGCAGGACTCTGCACTTGTCCTTGTTGAACCTCATCAGATTTCTTTTGGCCCAATCCTCTAATTTGTTTAGGTCCCTCTGTATCCTATCCCTACCCTCCAGTGTATCTACCACTACTCCCACTTTAGTGTCATCTAAAACTTGCTAAGTTTTCAGTCCACGCCATCCTCCAGATCATTAATGAAGATATTGAACAAACCCAGCCCAAGGACTGACCTTTGGGGCACCCTGCTTGATACCGGTTGCCAACGAGACATGGAGCCATTGATCACTACCTGTTGAGCCTGATAGTCTAGCCAGCTTTCTGTCCACCTTGTAGTCCATTCATCCAATCCATACTTCTTTAACTGGCTGGCAAGTTAGAACTCTGGTTCCAGATGCTTAGCCAGTAACTCAGATCACTAAAACTGGTGGAACTTTCTTTAAAACATACACTATTTAGTATTTTTAAAATTTAATTTAAATGATTTTAATGGATGACAGTAAGTTTAGGCCTTAACATAGGTAGACATTTTCTAATTCAATTTTAAACAGCTTTATGTTTTACGTAGAGCTGTCAAGCAATTAAAAAAAATAATTGCATGATTAATCGCACTGTTAAACAATAATACAATACCATTTAAATATTTTTGGATGTTTTCTACATTTTCAAATATATTGATTTCAATTACAACACAGAATACAAAAGAGTACAGTGCTCACTTTATATTTATTTTTTATTACAAATATTTGCACTGTAAAAAACAAAAAAACCTCTTCTCAACCTGCTGCTCACAAACAGAGAAGAATTAGTAGGGGAAGCAAAAGTGGATGAGAACCTGGAAGGCAGCAACCATGAGATGGTCAAGTTCAGGATCTTGACACAAGGAAGAAAGGAGAGCAGCAAAATACGGATGGTGGATTTCAGAAAAGCAGACTTTGACTCCCTCAGGGAACTGATGGGCAGGATCCCCTGGGAGAATAACATGAGGGGGAAAGGAGTCCAGAAGAGCTGGCTGTATTTTAAAGAATCCTTACTGAGGTTGTGGGAACAAAGCATCCCAACGTGTAGAAAGAATAGCAAATATGGTAGGTCACCAGCTTGGCTTAACAGTGAACTCCTTGCTGATCTTAAACACAAAAAAGAAGCTTACAAGAAGTGGAAGATTGGACAAATGACCAGGGAGGAGTATAAAAATATTGCTCAGGCATGCAGGAGTGAAATCAGGAAGGTCAAATCACACTTGGAGTTGCAGCTAGCAAGAGATATTAAGAGTAACAAGAAGGGTTTCTTCAGGTATGTTAGCAAAAAGATGGTGGTGAGGGAAAGCGTGGACCCCTGACTGAATGAGGAAGGCAACCTAGTGACAGAAGATGTGGAAAAAGCTAATGTACTCAATGTTTTTTTCGCTTCTATCTTCACAAACAAGGTCAGCTCCCAGACTGCTGCAATGGGCAGCACTGTATGGGGAGGAAGTGACCAGCCCTCTGTGGAGAAAGAAGTGGTTCGGGACTATTTAGAAAAGCTAGACGACCACAAGTCCATGGGGCCGGATGCACTGCATCTGAGGGTGCTAAAGTAATTGGCAGATGTGATTGCAGAGCCACTGGCCATTATCTTTGAAAACTCATGGCGATCGGGGGAGGTCCCAGAGACTGGAAAAAGGCTAATGTAGTGCCCATCTTTAAAAAAAAGAGGGGAGGAGGAGGATCCGGGGAACTACAGGACAGTCAGCCTCACCTCAGTCCCTGGAAAAATCATGAAGCAGGACCCCAAGAAATTAATTTTGAAGTACTTAGAGGAGAGGAAAGTGATCAGAAACAGTCAGCATGGATTCACCAAGGGTAAGTCATGTCTAACCTAACTGCCTTCTATGATGAGATAACTGGGTCTGTGGATGAGGGGAAAGCAGTGGATGTGTTATTCCTCGACTTTAGCAAAGCTTTGATATGGTCTCCCACAGTATTCTTGCCAGCAAGTTGAAGACATATGGGCTGGATGAATGGACTATAAGGTGGATAGAAAGCTGACTAGATCGTCGGGCTCAATGGGTAGTGATCAACGGCTCCATGTCTAGTTGGCAACTGGTATCAAGTGGAGTGCCCCAAGGATCGGTCCTGGAGCCGGTTTTGTTCAGTATCTTCAGTAATGATCTGGAGGATGGCGTGGATGCACCCTCAGCAAGTTTGCAGATGACACTAAACTGGGAGGAGTGGTGATACACTGGAGGGTAGGATAGGATACAAATTAGAGGATTGGGCCAAAAGAAATCTGATGAGGTTCAACAAGGACAAGTGCAGAATCCTGCACTTAGGAAGGAAGAACCCCATGCACTGCTACAGACTAGGGACCGAGTGGCTAGGCAGCAGTTCTGCAGAAAAGGACCTAGGGGTTACAGTGGACAAGAAGCTGGATATGAGTCAACAGTGTACCCTTGTTGCCAAGAAGGCTAACAGCATTTTGGGCTGTATAAGTAGAAGCATTGCCAGCAGATCGAGGGATGCGATCATTCCCCTCTATTTGGCATTGGTGAGGCCTCATCTGGAGTACTGTGTCCAGTTTTGGGTCCCACGCTACAAGAAGGATGTGGAAAAACTGGAAAGAGTCCAGTGGAGGGGGCTGGAGCACATGATTTATGAGGAGAAGCTGAGGGAACTGAGATTGTTTAGTCTGCAGAAGAGAAGAATGAGGGGGGATTTGATAGCTGCTTTCAGCTACCTGAAAGAGGGTTCCAAAGAGGATGGAGCTAGACTGTTCTCAGTGGTAGCAGATGACAGAACAAGGAGTAATGGTCTCAAGTTGCAGTGGGAGAGGTTTAGGTTGGATATTAGGAAAAAGTTTTTCACTAGGAGGGTGGTGAAGCAAAGGGATGGGTTACCTAGGGAGGTGATGGAATCTCCTTCCTTAGAGGTTTTTAAGGTCAGGCTTGACAAAACCCTGGCTGAGATTATTTAGTTGGGGATTGGTCCTGCTTTGAGCAGGGGGTTGGACTAGATGACTTCCTGAGGTCCCTTCCAACCTTGATATTCTATGATTCTATGAAAAGAAATAGTATAATTCAATTCACCTAATATAAGTATTGTAGTGAAATATCTTTATCATGAAAGTTGAACTTACAAATGTAGAATTACGTACAAAAAGTAACTGCATTCAAAACTAAAACAATGTAAAACTTCAGCACCTACAAATCCACACTTCAGCCAATCACTCAAACAAGTTTTGTTACATTTGCAGGAGGTAATGCTGCCTGCTTCTTGTTGACAACGTCACCTGAAAGTGAGAACAGGCATTCTCACAGCACTGTGGCAGCTGACGTCACAAGATATTTACGTGCCAGATGCGCTAAAGATTCATATGTCCCTTCATGCTTCAACCACCATTCCAGTGGACGTGCATCCGTGCTGATGACTGGTTCTACTCGATAACGATCCAACGCAGAGCAGACTGATGCATGTTCATATTCATCATCTGAGTCAGATGCCACCAGCAGAAGGCTGATTTTCTTTTTTGGTGGTTCGGGTTCTGTAGTTTCCGAATCGAAATGTTGCTCTTTTAAGACATCTGAAAGCATGCTCCATACCTTGTCCTCTCAGATTTTGGACGGCACTTCATGTTCTTAAACCTTGCCGTAGGTATTTTTAGAAATCTCACATTTGCATTTTGTCAAATCTGCAGCGACAGTGTTCATAAATCAAACACATGTGCTGGGTCATCATCTGAGACTGCTATAACATGAAATATATGGCAGAATGCGTGTAAAACAGAACAGGAGACATACAATTCTCCCCCAAGGAGTTCACTCACAAAATTTATTAACACACTATTTTTTTTAACAAACATCATCAGCATGGAAGCATGTCCTCTGGAATGGCGGCTGAAGTATGAAGGGGCATATTAATTTTTAGCATATCTGGCATGTAAATACCTTGCAATGACAGCTACAAAAGTGCCATGTGAAGATCTGTTCCCACTTTCAGGTGACATTGTAAATAAGAAGCAGGAAGCAGTTACCTCCTATTGTAAACAAACTTGTTTCTCTTAGCAATTGGCTGAACAAGAAGTAGAATTGAGTGGACTTGTAGGCTCTAAAGTTTTACATTGTTTTGTTCTTATGTAACAAAAAGAAAATCTACATTTGTAAGTTACACTTTCACAATAGAGATTGCACTACAGTACTTGTATGAGGTGAACTGAAAAATACTATTTATTTTATCATTTTTACAGTGCAAATATTTGTAATAAAAATGAATATAAAGTGAGCACTGTACACTCTGTATTCTGTGTTGTAACAGAAATCAATATATTTTGAAACGCAGAAAAACAACCAAAAATATTTAATAAATTTCAATTGGTAATCTATTGTTTAACAGTGCAATTAATTGCGATAAAATTTTTAAATTGCAGTTAATTTTTGTGAGCTAATCATGTGAGTTAACTATGATTAATCAACAGCCCTAGTTTTAATAATATAAACCTATATTTAATTTAAATTTTAAATTTTTTTTAATTGATCCTGAAAATGAGCTTTTCATCATAATGCCCAGTTTAGACACAAATCCCTGAAAAAAAAAAATCAATCCACCCAAAATGTAAAATGCACAGTCTTGTCCAGAGCATAATTTTTCTCAAACGTTAAAGAGGCATATAAGAGACCAGCAAGGCATGTACAGTGTACAGCTGTCCTGTGAGAGCACAATGAAGGTAGATGAGAGGCATGGCATGAGCAATGTTCTTCCACTAGCTAAGCATAGACACGGGGAGCCCTGAGTTCCACTGCTAGCTCTGTCTAACACTCTATGTAAGTTGGAGTGAGTCACTTAACCTCTGGGCCTCAGCTTCTCGATCCATAAACTATAGTTAACACCATTTCCCTACTTTTTACAGGAGTGTTGTATGACGTTGAAAAGTGTGTGGAGATTCTTGAATAGAAGAAGCTATGTAAATGCAAGATACTAATATCATTACACTTCACATACAAACCATAGCCCTAACTTATTCTCATCTCAACCATTAAACTCCTGTGCCAGATGTCAGAAATTTATAGTTTTAACCCTCTGCTACGTAATGTGATGGGGCTTCTTGCACTCCAGAACATCCTAAAATCAAGCCTTCCATTTAGGCTACATATATAGTACCATGTAAACTATCATGCATGTCCTGAAGGCAGCAGCTGTAGATAAAACAGTGCAAGCACAAGGATTTAAAACAGAAGTAGGCAACCTGCAGCATGCAAGCTGATTTTCAGTGGCATTCACACTGCCCGGGTCCTGGCCATCAGTCCAGGGGCCTCTGCATTTTAATTTAACTTTAAATGAAGCTTCTTAAACATTTTAAAAACCTTATTTGCTTTACATATAACAATAGTTTAGTTCTATGTTACAGACTTACAGAAAGAGACCTTCTAAAAACGTTAAAATGTATGTCTGGCACGTGAAACTTTAAATCAGAGTGAATAAATGAAGACTCAGCACACCACTTCTGAAAGGTTGCTGAACCCTGGTTTAAAATGTCCCCAGCTATCCAGGTTTATGGTGATACCAGGAAGAAACATATCTGTTACTTGACTTTAAACCATTTCAAGTACAAGAAGCAATGGGCTTCATTTGCAGCAAGGGAGATTTAGATTAGATATTTGAGAAAAACTTCCTAACTAAAAGGGGAGTTAAGCTCTGGAATAGGCTTCCAAAGGAGGTGGAATCCCCATCACTGGAGATTTTTAAGAACAGGTTGAACAAACACCTGTCAGGGATGGTCTAGGTTTACTTGGTCTTGATCAGCACAGGAGGTTGGACTAGCTGACCTCCAGAGGTCCCTTCTAGCCCCACACTTCTATTATTCTAACACAGGAATACAGTTAGTGGTGGCTCACTGAAGGCAGACCATTTCAGATTCCTTAATCCTGGATTTTCATAATTTGCTTTAGTTAATTGTAAGCATAACTTTACTCTCCTGCTTTTCCAACTTTTTTTTAAACTACACTGTTATGATTGTTTTTTCTATTCAATTATTTTTATATATTTAAAGTTTCACTCCATTTAAACCCTTTCCCCCCACTGTAAGTATTTATTAAGCTCCAAAGAAAATCCAGTTTTAATGTAGCGTTGAGGTTTCAAGCTCAAGCAGACGAGTGAGGATTAGTGTGTTAGGGTTTTATAGTTAAAACTGCTCTGCAGACTTAACTGTTGTGGACACTACTACGAAGTACTCATTAAAATAACTGCTTTATAGATTTCTTATCCCAACATAACATCTAATATACACCTGTCAGAGTTCCCCTGCCCACTCTGAACTCAGGCGTACAAATGTGGGGACCCGCATGAAAGATCCCCTAAGCTTATATTCTACCAGCTTATGTTAAAACTTTACCAAGGCACAAATTCCTTTCCTTGTTCTTGGACGGTATTGCTGCCACCATCGAATGATTTACACAAAAATTCAGGGAAGGGTCACTTGGAATCCCTATCCCCCACAAGTCCCTTCGCCCCCTTTCCTGGGGAGGCTTGAGAATAATATGCCAACCAATTTCCTTAGCAATGAGGGCACAGACCAGACCCTTTGTCTTCGGGACACGGAAAATCAATCAGGTTCTTAAAAGAAGAACTTTATAATAAAGAAAAAAGTACAGTAATCACACCTGCAAAACCAGGTTGGAAGGTAACTTTACAGGGTAATAAAAAGATTTAAAACACAGAGGATTCCCCACTAGGCTCAGCTTCACAGTTACAAAACAGGAATAAACCTACCTCTGTAGCATAAGAAAATTCATAAGCTAAAACAAACGATAACCTAACGCATTTCCTTGGCTTACTTACAATTTCTGTAACTTTAGATGGATTATTCCAGGTATATTTTCAGGAGATGTTGTTCTTTGTTTGCTCCTCTCTCCAAATGGAGAGAGAAGCCAAGCAGGTACAACAAATAAATCCTTCCCCTCAGATTTGAAAGTATCTTCTTTCCTCATTGGTCCTTCTGGTCATGTGCCAACTAGGTTATTGAACTGTTTAACCCCTCACAGATAAGGCAATTCAGTACAGCTGCCAAGGAGGGATTTTATGCTACTCTTGCCTCTATATTTATGACAACATCACATAACATTTGTTTGCATTACATGGATATCCATGTAGGCTCTTGGAAAGGGTGTGGAAAATGGTCAGTATTTCAGAGGTACCTCTATCTGCCATAGAACTCATTTAACATAATTTATTCACATAACAGAAGAGCTGAAAAGACTTTAAAATCTGGGTTAAACCAGAACCTTGTAGAACACATGAAACTTACTTTTTTTTTTTAAAACAAAAAGTAATTAAAATTGTAGAGACAGCAATTTGTAATTCAGCCTGTCCCAGGTGGCAAACCAGCCTTGTCCTGAGGACACTCTTCTTTAGCTATCCTTACCTCTGCTCCTTCTGGAGAGCCTCTGCATGCTGCTTGTTCTCATGCTGCCACATTTGCAGTTCGTTCTTCATGGCGTCCATGTCCTCTTGAATGTAGTCCATGATTTTCCCAAGAGGAAGTGCACTCCGACACAGCGTCTGAATAGACGCACGAAACTTCTCTATTTCTTTTGATACTAGGTCCTTCTCCTTTCTCCTGGCTGCTTCTGACAAAAGCGGCTTCTCCTAATTAAATTGATTTTAAAAAAACAACAACAAAAAAACAGGGAAAACATGAAGTCAAGAAAGGCTCTGAACATTTTTAAGAGGTGAACTAAAAAGAATGTTAAAAATAGGAAGCTGTGCATTGTAAAGAGGATGTTTAAGACTAACTGCAATAAAGCTATAAAGCCAAAGCAGCATTCTAGAAGAGGTCAGCAGTATCACCATTTCACTGAAAAGTGCTTGTCACAGAACCATGTAGTAACAGTAGTAGCCACATTAAAACAGAATGATTTCCAGATCATTCAAGGCAAAAAAGTGCAAGTTAAATTACAAGTGCAAATTCACTTTTGGCAATGCACAGTTCACGTGACATCACACAACGATGACGCTCAAAGGAAAAAAGAAGGTTTCATTTAATCTGATTCTTGAATCTGTATGTAAAGAGGCAATATCCCTACTGTCCAAACTGAACTATTGGAGACAATATCCCCCCAGGATTCTCACTCCTGGCAGAGCTCTCCTAATTCATAAAGATTTGTTTTGTAACCCTTGAGGGCAATGGGAACAGGGTGAGTACAAACCAGGCACCCCACTGCAGAGTGTAATTGTTGCCCAAACATTCCAATCTGTTCCTTTAACTGAATGGGTGGCCATTTGCCCAGAAAGAAAAGCCCATTCAGAAGGATCAGTGAAACATCAAAAGCATTTGAGAGAAAAATCTATAAAAAGGCTAGTGTGGAATTCTGACAGGAGGTGAGTGGGATTCCTGCAAGATGGAATCTTCAGAACCCATGTGGCTAGTCTTCTCTTTAGCTAGGACCCTCTCATCACCAGCTTCTCATGGGGAGGGTGCTAAACAACTTAAGCAGCGTTCTTGGGAAGGATATACTTGACTGCCTTAAGACAAAGAAGCTGTGTGAGGAGTCTGCCACATCTCCTTAACCCAGGGGCGGGCAAACTATGGCGCATCTGGCCTGCGGGACTGTCCCCCATCCCCGTGGCATTACGTCCCTACAGCCTTGTGGGGAGGGGAGGCTCCATGTGCTTCTCTCACCTGCAAGCACTGCTCCCCACAGTTCCCATTGGCCAGGAACAGGGACCCGCAGCCAATGGGAGCTTCAGGGAGGTATCCACAGGCAAGGACAGTGCGTGTAGCCCTCTGCCCCCCTCTCCCAGGGCCGCAGGGACACAGTGCCAGCTTCTTCCGGGAGTGGCACAATGCAGGGCCAGGACAGACAGACAGATGGACGGACAGGCAGGGAGCCTCTTAGTCCAGCTGCGCACTGCTGCCACCCCAGAGCCGCTCCAGGGAAGCAGCATCAGGCTGGAGCCCACACCCCAAACCCGTCCTGCACCCAATCCCCTGCTGTACCCCAACCCCCTCCCGTACCCAATCCCCTGCCCAGAGCCCTGTCGCACCCCACACCCCAAAGCCCTGCCCAGAGCCCCCTGCCGCACCCCACAGCCCAACACCCTGCCTTGAGCCCCCCGCCACACCCCACACCCTCCCACACCCCAACTCCCTGCCCTGAGCCCCCTGCTGCACCCACACATTCCTGCACCCCAATCCCCCACCCTGAGCCCCCTCCCACACTCTGCACCCCAACTCCTTGCCCTAAGCCCCTTCCTCTGCACTGCACCCACTCCCACACCCCTGCCCCAGCCCTACATTCATGGCCCTGCATGCTATTTCCCCACCCAGATGTGGCCCTCAGGCCAAAAAGTTTGCCCACCCGTGCCTTAACCAGTGGGTCCAAAATAGGTGTACGGCCATGGCATCCTTTACTGGACAAGAGTTGCTGGCTCAGGATTTTAACAACTGTGTCCTTGTAGGTTCCTGGACCAGCTTCAACCAAAAATCAGCTGACTTGGATAGGTTCTGTAAGAACTGAGGAAAGGTAGGTTCCTCCCCATGGAATCACTAAATGACTGTTCTGGTGGAAAGTATATGGCATCCGAAGTATTCTTCAGCTCATCCTAGTCCAACTAACAGCCCTCCTCCACCTGATTGTCCACTCTGTCCTCATTACAGCAGCTGCAATGATAGATTATGCTATACCTTAACTCCAGGAATGCAGCTGCAATTTAGTCCTTCAAAGTGGAGGCTGCCCTCCTGAAAAGGGTAACTCCAAATAATTACAGACTGTGTTATGATAAACATCCTGCTCAAGATAGACACAGAACTGGAACACCTAATAGGCTGTAGTCTGAGGTGCAGAGTATGAGGGGAAATTGGAACAGCACCTGCTTGTAATATTGTCTTCTGACCACTAGTTCTAGCTCATCTTATGATAGTCAATTTTTTAATTCTTAAAAATACTGAGTTGCCAGCCAAAAAAATTGGAGAAGACGCTTTCCAAAGGATTATGAAAAACTATCAAAGAAGTGAACTATAAAACCACAGCAGGAGAAGGCTGCACATTTACCATGTGAAACCATTTTAATATTTTAAAGAAGTTTAAAAAGGAGGATACAGTGCTCCACGATGATCTCTAGAACATGAGATCGGATTATTAAATGTGTTGGTGTGAAGCATGACTGCTGAGTATCAGGTCTACTGAATATCATCATGAGACTCCATTGGGTACAACAACATGGTTAGTTGGTTTGGTTCAGCTGGATTGGCACTGGCAAGTCAGTGTGCCCAGTGTGTCACTAATGCAACATGCTGATTTTTGGATAAGATTTGCACAGACACAGATGGCAGTTTAGGTGTCCAACTAAGACTGGCTTTTGATTAGAGTTGGGCAACTCACTGCCATTTGTGTTTTTTCAAATTTCCCCCCTTGCTGACCCGAGTACAGTAAATGGATTAAAATTAAAATTAAAGATTTTTAAAAAAATTAAAAGGACAATGGGTGGAATTTTCAAAGCATCCCAAGGGCATTAGGCACTCAGATCTGACATTCAATGGAAGTTGGTTGCCTAATTCCCTTAGGCACCTTGGAAACTCCTAGCCCACAGCATTTAACTTGGAGTGGCGGACTGATATTTGCCTAAAGTGACTAAATCACAATGACCAATCTGACATCATTAACATTCTGTAACAAACCTATTCCCGTGAGCTTTCCTTCAACGCAGCATTTGCTGCAACAGAAATTTCTATCCCCACCTCACCCCACAAGTCCCTCCTTTCCGGATTAATTTTTCTTTCTATTAAAAAAAAGACAGTAGCCAGAGAGCTGGGTTCCAAAATTGAGTTTTCCTTTAGTGCAAAGTTTGTACATGGTGAAGTTAATGTAAATTCCTTTCAGCTATTTAATGGATGCAAGAAAACTATAAAGGTCTTTATTTAACATCCTAGCCCCAGGATTCATCAGTTACTAAAAGCAGTTCCTACAGGCTATATAAATCCAGAGGTGGCAGCCTGGGTGCACCTCACTGGGCCACAATATACTATACTGTCCCCTGTTACCCCCCTACCTGATTGGCCATTCTTCCTATCCAAGCTGTGGATTGTTTGCTCAGCTGCATCTGCAGGGACGATTGCCAACCACATTTCAACAGCCTTTGGCTTACTGATGAACTCAGATATATATTTTAGAAAAATACTTCTAAGATTTTAAGGCAGATTTACTTACTTCTGATGCTTGTATTTTACCACACACACTGTGTATGAAAACTTTGGGACTTCTGAATTTTCAGGGATTTTAGAACTTCAGATTTGTTTAATTAGGAATCAGGTGAAGCAATGAAAACTGGTGAACTTTGTGACCTTGACTTCCAAAGTCAGTTTCTGAGTGTTGTGGGCTTATGGTTTGATAGTTAAAAGAAATACTCATTTTAATTCCTGTTCCTTGCTCATTACTTCTTTCTCCAAAGCAGGTGTTTCATTATACTGCACCACTGTATCAATTACAGAGGACATTATTCAGGTATTTTGCTCTCATTTGTAATACAAACTTCAAAGCATGTCTTTCTTGACCAGTTTTGTCCTTTGTGATCCGGTAAGCATTTACACTCCCAGAATGCCAAGCTTTTTAGAGGGAGTGTTCCACGGAGAGCTACTTTACGATGCTTCACCTCCTTGGTAATCTCTTGGGGAGATAACCAAATTAATGGTGATTATATGTCAGTAATAATTCCCATTTGTTCTGCAACCCACACCACTCTCCATACATTTACCACGGCACACCATCTCTCTCCTGAGATCCATAGAACTTCCCCCTGGATCTCAAGACACCCTTCGGCCTGGAGGATCACAACCTCTTTCCCGTTGCCATCCACTACACCATATCCACTGAAAGTAGACTCATAGACTCATAGGTCAGAAGGGACCAATCTGATCATCTAGTCTGACCTCCTGCACAAGGCAGGCCACCGAACCCCACCCATCCAATTTTATAACACCCCCTATCCCAGGATCGAGTTATTGAAATCTTCAAAATTGGTTTGAAGACCTTAAGCTGCAGAGAAACCACCAGCAAGCGACCCGTGCCCCACGCTACAGGGGAAGGCGAAAAACCTCCAGGTCCCCTGCCAATCCGCCCTGGAGGAAAATTCCTTCCCGACCCCAAATATGGCGATCAGCTAAACCCTGAGCATGTGGGCAAGAGTCACCAGCCAGCACCCAAGAAGGAATTCTCTGCAGTAACTCAGTTCCCATGCCATCCAACATCTCCCCACAGACCATTGAGCAGACCTATCTGGTGGTAATCCAAGATCAATTGCCCAAATTAACAATCCTATCATAACATCCCCTCCATATACTTATCAAGCTTTGTCTTAAAGCCAGGAAAGTCTTTTGCCCCCACTACTTCCCTCGGAAGGCTGTTCCAGAACTTCACTCCCCTAATGGTTAGAAACCTTCGTCTAATTTCAAGTCTAAACTTCCTAATATCCAGTTTATACCCATTCGTCCTCGTGCCTACATTAGTACTAAACTTAAATAATTCCTCTCCCTCCCTAACGTTAACCCCCCTGATATATTTATATAGAGCAAGCATATCCCCCCGCAGCCTTCTTTTGGCCAGGCTAAACAAGCCAAGCACTTTGAGTCTCCTTTCATAAGGCAGTTTTTCCATTCCTCGGATCATCCTTGTAGCCCGTCTCTGAACCTGTTCCAGTTTGAATTCATCCTTCTTGAACATATGACACCAGAACTGCACACAGTATTCCAGATGGGGTCTCACCAACGCCTTGTATAACGGTACTAACACCTCCTTATCCTTGCAGGAAATACCCCGCCTGATGCATCCCAAAATCGCATTTGCTTTTTTAACAGCCGTATCACATTGGCGACTCATAGTCATCCTGCTATCAACCAGTACCCCAAGGTCCTTCTCCTCCTCCGTCGCTTCCAACTGATGCGCCCCCAACGTATATCCAAAATTCTTATTATTAATTCCTAAATGCATAACCTTGCACTTTTCACTATTGTATTTCATCCTATTTCTATTACTCCAGTTTACAAGGTGGTTCAGATCTTCCTGAATAGTATCCCTGTCCTTCTCCGTGTTAGCAATATCCCCCAGCTTCGTGTCATCCGCAAACTTTATTAGCACATTCCCGCTCTTTGTGCCAAGGTCAGTAATAAAAAGGTTAAATAAGATCGGTCCCAAAACCGATCCTTGAGGGACTCCACTAGTGACCTCCTTCCAGCCTGACAATTCACCTTTCAATACGACCCTCTGGAGTCTCCCCTTTAACCAGTTCCTTATCCAACTTACAACTTTCATATTCATTCCCGTCTTTTCCAATTTGACTAACAGTTCCCCGTGCGGAACCGTGTCGAACGCCTTACTGAATGCATTACCGCATTTCCTTTATCTAAGTAATCCGTCATCTTCTCAAAGAAGGAGATCAGATTGGTTTGACACGATCTACCTTTAGTAAATCCGTGTTGCAATTCGTCCCAATTACCGTTGACCTCTATGTCCTTAACTACTTTCTCCCTTAAAATTTTTTCCAAGACCTTGCATACTACAGACGTCAAGCTAACAGGCCTATAATTACCCGGATCACTTTTATTCCCTTTCTTAAAAATAGGAACTACATTAGCAATCCTCCAATCATACGGCACAACCCCCGAGTTTACCGATTGCTTAAAAATTTTCGCTAACGGGCTCGCAATTTCACGCGCCAGTTCCTTTAATATCCTTGGATGGAGATTGTCCGGGCCCTCCGACTTCGTCCCATCGAGCTGTTCAAGTACGGCCTCTACCTCAGTTGCGGTAATATCCACTTCCATATCCACATTCCCGTTTATCATCCCTTCATCATCGCAAGGTTCCTCACTAGTCTTATTAAAAACTGAAGCAAAGTACTTGTTTAGATGTTGGGCCATGCCTAGGTTATCCTTAATCTCCATTCCATCCTCAGTGTATAGTGGCCCCACTTCATCTTTCTTTGTTTTCTTCTTATTTATGTGGCTGTAGAACCTTTTACTATTGGTTTTGATTCCCTTTGCAAGGTCCAGTTCAATGCGGTTTTTAGCCTTCCTCACTTTATCCCTACACGTTCTGACCTCACCAAGGTAGCTTTCCTTACTGATCCTGCCTTTCTTCCACTCCCTGTAAGCTTTCTGCTTTTGTCTAATCCCTTCTCTGAGTTGTTTGCTCATCCAGTTTGGCCTACAACTCCTGCCCATGTTTTTTTTCCCCTTTCTCGGGATGCAGGCTTCCGACAGTCTCCGCAGCTGCGACTTAAAGTAATTCCAGGCCTCCTCCGCATTCAAATCCACTAATTCCTCCGTCCAATCCACTTCCCTAACTAATTTCCTTAACTCTTTAAAATTAGCCCTCGAGAAGTCAAAAACCCTAATCCCAGATCTACATTTGTTTATCCTTCCATCTAGTTTGAACTGAATCAGCTCATGATCACTCGAACCAAGGTTGTCCCCTACCACCATTTCTTCTACGAGGTCCTCACTGCTCACCAACACCAAATCTAAAATGGCATCTCCTCTCGTAGGTACTTCAACTACTTGATGAAGAAATCCATCTGCTATCACATCCAGAAAAATCTGACCCCTATTATTCTTGCAAGTACTCGTCCTCCAGTCTATATCCGGGAAGTTGAAGTCCCCCATAATCACACATTTCCCCTTTGTGTTTACTTCATTAAAGACATTAAAGAGGTCTCTATCCATATCCCAATCAGATCCCGGCGGTCTGTAGCACACTCCAAGCACTATCTCAGGGGAAGCTCTAGTTGCTTTTTTACCCAGTGTGATTTTCGCCCAGACAGACTCTGTCTTATCCATTCCATCGCTTCTTATTTCGCTACAGTTAATGTCATCATTGATGTACAAGGCTACTCCACCACCTTTGCCTTTCTTCCTGTCTTTTCTAAACAGCACATAGTCTTCAATACCCGTGCTCCAGTCATGAGTACTATTCCACCAGGTTTCAGTTATCCCTATAATATCCGGTTTCACTTCCTGCACTAGTAACTCCAGTTCCTCCATCTTGTTACCTAGACTCCTCGCATTAGTGTACAGACCTTTTAATTTTCGGCGTTTGGCGTCAGTGACAGTCTTTCCCCCGTCGTGCAGAGACCTTTTACCACCAGCATCACCCGTTACTCTGGTTTCTCCACTATTCCTCCTTGGATCAAATCTTGGGACCACAAGGGTATCCCCTCTCACTTTGTTTACTTTCCTCTCCAGGTTACATTCCGGTGTGGAGATCTCCTGAACATCTCCCAACCATCTCCCCCAACTTCCTAGTTTAAAGCTCTCTTGATGAGGTCGGCGAGCCTCCATCCTAGAATTCTAAGTATCATGGCAAACTTCATAGACAGAGACTCAGATTCTTCTATTCAATTTTTCCATTCTACTTTGAGTCTTGTACTGAACCGATCACCACAGTATCTCAGCACCTTATGCTCGCTCACATATTTTTTAATTCCTTCACCGTGGAGGGCATAATTTCACCCCAAGTAACACCTCAATTGACCAAGGCATCAAACTGGTGTTTCTAGGTTGAGGGCTAAGATGCTGAGAATTCAGTGGCTGATGGTTTATGCCTTTGAATCCTAGGCTCCTTTCGCTGTGGCTCATAGTAACACTGTAGTTGCAGGTACTGGAGTGGTCAGGATCTCTGGGATGGCTAAGAACTGAATTTCCTTTTCTGTCCAAGTGTGTAGATCCCTAGCACGTGTTGTGTGGCTTTGGATTCCTTTAAAGTATGGACTGATGCACCGGTCTTGTATGCCCTCAAAAGGGAAGTCCTCAACTGCCGTCTGTTCCTCCTTTAGCAGTCCTGAGAAATATAACCATGAGGTCTGTTGCATAACCACCATCATCGATACCAAGCGGGCTGCTGTACCTATGGCATCTAGTGTGGTCTGAGGTGCCATTCTTACTACTAACTGATCCTCGTGTACGATTGCTTGAAACAGTTATCGTTGTGCTTCTGGTAAATGGTTAATAAATGCATTACATTTAGCATAGTTCATGTGGTCATACTTCGCTATAAAGGCTTGGTAATTTGCAATCTTGAATTGCAAGGTTGCTGAGGAGCATGCCTTCCTACCAATAAATCAAGTCTTTTCCAGTCTCTCTCATAAGGAATGGATTTACTATGATGCTTTCGGCTACGAGAACTCACAGCGTCCACAACTATAGAATTAGGTGAAGACTGAAAAAAAGGGGGGAGGGGAATTCTGCATCCTTTGAGGGCACAGAGTACTTTTTAATCAGTCCTTTTATATGTTGGTGCACTAGAGGCTGGTGTCTGCCAAATGATCTTAGCAGGATCTAGACGCATCTCACTGACTGGGAGCGCAATTCTCATGGAGGAAGAGATGTGCAGTATATCTAGTAACTTATGCTGGGTATCTCCTCGGGGGGAGTTTGTAGTGTCTGCCATCCTTTCTGTGAGATCCTGAAACAGTTTAAAATCATTTGCCATGAATGGTGGTGGGGGCATCACTGCCTCATCTGGGGAGGAGGAGGAAGAGATATTCCTATGTGGTGTAATCTCCTCTTCTAGTCTGGCCTATTATGGTTCTGGGGCTCTGGATACAGAGGGTGAAGGAGATCATCTTATGGATTCTCAGTAAGAGACACTAGATGCCAGAGAAGTATGGTGTCTATAGGCTGCCCACATGTCCCAGTATGGCCACTGGGGTGGGGGAAAGGGCATGGGGTGGTGGTACCCATGAGTGGCCATACCAAGAAGGTTGAGGCTCGGACCAAGAGTGTAACTGGGAGGGCCCTGGTGATGCAGAGATGGGCCATAGTGTCAGGATAGTGAGGGGATATCAACCTGGTTATTGAGTCCTCACTGAATAGCAGTGGAGAGGATTCTGGGGATCGACATGTAGAGCAGGAACTCTGGAGTCTCAGCCATCATGAGGTCTCTAGAAAAACAAAACGACTACAGTACCACAGTGATCAGTACCATCAGGGCTTGTTGGTTCTGATTTGTTGGTACAGAGGAAATCGGCGGAGGTCTTATGAGAAATGATCGGTCTGACGAGGGTTGTTTGTAAGTAGTTGGTGCCGTAGGTTTCCATGTTGGTATTGCCTTCACAGAGACAGTATGGTCTTTGTTCTCACCTTTAGCAGGTGGTGCTGCCGCTTCAGAGCCTGTGTCTTCAAGTCTTCAAGCTTATAGATGGTGTCTGTACCTGAGGACCCATGTGTCCTACAGGTACCATGTTTTGGGGCCGTCGGTGCCTAAATGATCCATTGTGCTGGGGATCTCCTCCAGCTGGTCAGGAGCTCAGTTTGAGGGTTTGCAGCCCTCTTCTTGGAAAGTGAGAGGAGTGTCTGAAGATTTCCTGCTCCGCTCTCCCTCCTTAGACACTGAAGGCTCCAGGGACTATCTTCACCGTGGAGGTGATTTGAGACAGGGATCAGACGACAGTTTCAAAGCACCTTCCATCAGGACTACTTTCTATTTTAACTCCCAGTTCTTTTGGGATTTGGCCTTCAATTGTTGGCACTGGACACAGCGAGAATGTCCGTCTGTAACTGGTATTGCCTTCCTGCAGGAGAAGCAGCATTTAAACCTGGAGGAGCCAGGTATGCTTCTTATTGGGGCGATCCCCAGTTAGGGGAAAAAAGGGGAAGTGGGGAAACAGGGAGAAGGAATTTTTTTTTTAAAACATGCGGGGGGGGAACTAAAGAAAACTCTATAAAGCTAAGAAAAAACAAATGGAAACTCTAGCAGGAGCTAAGAAAGAACTCTAAGACTCTGAGGTAAAGAGAAAAGCAGACTGCTATTCGCTCTGTCTCAGGCCAAGGGCAGATGAGAAAGAACTGAGGTTGGTTCACCCGCGCAGGGCTAGCCTCAAAGAAGAGCACGAGAGAGAGTGTGCATGTGCAGGCCGAACGGACACTGCTATCGGTCAGAGGTCCAGGGATGCAGACAAGTGTATAGTAGAGCACCCCCAGGGACACTACTTGAGGAAGAGCTACTATTTCTACAGAGTAAATAAGTAAAACTTTGCAAGAATGCCCAGTGAGAAAGGCAGTTAATAAAAACTAAGAGTTCCTGATCTCATAGCTACATATGTGGGTTAAAATTTGCTTGGATCTCTTCTCTTTAAATCCCTAAGAATTGTGGCAGATGGTGCATTACAACAAGCAATGTGGGTGGTAAAATCCTACATGTCACCTTTGCTCATTTTGCACAAATATATAACAGGATATATTCCATTTTAAGAAAAATGCCTGAATCATTTAAGTTGATCATATACCTCAAACAACCCACTCTCAATAAAAATCCAAGAATCAATAAACTGTCCCCACATAAAAGGACTATTTCACTCTATAGGCTCAGTGTGCCTCCTTTTCTTCATGTTTTTTTATGACACCAAGATAAATGTTTATTTTGGATAACTGGGGAAAAAAGTCTGCCTTTCCCCTTACCTTGTTCAGAACAAACTGCAATGTGGAACTGCAAGCAGGGATTTGTTAAATTAAAAAGTAGGAACATTCTCTTTTTCCAGTCAATGAGGGAAAAACTATCACTGACGTGGAGGCTGCAGGGGGTGGGGAGGGGGAGAGAGGAGGAATGGGAACCCAAAATAAATCACCAACCCCCAGGATTTACTTTTATTTCATTTCACCCTTCTTAAGCAACAAGCACAAGCTAATGGCGTGCATAGCTCTGCAGATGGTTTATTACAGAACACCCAGGTCTAATATTCACTTGTTTGGTAAATTTGAAATGCTCCACATCCTAAAAAAATCAGGAAAGAGTGAACAATTGTTCACCATTTGGAAAGAGTATTTCTAGAGTTAATATTTCAGTGAATTATTTGATGATAGTTTTTCATTCTATGTTTATTGCCACGTATAGTGCTTGTTATTTTAAAATTAACGGAAGTGAAAAATGGATTAAATTACAGAACATGCAGACTGTAAGTGGCTAACAGTTTTTACGTGCCCTCTTACTGAAGTAGTATGGGCCTGCTATCAAAGTAGAACAAAACAGTCATACTTTTATTAAGCTACAACATTTCCCCCTTTTTTCTACAGCACAGGAAAGAGCAGAAAAAACTCATTTTGGACACGTTTTGTTTTTTTTAATCCATTTGTCTACAAAACAAAAAGTTTGGATTTTTTATTATACAAAATATCACGCGATCATAAATAGCATAGTTTCTGCATTTTAAACAGACTGACTAAGTACTAGGGTTCACCAAGATAAACCTTTTCACAGTAACCATAGGAAAACAGTAAAACAAATCATTTCTCAATGAATAGGATGTTTTTTCTGCTTATATCAGGTCTGAAGTTCAGTAGGAGGCCAAGAAACAAAGACACAATGTTCTCTGCAGTGCAAATTATGAAAGTTAGTGTTACCAACTTCTGAACTGGAACCCAGAAAGAAAAAAAAATCAGTTTTCAAAAAGAGCAGGGGTATTACTTTTCATTTATAAAACACAACTTAAGGTTCATATTTATACAGAGGAATAGGAATGCTGACACAAACACAGGAAGAGCCATCCAGCCCAGCTCAGCTCCTGGAGAGCATCTCACTCAACATCAGTGAATGTCCTGCAGAAGCATCAAATCTAAATACTTAGCATGGGTTTGTTTAAGCAAAGTCCTCAGAGGTTTTGAAACCCAAACACATCCACAAACAAATCAAATGATTAATTTTTATACATACAGTAAGTTAAGTGGAAAATATTAAATCAGCACTGATTTGTAGATGGGGCAGCAGTTCTATACAGACATTGGTTCTTTCTGAATGACATCTCTAAGATCCAGCATTTGCTTTCTGTCCATTCTGCTAAAGGTCTGGTTTATGTCTTCATTATCTTCAACCTTTCCTACTACAATCTCTTCTTTCTTTGCCTTCACAGATGCTTCGCCCCCACCGCCCCTGCATTTATATCCATTCAAAATGGTACTGAAAAAATCATCTTCCTGGCTTGTCATTTACTGCGTGACCCCTCTGGCAATTTCCATGCCTCACCCATTGCAACAAACACAAAACTTGTCTTCATATTTAGGCCCTTTATGGCTTAGCTCTCCGTACTTATCCCTCAGACTGTTAAGCTACTGAATCCCCATCTCTCTGTCAATGGTACCAGCATCATCAGCCATTAGTCTAAGGATATGTCGTCTATGCTGCAATGTAAACCCAGGGTCAGTAAACCACAAGTTAGCAGACCAGGATTGTTAATCTAGGGCTTGAAAGTTTACACTCATTTGTAACCCTAAATTAGGAACTGTTGAATCCAGAGTCCCAACATAGGACTCCAGTGTCTAGACTACATTACGTAGGCCCAAGTCCAATCACCCATATGCCAGAATTACTAGTGCCCTCCCACACATGGCTGCTCTAGCCCTTTGTTGGTGGTACAGTGTAGAAAAAATTGACTGTCCACTAAACTTGACTGTCCAAAGAAAGAAAATCAGCCTGTGGGATACTTTTGGTGGACTCCCAGAGCCCAAGCCTGGTGGGGCTGCACAACACTGCAGAGCAATAGGGCTTGAACCTTGCATCCTCATGGGGTCCTGGGACTGGGTCCTGGGTTAGCGCAATTTGTGTGTAGATGGAAGGGAGTAGGCTTGAGCCTGAGTTCAAATCCTGGGCTTACATTTCAGTGTAGACATACCCTAATTTTCCTCCAGAAAACTTCATGCTTTCTTTCAGATCATGCATGGGAAGGGCTCCCCATACAACTCCACCAAGACACTTAAATGTCATCTTTCAAATTCCTCCTTGAAACTTGCTTCTACCATGACACCTACAAAACACTGATTAGGCGGCAGATGTGCCCCGGTAATTACAATAATCATAACTGTCTCACTGTGACCTTGTGCCCCCAATCTGTTTGCTGTATCTTTGTTGGTTCAGCTTACATTCGCACTGTAAGCTCTTCAGTACAAGGATCATCTCTTTTTTTGGTTGTGAGGTGTACACATGTGCACAATGGGGCCTCGATTCCTAACTGGGGACTCCAGGCACTACTGCAACTCAAATAATAAATAATATTCACAAAATCCTGTTCTCATGTTCACTACATGCAGCCATCTTATGGTGACCTCAAGGTATTCCTGAGAGCTGCAGTCACAGTGACCTGAACCTGGGACTAGGATAAAAGCCAAGATGGATTTGAGCATTCCATTAGCCTATGCTAATTTTCTCTCAGTGATGCTAAATGAAAGGTTAATCAACCATATGCAGCTCTACTGTAGGAAGCCCTGAAATAGTATGGTTGTCAACATGCAAAAATGTATTCATTATGCTAATATCAAAAGTTTCTCACTATATTTTATTGCAGCTTTAAACAATCACTAACTACATCATGACAAAGCACTGATAATACAATTGGCCTTCAGTATGGCCCCAGGGTAGCTGCATTCTAATAGTTAAATCCCAGTGTAAGCACTTCCTTGTGACACAAAATAGTAGAATACAGAGAAGCTTGGGCTCCCAAAGAACAGACTGTGTCACAACACTTGATCTGACGATGGTTTAAATAAACACAGCTAATTTAATGCTCATAAATTACTAATGAGGTAACATCTTTTATTGAACCAACTTCTGCTGGTGAGAAAGACAAGCTTTTGAGCTACACAGAACGATTCGTCAGCTATAAAATTGTTACCTCACTGTGTCTATTATCCTGGGACTGACATGACTACACCACTGCATGCATAAATTACTAATTGCATTTATGGGGGGAATCCACCATATCATAGTGCGGAGTCTATGCTATTCTGAGGAACTTGAACAAAAATAATATCAACAATCATCATGACTGGTTTGGTCTTAAAGTGGTAAGATTTTTTGTTTTTACACCGTTTGTGATAAAAGGTAACTTTATCCAGGTTATGGAACTATTTAATACATTTGTTTCTAGGAAAAAGCCTTGCAGAATTGCTTCTTTTTCAGAGCCAGTGAACTTTTTTGGTAGTAGATGGGAGTTTTTAGTAAGTGATCCCACGTAGCAAAAACTCTATTTCATAACCTGCCTACTTTTGCCATGCATCAAATAAATGAAGTGGAATACAAAACATAACATCTGTTTCTTTCTCTGACTGTTTAACATAGGGGTCAGGTTCTAACCAAATATATTTGGGAAGTCTTTTCAGGAGTTTGTTAGACTGAATGCAGCGAATCAAGACAGCAAAAACCTTGTGTATTTCCAAGGTGACCTCTTTGTTTGACCTGAAAAATTTGTATATTATTTTAAGTACTTTCACTACATAGCTTTTGCATTTGTAGATTTAACCTTTTTCTAACACCAGTGTTTCAAGAAAGCAGAGGTGTATTTGTGAGGGTGGGCATGGAAAGTATTTCATATGAAGCTATGAATAAATAAATGCTACACTGCAAACAGCAGTTAAAAGTTATGTTGTCTAATATCCTCTAGTCAAAACATAATACTGCTGAATCCTAAGCATGAATTTACCATCTTTACCCACTTTATAGATTGGATTTTTAAAATCAAACAATATCTAATAATAAATTAATGCGCATAAACAGCACACAAAATACAGACAGACAATTTTTCTCATCTTTGCTAAGTAACAGCTTTAGGCTTCAAAGTCTAAAGAACTGAAGATGGAAAGAAGAAATATTCTGTCAGCAGGAGTAGTTTTAGCAACATCAGGGAAGATATGTACTCTTGCTACAGTGCCTGAGTGAAGATATTTTTAATGCTATTTATTTTTGCACCACACGTTCTGTTTCTTAATTCCTCAAATTAAGGCAAATGCTTTCCTGAAATCCAATACCCTCTCAATTATCACTGCTACCAAGAACTTTAAATCTTCCCCTCGAACAGTTCTTCTCTATTGTCAGAAAAATAACAGCTTCTCTCTGGATCATAAAGATGTCTCTGATGTAATCTGAAAAGCAGTAGTGATAAAGACCCAGTACAATAGCAGGCAAGTATTTAGAGGTCATAGGATATAAAGATATATAGTATGACTAAATGATCACTGAGGAGGGATACAACTGCCAGGTGCATTTGAAAAATGTGAATGGGTAGAAGGGAGCAGATTTGTTCGCTACGGTTTAAAGAGATTTAATTAGGAGAAATGGAATGAACTTATTCAAAAGGAGATTTAGGCTGATTACCAAAAAAAAGGTCTCTTGACAGTGAAATCTATAAGGTGATATACAGCTTCTCACAGGAAATGGATAAAGTCTCACTGCTTACCTTGACAGGACAAAATACTCTATAGAACAATCCCGCCCAGGGAGAGGAATGAACTAAATGACCTGATAGTTTTCTCCAAATCTAGTTTATCAGATTTGATGATTGAACAGCACCATCTAGTTACAGATCTAGGAATGGTAATGTGTACAGAAAAAAAATCCAATACAAGTTCAGTGTACACTGCTGGTAACTAATTACGCAGTATTGCAGAGCAGAATGTCACTCACTCATCCCTTCCATTCTCTAAGCATTTGTATACACACAGAGCTCATTCCTAACAACGGATATTAAATTAATAGTCTTATTAGTTCTAGATAACCTTTATACTTTGTATATAGGAACCTTCCTTAAAATTTGTTGTTAACAATAGACTTTACTGTAAGAATAAGAGAGGGATAGTATTTCTGTACATTTAGTATTGGGCTAGATCGGGGTTAGGCAATTATTTTTTGTCTAGGTTCAAATTTCTTGGTCAAGGTGTAGTCAAGGTCCAGACTCTAGAAAAACATTTTTCACACCACAAGTGCCCCTGTTCAACAAACTCAAACAACCTGTGAATTAGTAATATACCCCATTGTTTATATTTTTAAGTGCATTATATGAAAAATAAAATCAAACCACTGTATAAGTGAAACATAGTGGTCAAGCCTATGGATGTTGTACAAAATAAAACAGTAAGCATTGGTTCACTCTTCCTAAAATGAACAGTTTTGATATCAAGTGTATTTTTTTTTTTCAGTGCCATGTTCAAACACAAAGCCATTAAACGTCAAAAGCACTGGAGGCAGTACTACAGCTTTCAACAGTGTAAATGAGCCTATGAGCATAAAGTAATTTTTAAAAAAGGAACATACAGTTTTTTGTATAGGCAGAAATGACGACAACTCAAATTAAGCAAATATGGAATTAAGGAGAACCAGTCAATCATTAATTCACAGTACAATGTATTGGAGACTGCATTATGAGAGAATGAGAGGGTAAAAATAGATTTGGTCTTTTGACTATCCTGGTCTAGATAATACTTAGTCCTGCCTGAGTGCAGGAGCCTGGACTAGAAGACCTCTTGAGATCCCTTCCAGTCCTACACGTTTATGCTCTATGATTTGTAATGTAATGCATTTTAAAGTAGAAAAAAAGAGGAGTTTGACACAGCAAAGTCTGCTGATAATGGGTTGCCATTTGGAAAAATCTAATGGGTTTTATTGTTTGAGAAGGCATTCATTGCACTGTTTGACCTCACTTTTCCTCTGCCGCATTGTGGGACTCTCCCCCGGCCAGGGAAGGCTGGCTGGACACAGCCCTATGCATCAGTCAGAAAGATGCCCCTTCCCTCTGAGGAACTGCACTCCTTCTTGGCAGTCCCAACATGGGGAGGAAAAAGTAAATCCTGATTTCTCTGCCCTATATCCATAAAGGGATTTAGGCACCGAAACTCCTTGCCTCTCCCATTCATTGTACAGGGAGAACATGGCCTAATGCAGGCTTTGTGGCTTTCAGTGATTTTTAGGCACCTACAAGTTAGGCATTGCAACCCCTATGTCTATTTGTGGATCCAGGCCTCTGACAACATAATCTACTGCCTCCAGACAGCAAAGCAAACTGTGTTTAGTTTTTAAGCACAGATATACCAATCTCAGGTCTTAACTATGGACAACCTGAAGATTACACTTCGAAGGGTTCAGGTTAACGCTACCACTTTTGGCACAGAAACTAGAGACCACCATTAAGCCATAATAGTCTCCATAAGGTCAGTTCTTCAGGTGTGTCTGTTTTTAAGTCATCAGGAGATATTTATACGCTCTAATGAATTTTGTTCCTGATCCACTAAGATGCCAGCAGCCAGCCTTATTGCATCAAATTAAAAAAGAGATATGTGACTAGAATGGGACTATAATGTTCAAAAGCTTCCCAAGATACTTGCCCACAACAATGTATCAACCACAAAGTTATCGGACAGCCTTCATGACTCAAGGTATCTTTGGGACTAATATTAAAACTATAGCCATACACTTTGCCACTAAGTGTGAAATTATTAACTCTGATATGACAAAAGAAACCCAATGGCCAAAGTCCTCAAAACTGACTAGTGATTTTGGGTGCCCAACCTGAGACACCTTAACAGGGGCAAGATTTTCAGAAGGTGGATGCTCAGCACCTTCTTTCAAGTTGGGCACCCAATATTTGAGGCACACTACTGAAGTTCTTGCCCAATGAAAATAGTTATGAATAAAGATTAAGGATAAACTGAAGTAAAAATAGGTTTGTGGACTTTCTAGGTGAGATCTGATAAGAATTGGGAGTTACAAGTGTCTACTTGTAAGCACATGAAAGTCTACCTGTCTAGGTTCTTATACTGGCACCTGCCAAGATATATTTTAGTGACTCCCAAGGTCTTTCTCTAGCTCATCAGTTGGCCCAGTAATTTATTAGCCTTCTCAATGGCCGTTTGATCAGGAAAATCAATCTAAAACATTATTGTGCAGTCTGACTGATGAGCAATTGCAACAAGATCTTGACAAGGCTTAAACAGTAAAGATTTTCAGTATAAAAACTGAAGACACACTACATTAATTACACCTCACTACTGGCTGCAATCAAGATAGTTTTGGAGACACAAAGCAGTATCAGAGAACCAACATCTGTTTATACTTTATAAGGTTAATAGTATCCTAAGATCCTATTTTGGTTAGCAGCCAATGAAAACGGTTGCTGGGCAACAGGATGCTGCTCTACAAATGCCCAAAGGACAACTAAGATGGGAATCAAAACATTACTGCTATGCAAACACACAGAACACGACTCATATAGTTCCCAACTGAAGCAGTATTACAACTACAGCAGCTTGAAATTAATAAAACTCACTGGCTTCCCTTGCTGCAAAGATGCTTTCTTGATATATTCAATTACAGAGCTCTGACCAGTGTATGACTGTTCAGTTACATTTGATAAGCAGAGAGAGATGTCACTTACATGACTGAACATGACTTACATGACTGTTCAGTTACATTTGATAAAATGAGAGATGTCACTATCTTCTGAGCCTTGCTTATTTTCCTCATTCTCTGTCCTGTTTTTTTACATTTTCCAGCTAACAATGAAAGTAAAGGACATGAAAAAGGAGTATGGTAACAAATACAAAAACAGAATGAAAAAAGGGAGAAAGGCAAAGACGGATATGGAAAGCAGGACATAATTTGAGAAACACAAAGATGAATTTAAGAAATCAAGGATAATAACTAGATAAGTAAGGAAAAGAAAACTGGGAAGAAAAAAAATGCATGGACGAAAGAGAGGTCATCACTGAAACATTCGTGAATGACAAGTCTTTGTAGCCCATTATCACATTACCTTCTCTGTAGACTTTGATTGTTGCGATGTCTCATAATCTCGCTTCGTTTCCAAGATTCTTTTTACAAGACCACCTGTTGAAGATCAACATTCTCTTAGTGCTGGTTACTGACACTAAAATACTGTTGTAAACAATCTGAAAACTAATCTAAAACCTGATCACTTAATTCTATCAAATGAAAACTGATTTTAGACCAGCTTTAACTGTATTCTAGTACGTTACTCTATTCCATTTCTATACGATGTCATGATTGTGTAGTGGCAAGTACATTACATAGCACAACCAGAGAGGAGATGGGGGAGAGGAAAGAAATCAAGTCAGGTCATAGAATCATAATAGAGACCTACTGGGCTTCGTTTATCTTCCTGAGGCACATACTAAGGTGAATCTTTTGCTCCTCTGTGTTGAACTGCCAAAGAGACAGCATCTAACATCTTAAATTGAACCCATTTCACCTGCTGGTCAAAGCAAGGACAAAGGCTTTATGGGAGGAGTCACATCCAAATCTGCGTGGCTGGAGGGTAATGGATAGGAGAAGGATAAATGGGAACAGCCCAAAGGACATCATCCCCAAATAAATTACTTTTGTCAAACAAACTACCTCATGTTATAACAGTATATTTCCAATATTACTATTCTAGTCTTTGAACTGCTGACCTAAAGGCAACCTGAACCAGCCAAACTGGTGGTAATTAAAGTAAACCTTCCTTTTGCAAAAATATCAAAGAGAAAAGGTGGTTTTAATTTTAATTTTTTCAAATTTAGTTTTGTGTTGATTTAAATATGTGAAAATATAGCTCACTAAAGGTGTAGAGCCACACTCTTCAGTTATATCTTATCGTAACAATCTCTTACATTTATATAGCACTTTTCATTCAGAAAAATCTATCAAATCCTGTACAGATTACATACATGGATCACCTAATCTCTATGCTCTTCCTTTAAAAAGTGCAATATTTACATATGGACATTTAGAACAACACCTTTCTCAAATAAGCCAAGTCCAGTAAAATTACAATGGATTCTAGGTTTTGAGAAACTAAATAAATGAGATTTGGGATAAAGAATAAGCATAATGATGTTTAGAACCAACTTGCTTGTGCAGATTTATTTGTACGCTTTTTCAAAGTTTACTCTAAATTGGTCAGTCATGCAGACGTACACACTCTGCTGGCTAAAGTAACATGCCATAATAACATTTAAATTATTTAGTGACAAGACATGTCTCCTGAACTCAGCCTAAAGAGATAACTATCTGAATTGGATACTTTATCACATTTCAGAGATACCAGGTCTACTACTCATACTGACAGAATTATAGATTATATTTCCATCGTGCACTGCCCAATAGGCTTTTCATAGCTATGAAGATCAGAATTTGCAGGATTCTGCTTTTTTCTGCAACTTTTAATGTTATCGTTAGTACCTAAAGCAACACAAGGTATTACCTGCATTTTCTATATAGTCCTTTAGGTGTGTATTGTAGAAGAGTCAGCACAGCAGCTGGACTGTGAGACAGGAACCTGGGGGACAGCCAGGCTCTAGCTGGAGCCACCCACCCACCCTTGGGTAATAGCTCAAGCTTTGAGCAGCATTCTTGTCAGTTCACAGCTCCAGCATGGAGCCATGAAACTGACAAGAATGACAGCCAACAGCCGATGTAAGAAACTCACAGTGTCCACACGGATGCTGCATCACCCTAACTACATCAACATAAGCCCTAAGCCTCTTGTGGAGGTGGAGTTATTACGTAGGTGTAGCAGGGCACTTAGATCAGCAGGAACAAGGCTGTAGTGTGGACACTGACATAAATAGGTCGACATAAGCTGCCTTATGTTGACCTAAATCTGTAGTATAGACCAGGCCTAAGTCCCCATGTAGACATTACTAGGTCCACCTAGCTATCGCCTCTCAGGGAGGTAGATTACCTCTGCTGTTCAGTCCCTCGTGTCGGAGTAGGTAGTCTCTACACTGAAGAATGACAGCAGTGCAGCTATGCTGTTGTAGCCTTTTAAGTGTGGACAAACCCTTAGGCACTTAAGCATGGGAGGTAAAATTTTCAAAAGCTTAAGTGCTTTGTGGAACTGGAGCTTCTGTAAACAAGGCAATCCTCATTCCAATCCCAAGGCCTGACTATATAGAGATGTTTGTACTGGGGTAGCTACACTGATACAAAACTCCAAGGTAGATGCACTGTCTCAATGTAAAATGGGAATTTACCCCTTGGTGGCTTACCGTAATCACAAAACTACAGTCCCTAATAGACAGAGACAGAAGTTAAGTGACTCACTCAAGGCCACAAAATGGGTCAGTGGTAGAGCTCACATTAGAACTCATATCTAGATCACTGTTTTTCAGGAGACACTTCTCAGAAGTTAAGTTTCTATTCAGCATTATTATAATTTAAAAGGACAAGAGGCTTAGTTCCTGATAATATGTCCTGCTTCTTACATACCTGTGACCTGACAGTTCCAACCACATTCAAAAGAAAGTCTACATGGACTGTATAATAATACCAAACTTAGCTCCTTCTTGGGTTTTGCTTTACTGGTAACTCCGTCACCACCACAAAACAAAAATAATTAAGCCTAGCTGCCTGGTGGATTTATTTAAATCACCAATTTTAATCAAGATTTAAATAATCAAAATAGGAAATCATGATTTAAATCTTCGATTTTAATACTGTTTTGCATTTGTACTTTTTAGTTAACGGGTTGATTCTCATTGGTTGGTAACCATTAAAACATGTTGATTTGCAACTAAATATAGCCACTATCATAACTTTGGTGCTTATTTTGCTAACCAGGGGCATACACTATATTATACACATTTATTTAAGCAATTATATAGTTTAACTTGCATACGTATTTAGATTCTTAAGTTTTATATTTTGTGTTAGAAAATGGTGAATGTGAATGCATTTCTTATTTGCTAGATGATGAATATATATATATTTAACTTATAATGCGTGTCAATCTCTATTTGGATGGAAATTCAAATTCAATTAAAAATGTAAAAAACTAGCATTTTACTTATTAAATGAAATTACTTTAAAATGTGCTGATATGTAAGAAAAATGTTTATCAAAGATATTTTGCATTTAAAACTAATTTAATAGTATTAGGGAAGTATTATGTGTAATTACTGAAGAGAACTAATTGTTTCTGGTCACCATACCCTTCAAGATTTTAGAACTAGTATATCTTATCCTCCCAGTCGTAGTTTTTTTTCATAGATTAGGGAAGGAAAACAAACTTCCCTGCTTTTTCAACTCATAACCAGTTTCTCAACTATGAATTTAGTCATTGAATTGAACCAGCTGAATAAATTGAAATGAAGAAAATATTCTTTCTGCACCTGAGGCTATTGCTGTAAAAAGCTGGTTAAGCATGTCAACAAACTTTGGTTCAAGGTGCTTAGTCAGTGACTTCTCCCAGTTCAGTGATTTGACCTTCTTTAAAACTTGGCAGCAAACACATACCGATACCAAAGTTCAGTTTCACTTTGATCTGATAATATGCTGGTTCTCCATGGACTTTACCAGCTGTACCTACCATAATAAGTTGCAGAATTTACTCAGCAGGCTTCTAAACTCTTGCTACCCTGTATCCCTACCTGGATTGCAGATCCTGTTACCCTGTTACAATAAGAACAGATTGCTTTTGCTAAATAGCTTGTTTCTATATTTTTGTTTTTTAAAGTTATTGCATAAATTAGAAGTACGTACCCTCAAGATGCAGATCAAAACATGATCAAGAAATGTTATTCCCATTATCTATTTAAGATTCTTTTACATCCTGTGTAGAGTATGAATCACAAATGAAGGGAGAAGAGCCAGAGAAACTTACCATGCTTCTCATCACCATCCAGTTCCACTATTGGCTCCTACATAAGAAAAAGTAAAAGCTTTTAGTTATAAGGAAGCTTACATTGCTGTGATCTAAAGCATGCATGCATCCCAGATAAGAAACTGCTCAAATAAAAAAAAATTGGACAGCATTAAGGGAACTCTGAACACAGATTTGAGCAAAAATGCTGGGGTTTTGTTATATTAACAGACCGTTTCCATTTCTGGCATTTCAGGTAGCTGTAGTGCTGCCTCCACTACAAACTGATCATCTTCATCATCAGAATTCTGTTTGTCTATGATCACATTTGAGACGGCTTTCCCGCTGCCATTCCTGAAAGAAAGACAATGGAAATTGAAACCATACAGAAATGTTGACCAAATGTTATCCATGACTGAAGAGAGCACATGCCTCTCTCTCTAATACAGTAAAACCTCAGAGTTACGAAACCCTTGGGAATGGAGCTTGTTCACGACTGAAATGTTTGTGACTCTGAACAAAACGTTAGGGTTGTTCTTCAAAAGTTTACAACTGAACACAGTTTTGAAACTTTGCTATGCAGAAGAAAACACTGATTTTAACCATCTGAATTTAAATGAAGCAAGCACAGGAACAGTTTCCTTGGCTAGTCAATTTTTTTTTTTATACTTTCTCTTTTTTTTTTTTTTTTTTAAGTACACCTCTACCTCCATATAATGCTGTCCTCGGGAGCCAAAATATCTTACCATGTTATAGGTGAAACCACACTATATCGAACTTGCTTTGATACACTGGAGTGCGCAGCCCCGCCCCCTCCCCCCCAGAGCACTGCATTACCACGTTATATCCAAATTCATATTATATCAGGTCGTGTTATATTGGGATAGAGGTGTAGTTTACATTTAGCACAGTACTGTACTGTATTTGCTTTTTTTTGTCTTTGCTGATGCCTGATCGCATACTTCTGATTCTAAATGAGGTGGGTGGTTGACTGGTCAGTTCGTAACTCTGGTGTTTGTAATTCTGAGGTTCTACTGTTCTACTTCCTAATCTAATTTATGCCATTTTCAATTGCAGCCCAACTTTAATTTGCAGTCTATAAGTATCTCCACAGGGAACAAATATTTAATACCAGGCTCTTCAATCTAGTAGAGAAAGATCCAATAGCTGGAAGCTGAAGCTAGATAAATATCGACTGGCAGTATTAAGGTGAAAATTCTTAATGGTGAGAGTAATTAACCACTGGAACACTTGACCAGGAGTTGTGGTGGTTCTCCATCGCTGACAATTTTTTAAATCAGGACTGGATGTTTTTCTAAAACATATGCTCTAAGAATGTTTTGGGAAGTTCTATGGCCTGTTTTATGCGGTGTTGGTCCAAGGACATCAGAGAGAAAAGGTGGGTGAAGTAATCTCTTTTATTGGACCAACTTCTGTTGGTGAGAGAGAGAGACATGCTTTCCAATGTACTGAGAGCTCTTCCTTAGGTTTGGGAAACTTACTCAGAGCCTTGGAATACATGAATCTATGAAGACAGAGGTACTGGCCAAGTATTCCGGTTCTTCTTCGAATGGTTAAAGACATTTGTTTCAAGAGTGCGCATGCACAGCTCACCAAAGTTAGAGATTTTTGCCTAGCAGTAACTGTATGGGTGGCATTTATGCCCTTTTTGTCAGTGTCACTCCCATGAATATGTAAGGGCAGAGATACCGCCCCCCAGTTCCTTCCTACCGCCAGCAGCTAGCACTTGGTGTGACCTTACCTCACTTGCCTTCACTGTTTTCTGTGATCTTTTTTGTATATAAAGTAAAACCTGCCTTCACAACCACCTCTGAAGAGAGACTACTTGTCACAAGCAACTACTTCCAGAGACCACGGAATGTTTTCCCCCCCTATAATTTAACTGTGAAGAAAATGTGAAGAGCGATGACCTGTCATTTGCAACCAACGACCACATTTTCTTACTCCTATCTACAAAAACAAACCTGTAGAAGAAACCAATCTTCCTTACTTCCACCAGCTGCTGCTCTCCGGGGGGGAAACCTTTGTAGAGAGACCACCTCTTACAAGCAAACACTTTTGCTAACTTTCATGGAGTGGTCACTCTTGGCGGATTTTACTGTAGTTAGTAGTAGTACATTTAGTTTGTAGTAGTTAGGTAGTTTTTCCCAGTGGGATGCTCTCCCGTAGTTTAAACATTGTCCTTTTTGTGGGGTAGCCATTCTCAACAGCAACACCCACACTTCTGTGCCTCAGAGAAGGGCACATGAAGGAAAGGCACTTCACCTGTAACTCCTTTAAGAAGAGAACTCAGGTGGCTAGAGACTTCAGATTAAAGCAGCAGCTTCTTGAGCAGACCATGAGGCTTGCCTCAGTAATAGGAACAATCAAGGAATGTCTGGCTTCTAAAAAAGCACCTGACTTCTTGACTGAGCTCGGATTCCTTGCCCAGAAAGAAGAGGGAGTGCTCTCCTTCATCAGGTCCCCCAAGAAAAAGAACCCAGAAAATGGACTGGGGGCATTCCAGATTACAAGGAGATTCATCTTCTCTGTGTAGGTAGCAAAGAATAAGACGGTTACTCACCTTTGTAACTGTTGTTCTTCGAGATGTGTTGCTCATATCCATTCCAGTTAGGTGTGTGCGCCGCGAGTGCACATTCGTCGGAAAACTTTTACCCTAGCAACTCAGTGGGCCGGCAGGTCGCCCCCTAGAGTGGCGCCATCATGGTGCTCGATATATACCCCTGCCGGCCCACCCGCTCCTCAGTTCCTTCTTGCCGGCTACTCCGACAGTGGGGAAGGAGGGCGGGTGTGGAATCGATATGAGCAACACATCTCGAAGAACAACGGTTACAAAGGTGAGTAACCGTCTTTTCTTCTTCGAGTGATTGCTCACATCCATTCCAGTTAGGTGAATCCCAAGCCTTACGTAGGCGGTGGGGTCGGAGTGAAATGTGGCAGAATGAAAACTGCTGAGCCAGAGGCTACAGCATCTCTTGACTGTTGAACCAGGGCATACTGCGAAGCAAAGGTATGGACCGAGGACCAATGGAGCTGTGCGACAGATCTCGTGGGTAGGAACACGAGCCAGCAAGGCGGCAGATGAAGCCTGAGCCCTGGTAGAATGCATGGTGATGTGGCTTGGGGAAATATGAGCCAAATCATAACAAGTGCAGATGTACGCCATCACCCAAGATGAGATCCTCTGAGAGGAAAACAAGCAAGCCTTCCCTTTGGTCTGCTACCGTGACAGAGCTGGGGCACTTTACGAAATGGTTCTGTCAGCGCAATATAAATGTGAGCACTCTACAGATGTCCAGGGAGTGCAATTGTTGCGCCCATTGCATTGAGCTGTGGGTAACATGAAAGGCCGAAACCATCTTAGGGAGGAAAGCCGGGTGTGGTCATAACTGCACCTTGTCTTTGTGAAACCTAGTGTACGGCGGAACCACCGTAAGAACTCTGAGCTCGGAGACTTGTCTGGCCGATGTAACAGCTACGAGGAAAGTTGTCGTCCAAGACAGGTATAGCAGAGGGCCGGTCGCGAACGGCTCGAATAGGGGAGACATAAGTCTGGTTAAAACTAGGTTGAGGTCCCAGGTTGGGGCTGGGCGGCGCACCCGAGGGTGCAAGCGCTCCAAGCCCTTGAGGGACCTCGAACCCATAGTGTGAGAGAACACGGAACGTCCACCTTAGCCTGGCTGGAAGGTAGAGATGGCTGCTGAGTGTATCCTCAGTGATGATACCGCCAGGTCCTGCCACTGAAGGCCAGAGGCAGGCCAAATAGAGGGGATCGAGACCTCAGCAGGAGCAAGATCGAGCGTATTGCAGCTGTAGAAGAAACGCTTCCACCCGGCCCGGTACTTGACCAGGTGGAAGGCTTCCTGTCACCCCGGCTCAGTTACGCAGCAGCCACACCGTGAGGCGAAGAGGCTGCAGGTCCGGGTGACGAAGCCTGTCGTTGCCCTGAGTGATGAGGTCTGGGTGGGGTGGCAGGGTAATTGGGTCGGTTATTGACAGGCCGAGCAACATGGTATATCAGTGCTGCCTGGACCACTCTGGAGTGATCATGATGATGCGCGCTCTGCCCCTGCGGAGTTTGAGCAGGACCTAATGAACCAGTGGGAACAGTGGGAAGGCATAACGGAGTTGGCCTTTCCACGGCATCAGGAATGCGTCCAAGATCGATCCCGAGGAGAGACCTTGGAAGGAGCAGAACCTCTGGCATTTTCTGCTCTCGCGGTGAGCGAACAGGTCTATGTGAGGAACATCTCCACTTCTGGAAAGCAGAACACCTCACATGGGGCAGAGTGATCACTCGTAAGACAGGAAAGACCTGCTGAGTCAAAGCGCCAAGACGTTCCGAACGCCTGGGAGAAAGGACGTCACCAGCTCCATCGAGTGAGCCATGCAAAAGTCCCGGAAATGGATGGCCTCCTGACAAAAGGGGGGAGGACCATGTCCCTACCTGGTTATTTATGAAGCACATGGCCGTTGTGTTGGCTGTAAACACCGAGATACCACGGCCTCGCAGCCGTCGCTGGAACCCCTGGCACGCCAGGCGGACTACTCTCATTTTTGGGGCATTGATGTGGAATGCCAGCTCCCGAGAAGACCAAAGGCCTTAAGCTCGGAGGTGACCATGAGCACTCGAGCAGAGAGATGACGCGTCCGTCGTCAGGGGCAGTGAGGGCTGGGGCGGATGGAACCGCATCCCTGCCCACACCAGGGAGGGAGTTAGCCACCACTCTAGGGAGCCGAAGGTGCTCGAGGGAACGGTGACTACCATGACCATTGGCTCCCTGTCCGGGTGGTACGCCGAGGTGAGCCGGACTTGGAGAGGACGGAAGCGGAGCTTGGCATGTTTGGTTACAAACTTGCGGGCAGCCATGGACCCAGGAGACTGAGACAAGTACGAGCCGAGGTCGTTGGGAAAGCCTGCAGACCTCAGATGATTGTTGCCATCGCCTAAAACCGCAGTTGTGATAAGCAGGCTCCGGCTAGGTAGGAGACCAGGATAGCCCCTAGGAAGTCCAACCTCTGCGTGGGAACCAGAGTGGATTGCTCTATAGTAATCATCAGGCCTTGACCTGTGAATAAGACCGTGACGATGCCCACGCGCTGAGTGGTTTGTGTCTCAGAGTCTCCTCGGATAAGCGAATCGTCCAGATACGGAAAAACACATATCCGACATCAGCGAAGGTAGGCGGCGACTATGGCCGTAAACCAGAAGTACTGACAGTTGGCTAGAAAGCGGAGGTATCTCCTGTGCGTAGGGAAGATGGCGTTGCGAAAGTACGCGTCCTTCATATCAAGGGCAGCATAGTAGCCCCCAGGAGGCAAGGATGGAATAATGGTTCCCAGGGATACCGTGCGGAACTTCAACCTTATCCTAAACCGGATGAGTCCGTGCAGGACTAGGAAGGTCTGAGACCTCCATTCGAGTGGGGGACTAGGGCATAACGGGAGTAAACCCCCTTGCCCCTTTCGTCAGTCGGCGTCTGCACCTCTTGTACGAGGAATTGCTCGTGAGAGGGGTCCCTGAAGGGGGACAGGGCTGGAACAAATTAGAGGTGGTACCTATGCTCCACCGTGCGCAGGACCCAGCGATCTGAAATTAACTGGGGCCACGCCAGGAGAAAGTGGGATTGGGATCCCAGCCTGTGACTGGTACACCGCCCTCAGGCGCACCTTGGAAGGTTTGTCTTTGGTCCCAGTGGTAATTGCGAGGGACCTTGACCTTGGCTCTCTAGGGGTCCTGACGTTCGTCTGCGACCACCTTGGCCTCGCCGTTTGCCAAAGTCCTGTCTCTGGCTAGGCACAGAGTATGGCGGCTGGGGACGGAAAGGCCTGCGTTTGGTCGCTGGCATATGCATGCTGAGAGAGCGCATTAGGACCCTATTGTCCATCAGGCTTCGCAGCCTGGGGCTGTCTTTGCCGCGAAGAGGCCTTTACCAACAAAGGGTAAATCCTGAATGGCATACTGCAGCTCCGGCCGGAGGTTTGAAACCTGAAGCCATGAGATGCACCTCATGGCGACACCAAAGGCCAGAGTCCTGGCTGCAGAGTCTGCTGCGTCCAACGAGGCCTGGAGGGAAGCTCTGGGTACCTTTTTCCCCCGTCCTCCAAGACAGCAGCGAACTCTTGGCGGGAGTTTTGAGGGAGAAACTCCATAAACTAAACTACCTTCACCCAGGTGCTATAATTATAGCAGCTAAGCAAGGCTTGTTGCTTTGCTACCCAGAGCTGCAGGGCCTCTGCAGAGTACACCTGGCGGCCAAGCAGGTTCATTCGCCAAGCCTCTTTCGGTTTCGGGGCTGGCGCCCGCTGGCCATCGTATCAGAATTGTGGTCCTGAGCATAAGATCTGCGCATGTGGGATGACACAGATGCGTGTCTGGATGGCCATGGAGGTATTAAAAGAAGGCACAGGCAGAGTCTCTGACTCTATCGGACCTTGCCCAACTCGGCACCGGGGACCGACACCGGGAGGCATACCGGTACCTGGAACGAGATCCAGACCCGCAACCAGAATGGTGCCGGGAGGTCGACCGAGATCTCGAGGCTCGGGGAGAGGCTACAGGAGTCAAGGTACCTGTCGCGGTGCCGGGAGTCGGAACGGTGCCGATAGTAGCGGGTCGGCGAACGGGATACCGACTGGTGCAGCGAGTGCGACCAGTACCGATGAGGAAAACAGCACCGGGACTGCCAGTGGTGTCGGGCGTGCCTACAGGACCTGGAGTGTCTGCGGGACCGTGATCATGAACGGTGCCGCTCTGTTGTGCTGACAGAGGACGGTCACATGAAGAGACTGTATTACCCGCACCGGCGGCGCCGGGGTCAGGCAGCATCGACTCTGTCATGGCAATGAGATCCCTCTCCGGCGTGGAGGGAACAGCAGGCTCAACCACAGTGCATACTGGGGAGCTGTCAGGCATCGGATTCGACGGCCCTCGTGGGACCGGGAATGACGGTACCGAGGTCGTCAGAGCTTCGGTAGGTGTCGGTGCCGGGCGATCCGAGTTAGATGAGCTGTCTGGCTGCGGTGCCGTTGGCACGGAAGCAGCAGGAGCAATAAGCTCAACCACGGCGCGTGCCGGGGAGCCGTCAGGCACCGGATTCGATGGCCCTTGTGGGACTGGAATCGACGGTGCCGACGTTGTCGGTGCCTCAGAGGTGTCGGTGCCAGGCAATCCGACTTAGACGAGCTCTCTGGTTGCGGTGCCGTTGGCATGGAAGCAGCAGGAGCAGTAGCTCAACCACGGCGCGTGCCGGGGAGCCGTCAGGCACCGGATTCTACGGCCCTTGTGGGATCGGGATCGACGGTGCCGACGTCGTCGGTGCCTCAGCAGGTGTCGGTGCCGGGCGATCCGACTTAGACGAGCTCTCTGGCTGCGGTGCAGTTGGCACGGAAGCAGCAGGAGCAGTAAGCTCTACCACGGCGCGTGCCGGGGAGCTGTCAGGCACCGGATTCAATGGCCCTGGTGGACTGGAATCGACAGTGCCGATGTCATCGGTGCCTCTGCAGGTGTCGGTGCCGGGCAATCCGACTTAGATGAGCTCTCTGGCTGCGATGCAGGTGGCACGGAAGCAGCAGGAGCAGGGGGCTCAACCACGGCGCGTGCCGGGGAGCCGTCAGGCACTAGCAGGAATCATAGGCTCTCTCGACCTCGGAGGAAGGGAGCGGTGCCGAGTCGACTTCGGTGCCGGCGACGGCCGGTGCCGAAAGGCCTTGGCAGTACCGGCGGGGTCCGGTGCCGAGGAGGGGCTTCTGCCAGCCGCTTGATCATCGCTCGGCGCCAAAGGTGGAAGGGTAAGTGAAAGTCCCGCTCCTTTTAGTTCTCGGCTTAAAAGCCTTGCAAATGGGGCACTTAGCTGTCAAGTGTGATTCCCTGAGGCACTTCAAACAGGAGTCGTGTGGATCTCCCTTCGGCATCGGCTTCTGGCAGGCCGAGCCCATTTTAAAACCCGGTGAGCCGTGCATGGGCTCCGGCACCGGGTTCATGGAAGGGGCTACTTCCTGAACCCCGCTAACAATTACTAAACTAACTATCTTAGCAAAGAAAAAACGTATAACTATACAAATATATATATAAAAGGATTATAACTGCATAACTATATACGAGAACTACGAGTAGCTAGGGAAGTGGAGGTCAGCTAAGCCGCGCTCCACTGTTCCAACGACCGACACGGGCGGTAAGAAGGAACTGAGGAGCGGGTGGGCCGGCAGGGGTATATATCAAGCGCCATGATGGCGCCACTCTAGGGGGCGACCTGCCGGCCCACTGAGTTGCTAGGGTAAAAGTTTTCCGACGAATGTGCACGCGCGGCGCACACACCTAACTGGAATGGATATGAGCAATCACTCGAAGAAGAACCTGTGGCACCTTATAGACTAACAGACGTTTTGGAGCATGAGCTTTCGTGGGTGAATACCCACTTCGTCAGATGCATGTCTGTGTAGGTAAAGTACCAACTAGCACCATGAGTCTGCGGGTATGTGGGCTACAGCTCAGCTGTCAACTCTCTCAACAGTTCCATTGCAGGACCAGAGATACTCCATACTGTCGACTCTGGTACTGCCTTGGGGATATCTGAGGAATCCAGTACCAAGGAACATTGTCTGTTTCCACACCAGTTGTGTACCAGGCAGCAGATTTGCTGTGCCTGCCTGTCCTGACTTGTTGCTTATTCAGGAGCATTTGACTGCAGTAGTTTTATCTGTGGTGTCCTGCCCAGTGGGCAGAATTACTGTTATTTACAGCAATGTCCTCCATCCTGGAGTTTACCTACAGTCCAGAGGTTCAGCCGTCTTCCTCATTGGCGCTGACGGTGTCGCTAATGGGGACAGAATCTTTGATACAGACATTGATTACAATGTAGTCTGCATCTGGCAGGCCTGAGATCAGCTTCAATGTGTGTTCTAGGGCCAAATGTGAGTGTCAGGCTGGTACAAGTGGTCAAGAAGCCATTGACTGTTCCTCCTGTACTAATGACAATGTCAGGTTGGAACACAGCTGATGCAGGGGATTTGGTGGCCCCATCAGGAGCAGCTCCCCTGCCACCATCAGATTATCTGGAAGGATCCTCAAAGTGGAGTTTGAAAGCATCTCACTCTGCTTCCTCCTATCGCTTTCGATCTTGAAGGTCATTGAGATAACGGAAATCATGGTCATTACTGGGATTAGTACCATTACCACCACAGAGACAAGCGCCCCTGGCTTAGTTCTTACTGGCCTTTGATGCCATATCCTTATCTGCAATGGCCGCCATGGAATCTCTTGGAAATCTCCCAGTTGGCTAAGTCCCAGCCATCTGCTCATTCTAGAGCACGATCACCTGTACTATTGGTAGCGTCCCTCCAGGAACCACTAATTCTGCAGCCACTAGCTGAGGCAGTTCCATCTGCACTGGAGCTTCCTGAATCTGACTGTCAGATGCTATCTGACAAGGAATTCTGTTTGTCCCACCTCCATCTTCCTCCTTGTCACCAGATGATATAATGGTACCAGAGTCCTCATCTTCAATACTGGAGGATTTCAGGTCATAATAATATCTGCTCAGAAACATAGCATTGGAATTAAGTATTCATGACAAGTTTGTTCAGAAAAACACCCATAAACTGCTGGATATCCTCGAGCCATGGCTCCTGCGAGAGAAGCATTCTCTATAAACAAAGTCATATTACAGCCTGCAAAACTGCATGAAATATGCTGGCTTTGTTAACGCTCACAACAAAACTCACTAATAGATATTATGTGTCTATGCAGGGTTTTGAATGTTTTTTCCCTCATCCAGCTCCAAATTCCCATGTTGTGATGGCAGCAAATGAGTGAGACAGACAGGAGAGATATATGTCTATGCCTAAAGAAAGACAACAGAAAAGGTTAGATTTGATGGGGAGGTAGATCTATCGGACTTCATTCTTGCAAACTGCATATTGCCAACCAGAAAGCTCTGTGGCCAAGGTATGGTTTTTGTGAACTGAGACACTATGTCCAAAGTTGAGGATAAATTACCAGAATCCTCCAGAGCAGAGTTCAAAGCCTTTGTTACAGAAGGCCCGTTAGTGGCCAAGACATCCTTACAGTTAGTTTCTGGATCTAATTTTAGCCAAACCACCTATCATCTCCTGTCTGAGTGGACAATCTATTTGACTTAAGTTTTGAGAGCATGGCTCCAGTTGTGATCATCATATCCCAGTCCCATCTATTCAGGGACAGGTTCTACAGTGCTCAGGAGACAATAACTATGGGTCCTAACCATTGTGGGATTGGGTTATGTCATTAAGATCCTAACCCCCTACTCTGTACTTTTCAGGGAGCCCTCTCACGAGTCATTGCTTTTGTGGCAGGTACAAACCCTGTGTGCTCTGGGGGGCTGTGGAGCAGGTTCCTCACCATCTTTGCAGAAAAGGATTTTAGTCCCTGTACTTCCTGACCCCCAAGTCCGAAGGAGGAATGAGACCTATCTTTGATATCCTTGGTCACAACAAATTCATCTAGTACATTTTTCCCATGCCAGTTGTTCCAGACAATTCAGCATCTTCACTGGGATCACCATTCGCATTCTTCACAAATGATCTGTGTAAGCCTGTGGTTACTGGACCATACAGCAGCCTAGAAGTACATGGTGCAACATGCAAGACTGCACCTCAGTCTAATCTCAGCTATCACTGAAGAGGACTGTCACCCGAGTTGCTAGCCACTGGACACTACTGTCTGAGTGCCGCCAGAGATATGTGACTCATTACAATGGTAGACAGAATACAACATGTGTCAGGAAGTCCCCTTTGCCCACTCTTCACCAACCAGAACAGTATTTGCCAATGCCTCCACAACAGGTTGGGGAACACATCTAGGAATCATGTATCAGAGGGGTAGCTGTGTTAGTCTGGATCTGTAAAAAGCAACAAAGTCCTGTGGGTATTCATCCATGAAAGCTTATGTTCCAGTATATCTGCTCATCTATAAGGTGCCACAGGACTCTTTGTTGCTTTTTACATCTAGGAATGTTACAAGTTCATGGTTTGTGGTTAGAACAGGAACCTTCCGTCATATCAACATGCTGGAACTTCAAGCAACATACAATGCTTGTTGGGCTTTTCAGAACCACTTCCTGGGGGCAGCGATTCATATTCTCACAGACAACACCACTGCAACGATAAGCAAGCAGGTGGGATCCAGCTTTATCAAGAGGCAATAAAGTTCTGACACCGCTGCATCAAGGACATGTAGTGGGGTGGTTACCCGCTCCTGCCCTGAGGGCTTTAAAAAGCAGCCTGGGGGGGCTTGAAAGCTGCAGCTTTAAAAGCTGGGCTGATTGGGGAAGCGGCCGCAGCTAGGCCACAACCTAATCAGGCCACATCTGGCCTGTATAAAAAGGCCAGGGAAGCCAGGAGCAAACAAACAGTCTCCCTCTGCCTGTAGAGGGAGAAGGGCCTGGCTACAGGGAACTAGACACAGGGTATCTGAGTGGAGCAGGACTGGGGAAAGGCAGAGGAGCTGGGGAGCTCCTGCCTGGAAAGCCCCAGGCTGCGGCCAAGAGGTACAGGGGGTTTCAGGGGGCAGCCCAAGGGGTAGGCAAAGGCGGCAGGTCCAAACCTATTTGGCTATGAGTGGCTGATATTGCAGTCTGCCCCAATGAACGGAGGCTAGATGGAGACTGTGCAGCAGCCAAAACTGAGGCAAAGTGGGGATAGTGGGTTGGGGATTCCCCAGGGAGGGGAGACCCAGATTGGTGGGGTACTGCCAGGGGGCAGCACCCCAGATAAAAGGGCACCAGGGTCCAGAGAGGGACACGGGGGCTAAGAGGACAGGTGGATCACCGGCCGTCAGAGGACGCTCCTGGCTGGAAAAAGAGCTAATTCCCTAAGAGACCAGCAGGAGGTGCCGTAGGGGTGAGTCCGCTCCTCTACAGACGGCATTATACCCACAGCAGCATACTTTCCAGGCTCTCAGAACCAGCTAGCCAAGTAGCTCAACAGGGCTTTCTCGCACAACCACGAGTTGTCCCTAAAGAACAGTGTGCTGATATCCATTCAAATGACCTATTTGTGACAAAAGGAAAATGGGAAATGTCAGTTCTGTTTCCAAGCAGTATTTGGCCTGGGATCCCTTACCAAAACATTACAAGTGAATTGTAGGAAGGACCCGATGTATGCCTTTCCTCCTATCCCTCAGATTTATCCTCAGGTTCAAACTGGAACATACCAAACTGATTCTGATCACATCAACATGGCCGAAGCAATGTTGGTTTTCTGACCACTCTCTCTCTCGAACTCACAAGTCTCTACCCCCTTCTTTGCAACCTGCTGACTCATCACTGACAGGTAGACTGCTGATTGCCAGATGAACAACAACGCACTGCATGGATGCTGCAGGGCTAAATGAGAAGGGGCAATTCTTGGAAGCAGTTAGGGAAATTCTGCTTAGTAGTAGAAAACCAGTTAAAAGGTCCACCTATTTGTCTAAACAGAAACAGTTTTTGATTTGGACAACATCCAAGCAAATTAAGCCCACGTCAGCTTGGATTCAGGATATTTTTGGATTATTTGCTGCATTTGACATCTTCAGGTCTAGCTTTTATCTCCCTGAATGCTCATTTGGCTGTGATCTCAGTTTTCCATCCTCCCATCCAAGGAAAGTCAGTATTCTCAAACCCCATGACAGTGAGATTTCTCTTAAGGTTATTGCTCTCCTTTAGCTGGCGGTGCTAAAGGGCCTGCAGTTCGAGTCGATAGCAACATCTTTATTGGCCCTCTTCTCACATCTGTAAGTGACGTCAATTGGATTCCTCAGCGATATTTCAATACTGGTTATCTGCAGGCCAGTGACATGGTCTTCTGTGTATACTTTTGCTAAACATCATGTTATCACTACGGTGTCGAGATCAGATGAAAACTTTGGGACGGCAGTTCTGCAGTCACTGTTTAAATAGACTCTGATCCCCACCTCCTGCTCAAACTGCTTGAGAGTCACTTGAATGGAATACATGTCTGCAACCACTTGAAGAAGAGACGGTTACTTACCGGCATCGTAACTGTTGTTCTTTGAGATGTGAGTGCATACATATATTCCACAGGCCAGCATCTGATCCCTCAGCACTAGAGTCTCCAGCCTGGGGTTTCAGTGCAAAGAAAGGGAAGAGGGGTCGGGGCGGCAATGCCATATAGCTATGGTAGGGATGTGAAGGAAAAGGCATGAATGCCACATCTACAGGTAGTGCTAGGCGCACAAACACCTGAGTGGAATACATGTCCGCACTCACATCTCAAAGAACAACAGTTATGATATAGGTAAGCGGCTGTCTTTTATTTGGCCACAGAAATAATTTTTCTGTCTTTTAACCACCAACCTGCTTTTCTGGATTAGAGTAAGTTTTTAGCATTTATCAAATGCTTATCATTTTGGTAATTAGGAATAGTTTCAAGACACCTTCAGCATTCTGAGGTCATGGTCTATTCACTGCATAGACAGACCTTTTCTAAGCTTATTTTAGGTTAGCATTGTAAGATTTATTGTTCCAGAGTTTGCAACAGCTGATCATTTTATCTGCTTCTCAAAGCTTCTGATACCACAGTTCAGTTTCACTTTGTTCTGACAATATACTGGTTCTGCAGAAACAATAAGACCAGCATACCAAATCTTAATATTTTCTAAGCTGAGGCCATGTATAGTGTGTATATTTTAGTATCATTGTTATGAGTGAGTGTCACATGGTACACCACAAAATGATGCATTGGGAAAACTAGGAATGTTTACTCTGCATCACACACACACACACACACACACTCCTCTTCCCTTACCTCTCTGGAAGTAAAACCTCTGTACTTTCTTGTCGTTTTATCCGGGGGGGAGCTGGCCTTGCGCTATTGGGACGTGGTGGTCTTCTAGAATAAACAAAAGATTTTTCATTTATAGCTGCAAAACGAACTACTAATTCATGTCCATGGAAGTTACTAGTTTATAGTAGGGCTGTCGATTAATCAGTTAACTCATGCAATTAATGTGAAAATATTAATCGCAATTAAAAAATTAATTATGATTAATCACAGTTTTAATCGCACTGTTAAACAATAGAATACCAATTGAAATTTATTAAATATTTTAGATTTTTTTCTACATTTTCATACATATTGTATTGTGTTGTAACTGAAATCAAACTGTACATTATTTTTCATTCCAAATATTTGCACTGTAAAAATAAAACAGAAGAAATAGTATTTTTTCAGTTCACCTCATACACGTACTGTAATGAAATCTCTTCGTTTGTGAAAGTGCAATTTACAAATGTAGATTTTTTTTGTTACATAACTGCACTCGAAAACAAAACAATGTAAAACTTAAGAGCCTACAAGTCCATTCAGTCCTAACTGTTCACCCAATAGTTAAGACAAACAAGTTTGTTTACATTTACAGGAGATGCTGTTGCATTCTTCTTATTTACAACATCACCAGAATGTGAGAACAGGCATTTGCATGGCACTTTTGTAGCTGGCATTGCAAGGTATTTACATGACAGATACAACTTAGATAAAGTTTTCACTCCTCTTAGCCATAACTGATTTGTTCCCTTCATGCTTAGGCCACAATTCCAGACGACATGCTTCCATGCTGATGACGCTCGTTAAAAAAAAAGTGTTCATTAAATTTGTGACTGAACTTGAGGGAGAATTGCATGCCTCGTTCTCTGTTTTACCTGTGTTCTGCAATATATTTCATGTTATAGCAGTCTTGGATGATGACCTACCACGTTGTTCATTTTAAGAACACTTTCACTGCAGATTTGACAAAACACAAAGAAGGTACTAATGTGAAATTTCTAAACATAGCTACAACACCTGACCCAAGTTTTAAGAATCTGAAGTGCCTTCCAAAATCTGAGAGGGATGAGAAGTGGGGCATGCTTTCAGAAGTCTTAAAAGAGCAACACTCCGATGCAGAAACTACAGAACCTGAACTATCAAAAAAGAAAATCAACCTTCTACTGATGGCATCTGACTCTGATGATGAAAATGAACATGTGTCAGTTTGCACTGCTTTGAACTGTTATTGAGTAGAACCCATCATCAGCATGGTGGCTGAAGCATGAAGGGACATATGAATCTTTAGCACATCTGGCACATAAATATCTTGCGACGCTGGCTACAACAGTGCCACGAGAATGCCTGTTGTCACTTTTAGGAGACATTGTAAACAAGAAGCGGGCAGCATTATCTCCTGCAAATGTAACCAAACTCATCTGTCTGAGCGATTGGCTGAACAAGAAGTAGGACTGAGTGGACTTGCAGGCTCCAAAATTTTACATGGCTTTGTTTTTGAATCCAGGTTTTTTGGTACATAATTCTATGTGTGTAAGTTCAACTTTCATAATAAAGAGATTACACTACAGTACTTATATTAGGTGAATTGAAAAATACTATTTCTTTTGTTTTTTAAAGTGCAAATGCTTGTAATCAAAAATAAATATAAAGTGAGCACTGTACACTTTCTATTCTGTGTTGTAACTGAATATATATGAAAATGTAGAAAACATCCAAAAATATTTAAATAAATGGTATTCTATTATTGTTTAACAGTCTGATTACCGGCAATTAATTTTTTTTAATCGCTTGACAGCTCTAGTTTATAGGAAAACACAAACTGAACTTTATAAATCTTGAGTGTTGCATCTGTAAAACAACTTCTCTCCTGGTCTCACAACAATAGTAAGTATTGTGATCAGACTATGAAGCAACGTAGAGAATGTGTTCCATAAATCAATACACAGTGATCCTTTGCACAGTAATGTTTTGCATCTAATGGCAATCAAAATCTTTTGCACCAGCTGAACGTCTGGCACACCTTGTCAATAATATAGCTATGATCTGCTGCTCTATGTTTAGCTTGACTTTGAACTGGAGCAGCTGCATCAAATTCAGCATAACAATAGAAATCTTAACGTAAAAGGGACAAGTTGGTTTTGGCTCCAACTACAAGAAAAGAGTTACTAACTTATTCCACAATTGTTTTTCTTCAAGATGTGTTACGCATGTCCATTCCATTCTTGGTGTGTGTGTGCCCCAAACACAGCTGTCGGAAATTTTTCCCTCAGTGGTACATCAGGGCAGCTCAAGGGCCCTCTGCTGCTGCGTGCCACTGCATGTAGGTATAAAGAGCAGAGCCGCTGTGATCCTTCACAGTTCCTTCTTGCCAGAAAAACTCCGATGGAGAGGAGTAGAAGGATGGGTTGGACATATGCAACACATCTTGAACAACAACAGTTATGGAACAGGGGTCTGTTTTGGGACCGGCTCTGTTCAATATCTTCATCAACGATTTAGATGTTGGCATAGAAAGTACGCTTATTAAGTTTGCAGACTATACCAAACTGGGAGGGATTGCAACTGCTTTGGAGGACAGGGTCAAAATTCAAAATGATCTGAACTAATTGGAGAAATGGTCTGAGGTAAACCGGATGAAGTTCAATAAAGATAAATGCAAAGTGCTCCACTTAGGAAGGAACAATCAGTTTCACACATACAGAATGGGAAGAGACTGTTTAGGAAGGAGTATGGCAGAAAGATCTAGGGGTCATAGTGGACCACAACCTAAATATGAGTCAACAGTGTGATACTGTTGCAAAAAAAGCAAACATGATTCTGGGATGCATTAACAGGTGTGTTGTAAACAAGACACGAGAAGTCATTCTTCCGCTTTACTCTGCGCTGGTTAGGCCTCAACTGGAGTATTGTGTCCAGTTCTGGGCACCGCATTTCAAGAAAGATGTGGAGAAATTGGAGAGGGTCCAGAGAAGAGCAACAAGAATGATTAAAGGTCTTGAGACCATGACCAATGAAGGAAGGCTGAAGGAATTGGGTTTGTTTAGTTTGGAAAAGAGAAGACTGAGAGGGGACATGATAGCAGTTTTCAGGTATCTAAAAGGGTGTCACCAGGAGGAGGGAGAAAACTTGTTCACCTTAGCCTCTAATGATAGAACAAGAAGCAATGGGCTTAAACTGCAGCAAGGGAGATTTAGGCTGGACATTAGGAAAAAGTTCCTAACTGTCAGGGTAGTTAAACACTGGAATAGATTGCCTAGGGAAGTTGTGGAATCTCCATCTCTGGAGATATTTAAGAGTAGGTTAGATAGATGTCTATTAGGGACGGTCTAGGCAGTATTTGGTCCTGCCATGAGGGCAGGGGACTGGATTCGATGACCTCTCGAGGTCCCTTCCAGTCCTAGAGTCTATGAGTCAGTAATCGTTTTTCCTTTTTAGAGTGACTGCACAAGTGCATTCCAGTCTTGGTGGCTCATAAGCCATGAAAACAAATTGTGGGAATCAGAACCTATCTGAACAACAACTGAAGGACAAGCTTCGTCTCTTGATTTCTGAGTGATGGCATAATGGGAAATACACGCGTGCAATGGAGACCAAGATGCTGCCTACAAATGTCTGGGATAGCCAGGAAAGTCACAGAAGCCTCTTGCAATCTTGTCAAATGTGATGCCACTCTGCTTGGCGGATAACATTAGCCAAAATGTAGCACAAGAGAATATACAAGGCTAACCAAGATGATATTCTCTAAGAAGAAACTGGGAGTCCTTTCATTCTCGCTGAGATCACCAGGAAGAGCTGGGAATAGAGACAGAACTATTTGGACCTGTCAAGGGCGAATACTAATGCTCTCCAGACATCCAAAGCATGGAGCCTTTTCCCCATCTTTATTTGTGTGTGGTCTGGGGGAAAAAACGAAGGTATGTAAATCGCTTGGTTGATACAGAAGCTAGATAGTGTGGTTCAGACAAACTTTGGATGAGAATGCAGGTACATTCCGTCTTTAAACAAAACAGTATAAGGAGGCCAGACAAAAGGCAGGGCCTGCAGCTCACCTCCCCTCCTACCTAGCAGAAGTCACGGCCACCAAAAAATGCTACCGTCATTGAAATGTGCAGTAAAGAGCAGGTAGCTAAAGGCTCAAAAGAACAATTTAAAGTTTAGATCTCATTAGGGAACAGGATCTTGTTCCTCAGGATACATCTTTCCAAGTCTTTCAAACTTCTTGACATTCTATTAGAAAAGAGAGCAGTTATCCACCTGAGGGAGTAAGGCCTAGATAGCTGCTAAATAGACTTTGATGGAACTAACAGAACCAACCTTGCTGTTTCAAAGACTGGTTTGGCATCCTCAACTGCACTACCAAAATGGCTGCTTAGCAACCCCAAGGCACTTAGATGGACCAGGAAATGCTGAAGCAGCAGCAAGAGCCAGTTTGCGTCTATAACTCCTATTAATTTTTCTCTATGTAACCTGGTAAGCTGCAGAAGTGGCGCAGCTGTGGTACAGCTGAGGACAGAAATGCTTCCTAGACTTCAGAGTTGTCTTAGACTCCTTTAAGCTGTGAAGTTTATCATCAGTCTGAGATGAAAAGAGGGATGACCTTTAAATAGCAAGTCCTACAGAGTCTGCTGAACCTTCTGTGGCAACTCCTAAGACTGTAGACATGAGCACCTGGGTATGGTGATGGCAGAGGCAATGGTCCTAGCACCTGAATCTGCCATGTCCGTACCAGCCTGAAGTGACATTCTTGCCATTCACCTTCCTTCATCTACCAGTGAAAGGAACTCCTGCTTAGCATCCTCAGCCAACTTGTTTCAAGATCCCAACAAGGGAAGTCAGGGCCTAGGGTCAGAGCAGGGGCAAACGTGAGGCTAGGAATAGCAGAGGAGTTTGGAGTCAGGGACAGGCCAGGGTTGATAACAAGGATCAGAGTCTGAATCAGGAGGCAAAGTCCATATCAAGCAAAGGTTTAAGCCAGGAATTCAAGACCAAGGAACGGGAATGGTCGTGGCAGGTACAGAAGATCCACGCTGTTGCCTGGACACTTCCTGGAACTACCCTTGGGTTTATATAGGGCAGGGAGCCAATTGGGAGCCGTGGGGCTGCCGTCTGTCAAACCTTTGAGGCAGAACTTCCTATGGTCTATGTCCACAGTGGGTCATGAGAAGTGGAGCGCAAGTTGATTGCAGCTATCGCTTGGTGGTGGCCAGGAGATGTCATCTGCCTGGTAGATCTACAGGCCCAGGTTGTAGATGCATGAGGCCTTACAACCTGTCCTTAAATTTCAGAATGGCATACCAGATATTAAAGTCATATCGCCCTAATAAAGCCTTCTGGTTAATGAGTCTAAGCTTCAGAGTGGTAGCCGTGTTAGTCTGTATCAGCAAAAACAACGAGGAGTACTTGTGACATCTTACAGACTTAAGAAATTTATTTGGGCATAAGCTTCCATGGACTAAAACCCACTTCATCAGATGCGTGCAGTGGAAAGGTGGGCTATTATCAGTAGGAGGGAAAAAAAACTTTTGTAGTGATAATCAGGATGGCCCATTTCAAACAGTTGACCAGAACGTGTGAGTAACAGTAGGGGAAAAATTAGCATGGGGAAATCGTTTTTAGTTTGTGTAATGACTCATCCACTCCCAGTTTTTATTCAAGGTTAATTTAATAGTGTCCAGTATGCAAATTAATTCCAGTTCTGCAGTTTCTCATTAGAGGCTGTTTTGGAAGTTTTCTCATTGAAGAATTGCGACTTTTAGGTCTGTTATTGAGTGTCCAAGGAGGTTGAAGTGTTCTCCAACTGGGTTTTTAATGTTATAATTCTTGATGTCTGATTTGTGTCCATTAATTCTTTTGCGTAGAGACTGTCCAGTTTGGCCAATGTACATGGCAGAGGGGCATTGCTAGCACATGATGGCATGTATCACCCTGCCACAGAATAATTTCTTCTACTGAAAAATCCAGCTCTTTAGCACCCCTTGATTTAGAGGTAGATGTCAGTTGCCCCTGGAGCTCTCACTCAACATAAGCTGAGACTAATGACCCCAGAGGGGGATTGGAATAAAAATGCTCAAAACTTGGGCAGGTTCATAGTATTTATGCTCCACTCATTTAGATGTGGGAAGGAATGAGGAGGAAGTTTGCCAGAGAGACTTGATAGGTTCTAAAATAGCCTCATTAAATTGTCAGTGCCACCCAAGATGGAGCAGCAGAGACCAGAATATCAATGAGACGAGGAAAAGATTCCCTGACCTCCTCTATTTGAACGACTCTTTTTAAGAGCTTCTGGTGGACCCTCTAGTCATCAGAAGGGGGCAAAGGCACTCCCGAGAAAACTGCCTCACCTGGTGAGGAGAAAGATGAACCTAGCACAAGCTGAGGCTGTGTCTCCTCTGTTCATTGTCCTGCCAAATGTTCATGAATACCTTTCTTGCGGCTTGGTATTGGACCCAATAATGGGCTTGGTGAGCTGACTCATCATGTTTAGCTGAGAAACTGAACTTGGGAAGGGTGATCTGGAAACAGAGAGAACCCCCCTGGGTTCCAAAAGGGCACCTGAATGGGTGCTGGACCCCAAAGTCTTGCAGGCTACATGTCCATGGCAGCATCACTCACACGGTCTCGCAAGCTTACCTTGGGTGGTAAGGTCGGAGGGGGGGGTGCGAACAGCAAGACACACATGCAGCTGGGGAAGATAAGAGCAAAGGTCTGAGTCAGAAGAAGAGAGTCACCGTCTCCTGACCAAGGAGGGGCCAATCTAGTCACTGCCAGAGACTGGTGCCAAGGATCCAGGGAAGAGAGAAGGATAAGAGCTCCAAGAGTCAGGAGACTGACTTGGTGCTGGGAACTGCACAGAGGAGCTGGCACCAAGCAGTACCGTATAAGCTATCTGCACCGCTGGTAAAACAGCACTGATAAGCTCGGCAAGTCCCCTGCAGCTTGAAACATCTCTGGAGCAGAGGTACTGGGATTGTCTTTGATTGATGTGCAAGAGATGTAGACAGGGCTGGAACTGATGAAGATGCTTCTTCTGGCCCCAGACTTGGCAGTCCCTGCCCCTGCACCAGAGTCAATAGTGCTGATTTAGCAGATGATGAGTGGAGGAGTGCTTCAGTTTTGATTGCACTCTACTCTGCACTGTCCCCTTTCTTGGCTGACTTAGGGACCGGGGATCTGCATCTCCCAGCAGTGTCCTTGGAAGCCTGCTGCTTCTTCCTGGGCACTGGCAAGGGAGAGCAGCGCCAGGACTCAGCCAGCATTGGAGACACACTTCTTCAGATGCTGAAGTGCTCAGTACCATCTCCAATGGAAATGGCTCTGAAGGTAGTCTCAGAACTGTCTCTATCAAAAGAAACTTCAGTCTGGTCTCTAGATCTTTCCTGGTTCTAGGCTTGAAGTCCTAACAAATCTGGTACCAATTCTTAATATGAAACTCACTGAAGCATTTCAAACAATTAAAGTGAGGGTCACCCACAGGCAAAGGCTTCAGTCATGCCAGGCAAGACCTGCAGCCCAGTGACTGAAGCATTCCTCAGTACTTACAACAGATCCCCAAACTTGGGGAACCAAGAAAGAACTAACAGACACTAAACTAACTCAACACACACCAACTGTCCCTAGTAACCGTACAAACATGTTAACTATGGCTATGTCTCCACTACAGGATAATTTCGAATTAACATAAACCGGTTTTATAAAACAGATATTATAAAGTCGATTGCATGCGGCCACACTAGGAACATTAATTCGGCAGTGTGCGTCCATGGTCCGAGGCTAGCATCGATTTCCGGAGCGTTGCACTGTGGGTAGCTATTCCGTAGCTATCCCATAGTTCCCACAGTCTCCCCTGCCCCTTGGAATTCTGGGTTGAGATCCCAGTGCCTGATGGGGCAAAAATCATTGTCGCGGGTGGTTCTGGGTACCGCCTCCCCCTCCCTTCCTGAAAGCAGCAGACAACCATTTTGTGCCTTTTTTCCTGGGTGAACTGAGCAAACGCCATAGCACAGCAAGCACGGACCCTGCTCAGATCAATATCGCAATCATGGACGTTGTAAACACCTCGCGCATTCTCATGCTGTCTATGGTGAACCATGAACTGCAAAGGCAGGCGAGGAGGAGGCAGCTACAGCAGCGTGGCGATGAGAGTGATGAGGACATGGACACTAAATTCTCCCTAACCGCGGGCCCCTGCGCTTTGGAGCTCCTGCTGGTAATGGGGGAGGTTCTACCCATTGAACGCCGATTTTGGGCCCAGGAAACAAGCACAGACTGGTGGGACCGCATAGTTTTGCAGGTGTGGGACGATTCGCAGTGGCGGCGAAACTTTCGCATGCGTAAGAGCACTTTCTTTGAACTTTGTGACTTGATTTCCCCTGCCCTGAAATGCAAGAATACCAAGATGAGAGCAGCCCTCACAGTGGAGAAGGGAACGGCAATAGCCCTCTGGAAGCTTGCAACTCCAGACAGCTATCGGTCAGCCAGGAATCAATTTGGAGTGGGAAAATCTACTCTGGGGACTGCTGTGATGCAAGTAGCCAAAGCAATCATTAAGCTGCTGCTACGAAAGGTTGTGACTCTGGGAAACGTGCAGGTCATAGTGGATGGCTTTGCTGCAATGGGATTCCCTAACTGTGGGGGGGCAATAGAGGGAACCCATATCCCTATCTTGGCACCGGAGCACTAGGGCACCCAGTACATAAACCGCAAGGGGTACTTTTCAATGGTGCTGCAAGCACTGGTGGATCACAAGGGACGTTTCACCAACATCCATGTGGGATGGCCAGGAAGGGTTCATGACACTCGCATCTTCAGAAGCACTACTCTGTTTAAACGGCTGCAGCAAGGGACTTACTTCCCAGACCAGAAAACAACAGTTGGGGATGTTGAAATGCCTGTCATTATCCTGGGGGACCCAGCCTACCCCTTGATGCCATGGCTCATGAAGCCATACACAGGCAGCCTGGACAATGGTCAGGAGCTGTTCAATTACAGGCTGAGCAAGTGCAGGATGGTGGTAGAATGTGCATTTGGCCGTTTAAAGGCTCGCTGGCGCACATTACTCACTCGCTCAGACCTCAGCCAAACCAATGTCCCCTTTGTTATTGCTGCTTGCTGTGTGCTCCACAATCTCTGTGAGAGTAAGGGGGAGACCTTTATGGCAGGGTGGGAGACTGAGGCAAATCACCTGGCCGCTGATTACACGCAGCCAGACACCAGGGCAATTAAAAGAGCTCACCAGGAAGCGGTGCGCATCAGAGAAGCCTTGAAAACGAGTTTCATCACGGGCCAGGGTACGGTGTAACTGCTGTGTTTGTTTCCCCTTCATGAACCCGCACCCCTTTATTGACTCCTTCCCTGTAAACAACTCACCCTTCCCCTTCGATTACAGCTTGCTTAAGGAAATAAAGTAACTATTGTTTAAAAAGCATGTATTCTTTATTAAAAAGTAATTATAAAAAGAGGCAGAGAATTAACAAGGTATCCCGGGTGTGGTTTGGGAGGAGGATAGGAGGGAAGGAAAAGGCCATTAAGCACATTTCAACGTAATGACACCCTTTTGGTTGGACTGTCCACGGGGGTGGAGTGGGCAGGTGCACAAAGCCTTCCCCTACGCGTTCTTACATGTCTGGGTGAGGAAGATATGGAACATGGTGAGTGGTGAGGGTGGTTACACAGGGGCTGCAGCGGCACTCTGTGACCCCGCTGTTCTTCCTGAAGATCCATCAGACATCAGAGGATATCAGTTTGATCACGCAGCAGCTCCAGCGTTGCATCCCGCCACTGCTGATCTTCCTGCCTACACCTCTGATCTTCCTGCCTACACCTCTCATCTCGAGTGTCTCTCCTATCCTCATGTTCACTGGCATCTTTCCTGTACTTTGCTACCACGTCCTTTCACTCCTTCAGATAAGCTCTTTCATTGCAGGTTACTTTCATGATTTCAGAGAACATTTCATCTCGCGTCCTCTTCTTCCTCCCCCTTATCTGAGCTAGCCTTCGGGATGGAGTAGGGAGGCTTGAAAAATGTGCAGCTGCATGAGGGAGGGAAAAAAGGGAGAGAAGATACATTTTACAGAACAATGGTTATACTCTTTCACAGTGAACAACACTATTCACCTTACATAGCACATGTGATTTCACTACAAGGTCGCATTTTGCATCTTTTAATATTGAGTGCCTGCAGCTCTGGTGTTACAGATCTCACAGACGCAGGTCCAGGAATCACAATTCAGCTTGCATGCGTCCATGGTAAGCCACTGTCTTTCAGCTTCTCCAGCCTTCATATACACAGTGCCCTCTGATGCTTCTTTCCTGTTAACAAGCAGCAGCAGACGCCAACTCCTCCCCTCCCCAATCCAATTCTCTAGGATTGCTTTACCCCTCCCCCCACCGCATGGCTGGTATCATGGAAGATCACGGCTAATCACCCCCCTTTCCGCCCCCCGCCACCGCGTGGCTGCTAGCTGGGAAGATTCCTGCTGGCCAAACGCTAAAAAGCACAGCGCTATCCTTCCTCCCCTCCCCCCGCTTGGCTATGTGCAAGGAAGGATTTCTTTTAAGCAACAGCCAGGAGGAAAATGGCCATCTCTGTCCCCTTAATTAAATTCCTTAATTTCAACCAGGTTACCATGAACGATATCACTCTCCTGAGGATAACACAGCGAGATAAAGAACAGATGTTTCTTGAATGCCAGCGATCACCGGGACCATACGCAGCTATGCTTTGTCATGCAATGATACCCGATTACTTGCTACATGCATGGTGTGGTAAAGTGTCCTACCATGGTGGACGGAACAAGGCTGCCTTGCCCAGAAACCTTCTGCAAAGGCTTTTGGAGTACCTCCAGGAGCGCTTCATGGAGATGTCCCTGGAGGATTTCCACTCCATCCCCAGACATGTTAACAAACTTTTCCAGTAACTTTACTGGCTGCAAATGCATCCCAAGCTCTCATGGCAAATCAATCATTAAAAAACGCTTGCTTTTAAATCACGTTTTATATTTACAAAGGTACACTCACCAGAGGTCGTTTCCATGGCTTCACTGTCTGGGCTAGTGGCTTGGGAGGGCTGGGAGGGTAATTCCGTCTGGGTCACAAAAAGCTCCTGGGCTAACGGAGTGCTGTGTGCTCGCTGCAAGCTCATCCTCCTCTTCCTCCTCCTCCTCTTTCCCCTCTGCTGAATCCTCAGCCATGGTTGAGATTATAACCCCCACCTCGGAATCCACGGACAAGGGGGGGTAGTGGTGGCGCAGCCCCCTAAAATTGCATGCAGCTCAGTGTAGAAGCAGTATGTTTTGAGCCCTGACCCGGATCTTCCGTTTGCTGCTTTGGTTTTCTGCTAGGCTTGTCTGAGCTCCTTCACCTTAACTCTGCACTGCACTGAGTCCCTGGTGTGGCCTCTCTCCATCACAGTCTTGGAAATTTTTTCAAAAGTTTTTTCATTTTGTCTTTTGGAACGGAGTTCTGTTAGCACTGAATCCTCTCCCCATATAGCGATAAGATCCAGTACCTCTCGTGCGGTCCATGCTGGTGCTCTTTTTCTATTCTCAGGAGACTGCATGGTCACCTGTGCTGATGAGCTCTGCGTGGTCACCTGTGCTGATGAGAGCTCCACGCTGGCCAAATAGGAAATGCAATTCAAAAGTTCGCGGGGCTTTTCCTGTATACCTGGCCAGTGCCTCTGAGTTCAGATTGCTGTCCAGAGTGTCACACTGGTGCACTGTGCGATACTGCCCGGAGGCCAATAACGTCGATATGCGGCCACACTAACCCTAAACCGATATGTTAATATCGATTTTAGCGTTACTCCTCTCGTTGGGGAGGAGTACAGAAATCGATTTAAAGAGCCCTTTAAATCGATATAAAGTGCATTGTACTGTGGACGGATACAGCTTTAAATCGATTTAATGCTGTTAAAATCGGTTTAACAGCGTAGTGTAGACCAGGTCTATATACAAGAAAAAACATGCTGAGAGCACTTGCTAATACAAGACCAACACATTCGACCAACATCATGGGCAGTAAGAAGAAACTGAGGCGAGGGAGGTTTCAAGAGCAGCTTAGCCCTATCTGCTTGCAGAGCACGCAGTAGTAGAGGGCACTCAAGCTGCACCGACAGTACCATTGAGGAAAAAATTTCGGACAACTATACCTGGGGGTGCACCCACCAAGAGCGGAACGCACATGTGCAATCACTCAAAGAACCACCTTTGCTGTCTTGCCTGGACATACAGAGGAAATGTAAATTTGTACTTGAAAAGATACCAAAAAAAAAAAAAGGCAATTGAAAAGGAGAGTTCTCCACCTCAGTAGTATCAAACTTGGGAAATGCATTAATGTAATGTACATCTCATTATTTCATTCTCAATCTGTGCACTGTAATTTAAGATAGCACCATTTACATCAAAGCATGCCATGAACTAAAATAACATTGAATTCAACAAAAACTACAAACTGGAAATAACTGTTCATTAAGACAAAGAAGTCATCCATATCTAGGAGTACTGGGTTGAATCATTTGATACATCATCTTAATGTATCAAATGACCATTAGCTGCAATTTATTTTTTAAAGTGTTCTTATCTGCTCTCAAGTTAATTACCTTCTTCAGACCTGTTACAGTTAGGTTAGAAAGGAACAGAGAGATAAGAACGGACCTTTGGGTGACGTGAGGTGGAAGATCATTAGATACTTCGTCATTCTCAGATACCATTGGTTTCTCAGAGGCACGGTTTCCAGCTTCTCCTTCTATTAAAAGGAAACATCATCACAGCTTAGTCATAAATTACAAGTTTGAAATGCAAATCTAAGCTTTTGTACTGAATTATTTTACATTTTATCTCAGCTCAGTGTGTGCCAGTTAACTAAATCCACTACAACAGAAACAGTTTTTTCTTAAATTTATTTGTAACCAAAACCTTTTAAGCCTGAAATATTTAAAACTATTTAAATACTGAACTTACAGTTCAAACGGACACTGAGAAATAATTGTATACTCCAACTCTTCACATTCATTCACAATACTGTCACCTTTTCCATTTGGAAAAAGATGGCTACTTATCTGTAGCATAATTGTTGTTCTTTGAGATGTGGGTGCAGACATGTATTCCACTCAGGTGTGCGCATGCCCAGCCACTAAAGCCAAAGGACTTTGTCTAGTAATACGTGTAAGGGCGGAGCTAGTGCCCTTTCCCCTGTAGGCTCCACCATGGCTATATAAGGGCAGCACCACCCTGACCCTCCTTAGTTCCTTTGCACCAAAACTGAGGCTGGAAACTCTGACGCAGAAGGGATGAAAAGAAGGAAAGGTGATTCATCCTGTAACTGTATTTCTTCAAGTTGTGTCCCAATATGGTGTGCTCCACGTCAGGTGCAGATGCACCTTTGAGCAGAGATTTTCATTAGCAGTCAGTTGGGCACATGCACCGGCCCCACAGATCCCCATGCCTTGCTGAAGATACATAAAACTGCACCAGTGAACCACCCTCACTTCCTTTTCTACTGCAAAATCCCACAAAGAAAACTCTGAAGCAAAGGGAAAGGAGGGCGAACAGTGGATCTCCCACAAGGACATGCATATTGAAGAATAACAGTTACTGCACAGAGTAAGTAACCTTTCACTCTTTTTCAAGCAGTGTCCTATGGGTGCTTCACTTCAGGTGACTTCTGAGCAGTACCACAGGAGGAGGGAGTTTTGGAACATAGTCTAGTACAGAAAACAGAACTGCACTGCCTACTACTACATCAGATATAGAGGCATGAACCAAGGCATAGCATTTGGAGAAGGTATGTATGGACCGTATACTGGCCCTGCAGATTTCAGGTACTGGAATGTCCTTAAATAAGGACAGGATGTTGACTGCAACCTAATAGAATGGGCCAGAATCCTAGCAAGAGGTTGGGCATTGGCAATTTCATAGCAAGTGATAATACGTCCTGAAATCTACCTTGAAATCTCTGGGTAGAAATAGAGGAACACTTAGATTGGTCTACAATGCAGACTATTTGTCTCAGCGACTTCCAAAATGGTTTGCTCCGATCGAGATAGAAAGCCAATGCTCTTCTGACACAGAGGGAACAGTAAACGTATGGTCTGGTTCAGAAACACAGACGATACCTTAGGAAGGAATCTGGGATGTGGATGTAGGGAAATTTTATCCTTGAAAAATACACCTCTACCCTGATATAATGCTGTATTCCGGAGCCAAAAAAATCTTACCGCATTTTAAGTGAAACTGCATTATATCGAACTTGCTTTGATCTGCCGGAACACTGCTTTGCCATGTTATATCTGAACTCATGTTACATCAGGTCGTATTATAGAAGTGGTAGCGGTGTACTGAAAAGGAAGGATCCACCAAAAAGGCCTTCTGATTTCCCCAATTTTTCAAGCCAATGTAATGGGAGGGGAGGGATCACTCAGTGGTTTGAGCACTGGCCTGCTAAACCCAGGGTTGTGAGTTCAATCCTTGAGGGAGCCATTTAGGGAACTGGGGTAAAAATCTGTCTGGAGATTGGTTCTGCTTTGAGCAGGGGGTTGGACTAGATGACCTCCTGAGGTCCCTTCCAACCCTGATATTCCATGAATGATTATTAAAAAGGTTGTCCTTATGGACTTCTACCTAACAAGTGGACTATATGACCACGAACCATCAAGGACCTATGCCTTGAGGCAGAGACTCCTTAGGGTGGGATGAAGCAGTCAGTTTGCATCTTAAGAGAGACAAGGGAAGCATGAAAGGTTGATCACCAGACAAGGAGACAATCAAAAAAGGTAATGATGCCATGCTTGTATTGGCCATGTAAAGAGACTATCAAGATATCCTTGTCCTGCTTGATCTTGTTCATCACTTCTAGAGTTAGAGGCATTGGGAAAAATGAGTAATACAGACTCTTTGTCCAGGGAACTGATTGTGGCTTGGGAGAAAATATAGCTAAATAAATAACCTGATTACAGTGAAAGTGAGTCAGCACCTTGGACAAAAATTCCAGGAGTGGTCTCAATGATACCTTGTCTTTGAAGAACTGCATATATGAAGTGTCTGCGATAAGGCTTGCAATTCGCTGACTCATCTTGCAGATGGTATAGCCATTAGGGAGGCTGTCTTCTAGGCAAGGAGAGACCAAAAATATGGCGCTATCAGCTCAAAAAGGCCGACTCATAAGCACTGCCATCACTGTATTAAGATCCACACTGGCACCATTTTCCTCTCTAGTGGAAAAAGGCAGACAATACTCTTCAGAAATCTCACTATCATAGCACTTGAGAATACCATCTTTCCTTAGACAGGAAGATGGAAAGCTAAGATCGCAGCCAAGTGGACCTTCAGGCAGCTAAGAGCTAGTTCACAAGATTTTAAATGCAGCACGTAGTACCAAATATCATGAATCTGAGCTGACATGAGCTGAATTTGCTTTGACGTTGCCCAAACTGAAAGACATCTCCACTTAGCCAAGTAGGTGGACCTTGTAGATACCAAGCACTTCCTCTTCTCCTCATCTAGCCATGCAACATCCACAGAGTAAGGTGCAGACTGTCCAATGTAGGATGAACCGGCTGCGATGCTGAGTCAGGTGGTAGGGAGAGACTTAGGAGGCCAAGCTGGTAGGGTGAGAAGATCGGAAAACCAACACTGCCTCAGTCAGGTCAGTGCAATCAGCATTATCTTGGCATAGTCCAGTTTGAGCTTACGAATAAACTGATGGATCAAAGTGATGGGGAGGGTGAAGTTATACATCAGGTCCTCTGCCCAATTCAGATGAAAATAATTGGTTACAGATCCCAGGCTGAGCACCACCTGGGAACAGAACTGACAACATTTCCTGTTGTCCTTTGTCACAAATATGTTGATAAAAGGGATACCCCTTTCTCCTGCTCAGGTGATCAGCCAGCTCGTTTTGAGAGCCTGGGAAGTGAGCTGCCATGGGTATGATTATTACCTTGAGGCAGAAGTGACAGAATTTTATTGCCTCCTGAAGTGCTGGGTGGAGCAGCTGCCCTCTTGCTTGGTCACATAATGCACTGCAGTGGTATCGGCAGTGAGTATGAACAGTGGCTCACGGGATCTGATTCTGAAAGGCCCAACAGACATTGTATACTGCTTGAAGCTCCAGTACATTGATATGACAAGAGGTCTCCTGCTCTGCCCACAAACACTGAATCTTTAATGATCCCAAATGCACTCACCAAGCTATTGTGGAAGCATTCGTGATTAATGTTCTGGCTGGCGGAAGAAAGGCAAAAGGGCACCTTTGAAACACACTGCTGTGCTTTATCCATGATTGTAGTGAGTCCGGTAGCTCTGGGGAAACTCAGATAAAGGTGTCCAGTGACTGGCAATTTGGGTGACGGACCAACCTCAGCTACAACTGAAGAGGGCAAAGAGCCACTCCTGCTGTGCCCTGTAAATGCATGAGGCCATATGGCCCAGTAATCTCAGGCATACGCAGACCACGGTTGAAGGATGAAATTGGAGAGCCAGACAAAGGCTCCAAATTGCCTGGAATTGTTCTTACTGGAGAAAGACCAGTTATATCTCACCGTTATATAAGGCACTGGTGAGACCTCATCTAGAATACTGTGTGCAGTTCTGGTCTCCCATGTTTAAGAAGGATGAATTCAAACTGGAACAGGTTCAGAGAGGGGCTACTAGGATGATCCGAGGAATGGAAAACCTGTCTTATGAAAGGAGACTCAAAGAGCTTGGCTTGTTTAGCCTAGCCAAAAGAAGACTGAGGGGGGATATGTTTTCTCTTTATAAATATATCAGAGGGATTAATATTAGGGAGGGAGAGGAATTATTTAAGCTTAGTACCAATGTATACACAAGAACAAATGGGTATAAACTGGACACTAGGAAGTTTAGACTTGAAATTAGATGAAGGTTTCTAACCATTAGAGGAGTGAAGTTCTGCAACAGCCTTCCAAGGGGAGTAGTGGGGGCAAAAGACATATCTGGTCTTAAGACTAAGCTTGATAAGTTTATGGAAGGGATGGTATGATGGGATAGCTTAATTTTGGCAATTGATCTTTGATTATCAGCAGGTAAGTATGCCCAGTGGTCTGTGATAGGATGTTGGATGGGATGGGATCTGAGTTACTGCAGAGAATTCTTTCTTGAGTGCTGGCTGGTGAGTCTTGCCCACATGCTCAGGGGTTTAGCTGATCATCATATTTGGGGTCGGGAAGGAATTTGCCTCCGGGGCAGATTGGCAGAAGCCCTGGAGGTTTTTCACCTTCCTCTGCAGTGTGGGGCATGGGTCACTTGCTGGTGAATTCTCTGCAGCTTGAGGTCTTCAAATCACAATTTGAAGACTTCAATAACTCGGACATAGGTTACAGGTTTGTTACAGAAGTGGATGGGTAGGGTTCTGTGGCCTGCTTTGTGCAGGAGGTCAGACTAGACGATCGTATTGGTCCCTTCTGACCCTAAAGTCTATGAGTCTATGAGAACTTTGTAAAGTCTAATAGGGCCCCAATGAACTCAATTTTTTGAGTTGGAATTAGAGTTGATTTTCCTTTGTTCAGGATCAGACCCAGCTAACCGAAAAGGTCCAAAGTGAACAGGAATGAATGAGGACCTGCTCCCTGGATGTGCCTTTCACCAACCAATTGTCCAAGCACAGAAAGACATGAATCCCTCTCCTTCTGAGAAAGGCCGTCACCACATCACCGTCACTCAATTTGATAAAGACCTATGGGGCTGAAGATAGGCCAAAGGGGAGAACTGTGTACCATTAATGTTGGCCAGCAACAAGAAATCTCAGAAACTTTGTGTGGCATATTGGAGATCGACATCAGCAAACCAGACATCATGATTCAGTGCAAGAAGAATAGTAGTCAGGGTAACCACAGATCAAGGATAGGTCTCTATCCTCCCTTGGATTTGGGGATCAGGAAGTACTGGGAGTAGAATTCTTTTCCATGAAGATGAGGAGGAAGCTCCTCTATGGCCCCCATAGCACACAGGGTTTCCACCTGTTGCATAAACAGTGACTCATCATAGTGGTCCATCCAGTGATGTGGGTATGGGGATAGGAGGGAAACTGGATATGAACTGAACAGCATAATCTGATCACATAGTGCTAAGGACCTACCTGTCTGTAATTATAACCTCCCAAGTACTACAGAAGTGGGATAACCTGTCCTGGAGCAGAAGGGACGGGAAAGTTACGTTCCAAGCTGGAGTGCTACTTTTGAGATTCAAGTCAAATACGATGTCAAGTCCAACAGATGAGAGGATGGGCCATTTGGCTAGAATTAGACCCAGAAAGTCTTCGCTGCAATTTGTGCCCCTTTCTGGAGAAATATTGCTACCTCAGAGTAGGTGGACTGATGGAAATATCACTGAGGATGATTATTACTGCCGTTGATGGCTACCAAAGCCATGTCTCCTTGGAGCCTGAACATAAATCCTCAAGGAGCACAGGGGCTTTTGGAAGTCTTTAAAGGAATGTAATGTCTCTTCATTTCTCTCAGTAATGATGAATGACCAAAAACAGCAAGTCTTCTATGCTCTGCTGGATCTCACGAGCCATGACAGGGTTTTGCAACCATATAAGATCCTCCTCATTGTAAAGACTGAAGCCATTAGCATGGATAAAGCATCCACTATATCCAGAGCTGACTGTAATGATGTGCTGGTCACTAAACAGCCTTCTGCAACAAAAGCCTTGAACGCCTCCCTGAAGAATTCTGGTAACTTATCCACAAATTTGGACATGGGGTCCCAGTTCACAAAGTCATTTTTATATAATAGCACATGCTGGTTGGCAATATACATCTGCATGGAGAACCTGATGAAGAAGAGAGATCCCTCTTCCTTCTGACAAGGAATCTGAGCTCAGCTGAGAAGATCTAGCCTGTACTAGTTCAAGCCCCTCAGTGCCTCTGAGGGGCCTGATGCTCCACAGTGGTCCCCCAGGCTGAGGCAGAGATCAGGGCCTGCTTGAGAAGATGCGGCTTTAATCTTAAGTCTCAAGCCACCGGTGTCCTCTTTTTTAAAAAGCTTACAGATGGAGCACCTTTCTCTAATGTGCCCTTCCCGCAGACATCATAAATATCAAGTGTGGGGAACGTTACTGAGGATAGCTACCCTACACCAAGGACAAACTTTAAACCCTGGTGAGGGCGCATTCCACTGGAAGAAACTACATAATTAATTACTACTACCACTACTAACTATTACAATCAACTATATTCCAAAGAAACAGAGAAAAAACTGTGAAGGCAAGTGTGAGGTTAAAAAAAAAAAATCTCACCAAATACTTGGACTCTTGCTGTAGGCAATGAGAAGGAATGAGGGGGCTGAGAGCAGTGCTGCCCTTATACAGCCACGGAAAGGCTATAAGGGAAAAGGGTGCAAGCTCTATCCCTACAGGTGCTGCTAGGCAAAATTCTCCAGCTTTGATGTGCTGGGTATGCTCACACAGTTGCAACCACATGAAGAACAACAAGGATTTCACTCTCCCAGTTCTTCAAAAGTAACATGGCAACTTTTTCCTCTTATCTTTATATTTGTTCACTATACAAGGTATATGTGAGAGAGGACATGAAGTTCATAAAAAAGATCATGTTCCATACATTAGGACTTTTAAAATCTATTACAATTATAAGCTTTTATTTCATTCCTTTAAATATTTACATTTGCTGTTTCCCCTCTAACAGTGTTTCCAATTCTTGTTTAGTTATATTCATATTATTATGATCTCAGTACAGCTGACACCACTTATTATAAAGATTATTCTAATAAAATACAACTAATTGCCCCTCCCACACATACACTCCCCTGAATGGAATAAAAAACTAGTCTGGTCAAAGGGAATTTCAACATTTCCTCATGCTAAACCTATGAAGATTGTCTTCTGAATCTCTCTTTTCACGCTGAGTTTAAACAGACATAAGAACATAAGAGTGGCCACACTGGGTCAGACCAATGGTCCATCTAGCCCAGGATCTTGTCTTCCAACAGTGGCCAATGCCCCAGAGGGAATGAACAGAACAGGTAATCCTCAAGTGATCTTCTGTTGCCCATTCCCAGCTTCTGGCAAACAGAGGCTAGGGACACCATCCCTGCCCATCCTGGCTAATAACCATTGATGGACCTATCCTCCAAGAATGTATCTAATTCTTTTTCTTTTCTCTCTGACCAATAAGTGACAATTCTGTTTTGAATATTTGCTAACTGTGCAGGTTAGCAGGATATAACCAGCTCCTCAGGCTTTGCAACAGTATTTCTGTGGATACTTTTTATAAGTAAACTTAAAAATTAGAAAAAAAAATATTAGAGGCAGAAAGCATTCAATACCCTGACAATCTTAAAAATTTGTACAGATATTTAATGACTTTTCCTATTTAGTACTGATTTGTTCTGATAGTGCTTTAAGAGAAGACTAACCCTCTGTAAGAAGTTAGCATTCTGCCCCCATAAAATTTTAGTTGTCATCTCTGAAAAACAGCCCCACCCCAGTAAGTCAGGCTCTGAGTCATCAAGGTATTTATGCATATGCCTAACTTTGAGCACATGTACCACCACTGCAGTCAATGGGGCTACTGAGATCTCATTTGTTCAGTTTTCCTAACTTGTTTATTTTTCCCTGAGCCCTGAACAATTAATTACCAGTAAGATATCCTTTCTTTTTTAATTGACGAATGAGATAGTAAGGATTTTTTAAAGTTAATTTTAACTTAATACAGCACCCAGTCATTTTGAATAAATCGTCTACTGACTCTGTACATAATTTACTTCGTTAGAGTAAAAGAATAGGCATGAACACATTTAATGTACAAAAATGCTACTTTAACATTAAAGTTGATGGTACAAACTAATGAGTAAGGCAATTAGGAGTTAACAAGCCATACTGCCCTTAAGCAAGGGAGGACAGATAGCCTAGATATTAACTCACTGAACTGAGAATCAGAAAACCTGGTTCTTATTGCTGACTCTGTGACGGGCTTTGTGTGACCCTTGGAAATCTAAATAATTGGAGATATACCTATCTCCTAGAACTGGAAGGGACCTCGAAAGGTCATCAAGTCCAGCCCCCTGCCTTCATTAGCAGGACCAAGTACTGATTTTTGCCTCAGATCCCTAAGTGGGCCCCTCAAGGATTGAACTCACAGCCCTGGGTTTAGCAGGCCAATGCTCAAACCACTGAGCTATCCCTCCCCTTTGTAAGCCTTCCTGTTTCTCAGTTTCTTCATATATAAAACAGGCATAACATTTCTCTATCCCACACGACTGATGTAAGCCACTCATACTTTGGTGAAGACCACCACAGAGTGCTTATAAAAGTAGAAGTAATTTCTTAGTTAAAGCACATGACAGTATCCATTAAGATACACTGATTGAGAGACTGCACATATGCACAATACTGAAAGAACAGGAGTACCTGTGGCACCTTAGAGACTAACAGTTGTAACCCACAAAAGCTTATACTGAAATAAATTTGTTAGTCTCTAAGGTGCCACAAGGACTCCTGTTCTTTTTGCGGATACAGACTAACACAGCTGCTACTCTGAAACCGCACAATACTAAGTCACTTAGAGACTACAGGGATGGAGCTTTAGAGAAGATTTAGACTAAATGAGACTAAATTAAGGACTATTTGGCAGCCTTAACTCAGAGTGCTTTGTTACGATTAGTGTGAAGGTCAGACCTTTTTTTTTTTTTTTAATGTATTCTGTTTGGTTTATTAATGGCACAGTTGTACTATTCACATGGTAAAGCCATCACTTGGCATCATGGTTTTCTTCTAACTTTGGGGGAAGTGTGTGTGCAAGGTCTTTCCTGGCCTCCATCCATACCCAACTTCCATTAAAAGGTTCCCTGCAAAACTTTAAAATTAAGTGAGAAGTGCAGGCTGCTAACTGAATTTGGCCTTTAAAACAAAATCAGCTATACTCAAGTTAGCAACAGAGGGAAATAAGATATCTCAAAATGCATCCCTCTTTGATATAACACTACCAATAAACTCTGCTGGAATATAGAGTTGGCCTAAAGGTAGCCAGGAAAATGGCATGGCTATTATATGGAGCAATTACAGAGTCTTTAAAATATTATTTAACCTTGAGATGAAAACCATTCTACATATAAAACTTCACTTTAGTGAACTCTTCTGGGTTCCTAAGTGCAACGGGGAAAACGGTAGCTGCAACATCACAGCAAAATACCAATGTGTTTAAAAAGTTGGTATATTTCATTTTTCTAAAAGGCATATTTATAATCAGTTACTAGCAGAATTATCCATACCATGCTATTTGGGAAAGTAAATTTTGCAGACCACCTTTAACACAAATTAAAGCCATAAACACATAGTGGGGGGCATGAGTGGGGCGCGGGAAGAGACCAACGTCTTTCTAAACTTGTACTGACATTAGGAAAGTGGAAGATGGAAATGTCATTGAAGTAGATGGTGAAATAACTACCTACAGTATTTTGCAAGGCAAGTTCCATGCAGTGTCTGCTTAGTCTCAAAATAAAACATATAAAGCAGTTATAATTAAAACAAAAACAAACAACGAAACAAAAAAACCACATACAGAAACACCACTTAACCCTAAATACAGACCAACGCCTAAGGTAGCTTTTTATTATTATAACTACTTGAATGAAAATGTATTAAAAAGTGAAAACAGAAGTCATTTACATGTCATTTTTGTTTATAAATTAAATGTTCTTTAATGTATATTGGTGTAAGTGTGAAAAATACACTATTAAACCTATAAAAAACATTTAATACTACTACAACAAATTTAATTTTAACTGTGGATAGGTATTTTGTGAGTGCTATTTATATTTCAATGTAATCCTTACTATACCTGCATCACAGGCAGATTCTCCTGAAAAAAATAAAACACATTTATCAGTCTTCAGATAGGAGATTCAATATCTTGTTAAAGAAAATAATGATCAAGTTAGACATCTAGTACTACAACAGAACTACAGAAAAATACTATCCAAAAGGGATTGAATCATTACCATGAAGAGCAAATAATTTAGTGAAGTACTCCAGGTATAGAATCACAATCTGTTCTGTGACGCCGTAGTTATTATGCAGAAAACTAATTAGTGTCTTAATCATGGGCTGACACAATTTTAATGAAAGAAACTCCTGAAGCTTTCAGCTGACCAGACCATAGGGCGCGGTCTCACTTCAATGTGAATTTAGCATAATCTACAATTACACTGAGGGTATGTCTATGCGACGGGATTATTCCGATTTTACAGAAATCAATTTTTGGAAACAGATGTATAAAGTCAAGTGCGCGCGGCAATACTAAGCACATTACTTCGGCGGTGTGAGTCCATGTACCCAGGCTAGCGTCAATCTCCGGAGCGTTGCACTGCGGGTAGCTATCCCATAGCTACCCCATAGTTCCCGCAGTCTCCCCGGCCCATTGGAATTCTGGGTTGAGATCCCAATGCCTGATGGGGCAAAAATGTGTTGCAGGTGGTTATGGGTAGATGTTGTCAGTCAATCCTCCCTCTGTGAAAGCAACAGCAGACAACCATTTTGCGCCCTTTTCCCTGGATTGCCCTGGCAGACGCTATAGCATGGCAACCATGGAGCCCGTTTAGCCTTTTTTCACTTACGCTGTATGTCTACTGGATGCTGCTGACAGATGCGGTACTGCAGTGCTACACAGCAGCATCTCCTTGCCTTTGCCAGTTAGCAAAGACAGTTACCAGCCACACTGTACCGTCTGCTGCTGTCATTGGTGCTCCTGGCCAGCCTCGGTGAAGTCAGTCGGGAATCCCCAGGTCATTCTCTTCTTTAAGTTTTGTCTAATGGAGAGTCAGCTCTGCCCAGAATATTAGGCAAGCCTACTAAAGAACCAGAGAGGCAAACGGCCGCTCTGAGTCAGAGCCCCAGACATCCCGCAGAAATGATGAGCTGCATGCCATTTTAGAGGGTGCCCCTGCAACAACCCCACCTGTTGCTTCCCTCCTCCCCCACCCCTCCTGGGCTACCGTGGCAGTGTCCCCCCATTTGTGTGATGAAGTAATAAAGAATGCAGGAATACTGACTTTATTGCCTCTGCAAGCAGAGATCAAAGGGGGGAGGGTGATTGACTTACAGCAAAGTAGAGTGAACCACCATTCTTCACTTACTCAGCCTATAGCTGATAATGGGAATCTGTGACAAGCACTAGGATAGAAGCACAGGCAGGACTGAATCTCCATTTGTGTGTGGGCCTTTGGTTAACACTGGTAAAATACAAAATGTCCCAGGATATGTATGTTGGGGCACAGTTCTAAACGGCAGCTCAATTTTTTTTTATTTGCAGCAAAATGTACAGGTCTAAGTATCTAATTGTGAGCCCTGGTAGCAAGGGAGTAGGCACAACCGTGCGGTGCTGCTGACTGGGAGAGCAGCCTGAGGCAGAAGCCTCCAGCTGGCATGATATTCTAGGCAGGACTGAATCTCCATTAGACAAAACTTAAAGAAGAGAATGACCTGGGGAGTCATTCCCATTTTTGTCCAGGTGCCCCCAACTGACTTCACCGAGGCCAGCCAGGAGCACCCACAGGACGACGATGATGGATACCAGTCCTACTGTACTGTCTGCCGTCCGCAAGGCACGGCAAAGGGATGCTGTTGTGCAGCGCCGCAGCACCACGTCTGCCAGTAGCATCCAGTGGACATACGGTGACATTGAAAAAAGGTAAGAAACGATTTTTTTCCCCTTTGCTTTCACAGGGGAGGGAGGCTGACGACATATACCATGAACCACACGTGACAATGTTTTTGACCCTTCAGGGTTTGGGAGCTCAGCCCAGAATTCAAATGGTTTTTGGAGAGTGCAGAAACTGTGGGATAACTACAGTCGTCAGTCACTCCTCCCTCCGTGAGCGTCCACTTGATTCTTTGGCTTTCTAGTACACTTGTCTCAGCTCCTTAAGTTTCACGGAGCACTTTATTGAGTCCCTGTTGTGGCCTCTGTCCATCACGGCCTTGGAGATTTTTTCAAATGTTTTGGCATTTCGTCTTTTGGAATGGAGTTCTGATAGAACAGATTCATCTCCCCATACAGAGATCAGCTTCAGAATCTCCCGTACGGTCCATGCTGGAGCTCTTTTTTGATTCTGGGACTGCAAGGTCACCTGTGCTGATCAGCGCTCCACGCTGGGCAAACAGGCAATAAAATTCAAAAGTTCGCAGGGTTTTTCCTGTTTACCTGGCCAGTGCATCCGAGTTCAGATTGCTGTCCAGAGCGGTCACAATGGTGCACTGTGGGATAGCTCCCGGAGGCCAATATTGTCGAATTGCAGCCACACTAACCCTAATTAGAAATGGCAATGTCAATTTCAGCACTACTCCTCTCGTCGGGGAGGAGTACAGAAATTGATTTTAAGAGCCCTTTATATCAAGTAAAGGGCTTTGTTGTGTGGATGGGTGCAGGGTTAATTCAATTTAACGCTGCTAAATTTGAGATAAACTCGTAGCATAGACCAGGTCTAACAAATGAAAGGTCTAGAGAAAAACTCAGAGATTAGAATATTTAGAAGCAGTCATCTCAAAACACCCTATAAACCCTTTAAAGCACTAGGTATATTATACGGAAAGCTATGTTCACTTCTTATAAACTGTTGCTGCAAATATGAATGCCTGCAAAGACACTGTGTGGGAATCTGAAGAAGGCCTAATGCAGTCAGACAGACAGCTGCCTTGAATTCCACTGTGATTATCTGGGTGCAATAGATTAATACTCTCTGAATGATAACTCCTAAAGTAAACCGAAAAGGTACTCAATACACCATGTGACCAGACAGCTAAGCCTGCCTATCGCTAATTAGCAAAATGTAAGATACTAACCATTGCCAGCAAAGGGATGGAAATCATTTAACCTAAACTCCCTTTAGAACAGCAGAAATTTCTCTCAGTACAGCTCAAGTAAGATTTCCTATTAGATATTGGCTAAGTAGGCAGCCCTAGTGGAGAACTTCCTGTGATTGGACAGCCGCAGAGCACTGCTTCTCCTTTTCATTCAGCCATGTAGCAGCCACGACTAAGGTGCAGGGAGCTGATCACACGATGGAAAGTGCAGCCATGGTCCTGAGCAAGCAGATCGGGACAGAGAGGAAGTGATATGGGAAGCTCAAGTGGCAGAACAAGGAGGTCTGAGAACCAGCGCTGTCTCTGCCATGCTGGAGCAATGAGTCTGAGCTTGGCCTGATCCACCTTCAATTTGAGGAGGATCTGTGGGATGACCAGAATAGGGGAGGAAAGTATAAAGAGCCAACTGCCAGCTGCAGTGGAAGGCATCAGAGAGGGAGCCTGCCCTGGGAGCAGAATAGGCGACACTTTCTGTTTCCTCACATTACAAACAGGACAATCACAGGAGTGTCACATGTTGCGAAGATGAACTGGAGAACACTCTCTTCCAGGGACCAGTTGTGGCTCAGGAAAAAAAAACCTACTGAGATGGTCCTCAAGACAATTTTTCACCCCCGACAACTGGACTGCTGCTCTAGTGATGTCTTCCTTGATACAAAACTGCCACAGATTGATCGCCTCCAGAGAGAGTAAACTGGAATGCTCCCCGCCTTGCTTATTCACATAGTACATCATAGTGGTATGGTCTGTGAGTATGTGAACCACCAAATGTCTGATGCAGTTCTGGAAGGCACAACAGGCATTGTGGAAAGCCCGAAGTTCCATCACATTGATATGGAAGAAGGCTTCCTGTTCCGACCACAGGCCCTACACCCTCAGTGAGTCCTGATGCACACCCCAACCCACAAGAGAAGTGTCCATAACACTCACTTGGTCAAAGGGCCTAGCAAAGGGGAGTCCTAGCACACATTGCGCGGGGATCCCACCAGTGAAGGGAATATAGGACTGATGGAGGGAGGTGAACCAATCTGTCCAGAGGATGCAAGGCAGGGCAGTAAACTGTCCTGAACCATATCTGAAAGGGGAAGAAGGTGCAACCTGGTGAACTGGACCACCTGTGTGCAGGCACATGTGTGGCCCAACAAGCTCAGGCACACACAAACTGTTGTGGATGGCTGGGACTGCAGACTGAGGCAGAGATGTTGAATTGCCTGGAAGAGGTTGGTCGACAGGAATGCTCTCAACCTCGTGGAGTCTAACAGAGCTACAATAAACTCAACTTTTTGAGTGGGAGCCAAGATTGACTTTGTGGTGTTTAAAATGAGTCCCAGACAGTCAAGCCAATGTAACATGATGTCGACATGGGCAAAAACATCCTCTCTGGAGTCATCCTAGAGCCAGTTGTTGAGATACAGGAAAATGTGGATTCCTTTCCTCCTGATATATTCCATGACCATCGTCATACATTTGGTGAAGACTTAGGGAGAATTGTATATTGAAAGTGGCATTCTACTACTACGAAACACAGAAACTTCCTGTGGCTCAGCAGAATGCTCAAATGAAAGTCCCCACTCTTAAAGTCCAGAGCTGCAAACTACTCATTCTGAGACTAGTGCAGGGAGGATGGCCGATAGAGCCATCATGTGGAATCTCAGGTATTTGATAAATTTGCTCAGGCTGCAAAAGTCAAGATTAGGTTTCATCCCACCCTTGGACTCCGGTATCAGGAAATACTGGGAGTAAAAACTGTGGCCCTACTGTTTTGGTAGAACTTCCTCCACCACTCCCAACTTCAACAGAGAGCTGACTGGCTTGATGAGCAGTTTCTCGCAAAAAGTGTTCCTGAATAGGGACGGTGAATGGGGGTAGGAATACGGTGTGGAGAGAAATTGGTGTGCAAAGTCTGATCTGATAACTTTTGGAGGTAATAGAGTCCCAAGCATTGTAAAAGCAGACCAACCTGTCCCCAAAGGGACAGGGGGATGGAGGAACGACTGGACCAGTGCACTTAGCCTGCACCGAGGGAGGGCTTAAGGACTGTCTGAAGCCCAAGCCCAACTGCTTTCTCTGATGGGATCTATCCCTCTTTCTAGGCCAGTCCCATTGTTCCGAGGGAAAGGCTGCGCAAAGGAATGCAATGGGCGATATTGCTGCTGCTGCACCACCCATTAGGGCATCTTTGTACAGACAGCATGAACACTCCCAAGGACCACAAATCCTTGAAGGAGTGCAAAGTGTCATCTGTCCAGTCCAAAAACAAGACTGAGCAGTCAAAGGGCTAGTCCTTTATGGTTTGCTGGATATCTACAGCAATCCCAGAGTTTTGCAACCAGGAAGCCCTCCTCATGGTTATCATTAAGGCCATGGCCCTGACCCCAGTAACTGCAACATCAATGGCGGATTGCAGGGATGTTGTGGCAGCCAAACAGCCCTCTGCAGCAAATGCCCAGAACTCCCCACTTGTGGCCTCAGGCAACTGCTACTCAAATTTAGCCGTGGCTGATCAATTAAGGAAATCCTACATGGCCAGTAAAATTTGTTGACATCTCTGGGGACGATGAGGTATGGATCTTCCTACCCAGAAGATCCAATCACTTGGAATCTCTATCCTTGGGGGTAGATTTGAAACTACCCTGCTGGGCCTTGTTAATTACCACTGTTACTACCAGGGAGTCTGGGGCCAAGTGGGAATAGAACTCCTCAAAACACTACATGAGAACAAAGTATCGCTTTTCCATGCATTTCACCACTGGCAGTACTGAGGCTGATGTACTCCATAGGGCTCTTGATAGCTCAAGGAATGCAACATTGATCAGTAGGGCCACACTCCCAGGGATGACAGGCTGTAAAATGTCCATTGGTTTATGCATGTTCTCTTGGACGAACTCTGCCTCGATGCCCAGGGATTCGGGTATGCTGCGTAGAAGGTCCTAGAGTGAAATCCCTGCAAGCTGAATGGACACTTTTCAAGGACATCATAATAAAGGCCCAACTTAAATGTACACCCCAAATTAAAAAAACACAGTAAAAGAACTAAAAAAGAGCCATTGTGGTTTAACAACCATGTAAAAGAAGCAGTGAGAGATAAAAAGGCATCTTTTAAAAAGTGGAAGTCAAATCCTAGTGAGGTAAATAGAAAGGAGCATAAACACTGCCAAATTAAGTGTAAAAATGTAATAAGAAAAGCCAAAACCAGTTTGAAGAACAGCCAGCCAAAAACTCAAAATGTAATAAAACGTTTTTTAAGTACATCAGAAGCAGGAAACCTGCTAAACAACCAGTGGGGCCCCTGGACGATTGAGATACAAAAAGAGCACTTAAAGACAAAGTCATTGTGGAGAAACTAAATGAATTCTTTCCTTCAGTCTTCATGGCTGAGGATGTTAGAGAGATTCCCAAACCTGAGCCGGCTTTTATAAGTGACAAATCTCAGGAATTGTCACAGATTGAGGTGTCACTAGAGGAGGTTTTGGAATTAACTGATAAATTTAACAGTAACAAGTCGCCAGGACCAGATGGCATTCACCCAAGAGTTCTGAAAGAACTCAAATGTGAAGTTCCGGAACTATTAACTATGGTTTGTAACTTGTCCTTTAAATCAGCTTCAGTACCCAATGACTGGAAGATAGGTAATGTAAAACCAATATTTAAAAAGGGCTCTAGAGGTGATCCCAGCAATAACAGACCAGTAAGTCTAACCTCAGTACCGGGCTAATTAGTTGAAGCAATAATATAGAATAAAATCAGACACATAGAAGAACATAAATTGTTGGGCAAAAATCAATATGGTTTCTGTAATGGGAAATCGTGTCTTACTACTCTATTAGAGTTCTTTGAAAGGGTCAACAAATGCAGGTTGAAAGCTGGACCTGTTTTTTCTCCAGAATTGTTTTTCTGCAACAGTCTACAGATATGTGGGGGAAACCCAACAACATGAACAAATGAGGACATCCTGCAATTACTCAATTCCTGAATGGGAACTGTCATCAAGATGGGGGTGCAGCTGCCCTGCGTCTCCTCAGAAAGTAGGGAGCATGCCGATTGCTTCTTTTGACAGTTCTGTCTGCATTAGACTGCAAGTGCAACAACAATGTAGTCTGTTACCAAGCTTCCCTCTCCCTTTCAACATTGCTTGTATCCCCTTCACAGCATGCCAGCAACAAAGCACAATTTGTGGGGAGACAAACAATAGTTGGTTGGTCACCAAAGGAAGGACACACATAAAAAACAGACCACAAAATAAAGCTTCAGGATATTTAACAGGGGTCTCAAATCTATTAACGCATTATTCATGAATACAACTTTATAACACTTGTGGAGTGGCTCATCTCCACCACTCATTAGCATATCACCTACTATCTTCAAGTCTGGACTTGAAAGGCATTGTGCTTCAGTAGGGAGTACAGACCTTACTAGGAAAGGTGTGATTTCTGAACTATGAAGTTCACTAGTAGTTATACAGTGAGATTAAATTATAGGGGAGCATCTGAATTAAGCACACAAAAAAACCACAGCTTAACTTCTCAGATGTATTCAGGAGCATAAATTCAAATAAGGAATTCTGAGGTACTGAACAAGATTTTATTTTTCTCACCAGCATAAATTCAAATAAGGAATTCTGAGGTACTGAACAAGATTTTATTTTTCTCACCTTGGTGTTTTATTGCAGGTCTGGGTTCAGCTTTTGCATGTAATATGGTAGCTGCTTTTTCATCTGAAACGCTATCTGCAGGACTATTCGTTTCCAGTATACCTAGCATAAAAGAATTTACAAGAGAAAGAAATTAATGATATAATAAAAGTTTAGAATAAATTCCTGTGCTAAATATTTAGTCCACTTAACTACCTGTTTAAGAATTACTCTGGTTTAAAGAAGTATCTTGAGTGCAAATAAGGAAAGTGACAAATTTACATTGGCTTTTCACATAATTAGTGAAGTACAAACAAACAAACAAAATCACCACAGTAAGTTTTTCATCCTAAAAAGCAAAAGACTGAACTATATAAGTTACAAACACAAGAAAGTTTATTCTATTCAGGAGCAGTTTACAAATATATAGTATCATTTACTAGCAGGGTAAGTATTTAAATGATACTGTATTTACTTAGTAAAACCTAAGCAGTTACTAAAGTATGCTTTCTGGATTATATGGCAAGTAATTGACTGAGTCAGTTCCAATAACTTGCCATTAAATGGTATTCAGTCATAAAACTGTGAAGTGTTATCCAGGAACTACTACCAAAATATGCAATATGTGCACTGTACAATTTGAAATTCATCACATAACAAAATGCCTAATCCGTGATTATTGTCCAACTTTCTAATGCTACATAGAAGTACAATTATTTTTGGTACAGTCCATGCTAAAAACGATGGAAGAGAATTTCATATGCCCACTATCTTAAATTAATTTCCCAGATGTATGTATAAAAGACGGTTATTCACCTTTATAACTGTTGTTCTTCGAGATGTGTTGCTCATATCCATTCCAATTACGTGCGTGCGCGCCGCATGCACGTTTGTCGGAGACTTTTTACCCTAGCAACACTCGGTGGGTCGGCAGGTCGCCCCCTGGAGTGGCGCCGGTATGGCACCTGATATATACCCCTGCCGGCCCATCCACTCCTCAGTTCCTTCTTGCCGGCTACTCCGACAGTGGGGAAGGAGGGAGGGTGTGGAATGGATATGAGCAACACATCTCGAAGAACAACAGTTACAAAGGTGAGTAACTGTCTTTTCTTCTTCGAGTGCTTGCTCATATTCATTCCAATTAGGTGATTCCCAAGACTTACATAGGCGGTGGGGTCAGAGCAAGACGTTGCGGAATGTAAGACCGCTGAGCCAAAGGCGGCATCGTCTCTAGACTGTTGGACCAATGTGTAGTGCGATGCAAACGTATGGATGGAAGACCAGGTGGCCGCAAGGCAGATGTCCTGTATGGGAACATGGGCCAAGAATGCGGCAGATGAGGCTAGAGCCCGGGTAGAGTGGGCAGTGAGATGGCCCGCCTGAGTATGAGCCAAGTCATAGCAAGCCCGAATACACGATGTAACCCAAGATGCAACACGCTGGGAGGAGATTGCCATGCCCTTCATATGTTCTGCCACCGCCACAAATAGCTGAGGTGAGCGCCGAAAGGGCTTGGTCCTCTCGATGTAGAAGGCAAGAGCCCTTCGGACATCCAAAGTATGGAGCTGTTGCTCTCGTCACGATGAATGCGGCTTTGGACAAAAGACTGGCAGGAAGATGTCCTGGTTAACATGAAAGGCGGAGACGACCTTAGGGAGGAATGCCGGGTGCGGTCGCAGCTGTACCTTGTCCTTATGGAACACAGTATATGGAGGATCCACAGTCAATGCACGAAGCTCCGAGACTCGTCTAGCCGAGGTGATAGCGACTAGGAAAGCTGTTTTCCAGGACAGGTACAGCAGCGAGCATGTGGCCAAAGGCTCGAAAGGGAGCCCCATGAGCCTGGTTATGACGAGGTTCAGGTCCTAGGTAGGGGTAGGCCGTTTGACCTGTGGGTATAGTCGCTCCAAGCCCTTGAGGAATCTTGAAACTATAGGGTGAGAAAAAACGGAACTGCCAGCTTCGCCCAGATGGAAGGTGGATATAGCTGCAAGATGTACTCGCAGAGAGGAGATCGCCAACCCCTGCTGTTTGAGAGACCACACGTAGTCCAGGATAGTGGGGACTAATGCAGAATGCGGAGAATGGCCGTGCTGGTTACACCAGTGGCAGAAGCGCTTCCATTTTGCGAGGTATGTCGAGCGCGTGGAGGGCTTCCTGCTCCCCAGCAACACCTGCTATCCTGCGGCGGAACAGCGCAACTCCGACTGGTTTAACCAGACAGGAGCCATGCAGTCAGATGAAGGGACTGCAGGTCCGGATGGTGCATCCTGCTGAAGTCTTGTGTGATCAGGTCCAGCCAGAGCGGCAGGGGAATTGGGTCTGCCAGGGACAGGTCGAGCAGCATGGTGTACCAGTGCTGCTTCGGCCAAGTCGGAGCGATCAGGATGAGGCGAGCTCTGTCCCTTCGGAGTTTGAGCAGGACTCGGTGGACAAGAGGGAAGGGTGGAAAGGCGTAACAGAGGCGGCCCGTCCACGGAATCAGGAACGCGTCCGACAGCGAGCTTGGGGAGCGACCCTGTAGAGAGCAGAACACCTGGCATTTCCTGTTTATTCTGGATGCAAATAGGTCTATGTGGGGAAAGCCCCACCTCCGGAAGATCGAATGGAGAACGTCCGGACGGATGGACCATTCGTGAGATAAGAAGGATCTGCTCAGGTGATCCGCAAGGGTGCTCCGTACCCCCGGGAGAAAGGAGGCCACTAGATGTATGGAGTGGGCTATACAGAAGTCCCACAGGTGTATCACTTCCTGACACAGAGGGGAGGACCGGGTCCCGCCCTGCTTGTTGATGTAATACATGCCGTTGTGTTGTCCGTGAACACTGCAACACAACAGCCGTGTAGATGGCGCTGAAACGCTTAGCATGCCAGCCAGACCGCTCTCAGCTCTCGCACATTGATGTGGAGCGTCAGCTCCCATGGTGACCAAACGCCTTGGGTGCGCAGGAGCCCTAGGTGGGCACCCCAGCCCAGCGAGGATGCGTCCGTTGTTAGGGACATGGAGGGCTGGGGAGGATGAAATGGCAGGCCCGCACACACTCAGGATGACGTCTTCCACCAGTCGAGGGAGCCTAGAACATCCGGCGGAATTGTCAGGATTGTGTCTATGGCGTCCCTGCCCGGCCGATAGACCGACGCAAGCCAGGTTTGCAGAGGGCGCATACGCAGTCTTGCATGTCTTGTGACGAAAGTACATGCAGCCATGTGCCCCAGGAGAACAAGGCAAGTACGAGCAGAAGTGGTTGGAAAGCTTTACAGACTTTCGACAAGGGAGACTATGGCTTGGAACCGGCCGTTGCAAGGCTAGAGTCCAGCATTGCCCCGATAAATTCTATCCTCTGTGTAGGCACCAGGGTGGACTTGTCCAAATTGATGATCAAGCCTAGATGCACAAACAGCTCCCTGATGATGGTGACGTGGCTGAGCACCTGTGCCTCCAAAGTCCCTCGGATAAGCCAGTCGTCGAGGTAAGGGAAGACGTGTATTCGACAACGGCGCAGGGAAGCAGCGACTACCGCCATACACTTCATGAACACACGAGGGGCCGAGAAAAGACCAAAGGCAAGGACAATAAACTGGTAGTGACCCTGATTTACCACAAAGCGCAGATACCTCCTGTGCGGGGGATAAATTGCAATGTGGAAATATGCGTCCTTCATGTCGAGAGCAGCATACCAATCTCCGGGATCCAGGGAAGGAATGATGGTTCCTAAGGATACCATGCGGAACTTGAACTTTTTGATGAATTTGTTCAGTCCTCGCAGATCCAGGATGGGCCGGAGGCCCCCTTTTGACTTGGGGATTAAGAAATACTGGGAATAAAACCCCTTGCCCCTTAACTCCTCTGGTACCTCCTCTATAGCTCCAATCAAGAGGAGCTTGCGAACCTCCTGAATGATGAGTTGCTCGTGAGAGGGGTCCCTGAAGAGGGACGAGGAGAGGGGGTGGGGGGGGAGAAAAACTGAAGACAGTATCCAAGCTCCACCGTGCGTAGGACCCAACAATCTGAGATCAGCTGGGACCACGCTGGAAGGAACGGGGAGAGGCGGTTGTAAAAATGAAGAGGATCCAGTAGAGGAATTGGTACAGTGCTCTCGGGCGCACCCTCAAAAGTTTGCTTTGGATCCCAGCAGTGGTTTGGTGTGACTGGAACTGTTGCCCCTTTGAGGTCCAGACTGATGTCTGCGGGTAGTGTGGCCTTGTCGCCGGGCAAGATCCTGTCTTGGCCGAGGCGGGGGGTAAGGGTGCTGAGGTTGGGAGCGGAAGGACCGTCTCTGAGTCTGGGGTGTATACATTCCCAGCGAACGCATGATAACCCAGTTGTCCTTCAGACTCTGTAGTCTGGGGTCTGTCTTTTGTGAGAATAAAACTTGTCCATTGAATGGCAAGTCTTGGATGGTATATTGCTGCTCAGGCGGTAGGCCGGACGCTTGTAACCAAGATACACGGCGCATGGCTATGCCAGAGGCGACCGTTCTGGCTGCCAAGTCAGCGGCCTCTAAGGAGGTTTGCAGTGAGGTCCTCGTGACCCTCTCCCCCTCCTCTAGGAGAGCTGTAAACTCCTGACGGGAGTCCTGAGGAACCAACACAGGGCTTGTCTACATCACGGGGTTACAGCGCTGCAACTTAGGAGGTGTACACATCTGCAGGGCATCACCAGCGCTGCAACTCCCTGTTTGCAGCGCTGGCCGTACTCCCGTTTTGTCTCGGGTGTAGAGGATCCAGCGCTGGTGATCCAGCGCTGGTAATCAAGTGTAGACACTTACCAGCGCTTTTCTTGACCTCCGTGGAATAAGGAGGTATCCCAGCATACCTGAGGAAGCCTCTGGTAATCAAGCAGGTCTCCTTCCCCGGTTTGCTCTCGCGTTCCCCGAACCCCCGAGCAAGCAGGTCTCCTTCCCTGCGGTTTGCAGGGGGGTTCGGGGAACGCAAGAGCAAACCGCGGCGAAGCAGGTCTCCTTCCCCGGTTTGCTCTCGCGTTCCCCGAACCCCCGTTCAAGCAGGTCTCCTTCCCTGCGGTTTGCAGGGGGGTTCGGGGAACGCGAGAGCAAACCACGGCGAAGCTGGTCTCCTTCCCTGCGGTTTGCTCTCGCGTTCCCCGAACCCCCGTGCAAGCAGGTCTCCTTCCCTGCGGTTTGCAGGGGGGTTCGGGGAACGCGAGAGCAAACCGCGGTGAAGCTGGTCTCCTTCCCTGGTTTGCTCTCGCGTTCCCCGAACCCCCGTGCAAGCAGTTCTCCTTCCCTGCGGTTTGCTCTCGCGTTCCCCGAACCCCCGTGTAAGCAGGTCTCCTTCCCTGCGGTTTGCTCTCGCGTTCCCCGAATCCTCGAGCAAGCAGGTCTCCTTCCCTGCGGTTTTCAGGGGGGTTCGGGGAACGCGAGAGCAAACCGCGGCGAAGCTGGTCTCCTTCCCCGGTTTGCTCTCGCGTTCCCCGAACCCCCCTTGAAGCTGCCCAACAGCTCTGCAGTGTGGCCACATCTAACACCACTTGCAGCGCTGGTTGCTGTAAGTGTGGCCACTCTGCAGCGCTGGCCCTATACAGCTGTACTAATACAGCTGTAACAACCAGCGCTGCAAAATTGTAGATGTAGACATACCCTCAGTAAACTTGCTGACAGCTTCCCAGGTGTTGTAGCTGTATCGGCTTAAGAGGGCTTGTTGGTTCGCCACGTGGAGCTGAAGGCCTCCCGCAGAGTAGATTTTCCGGCCCACCAAATCCATGCGCCTGGCCTCCCTAGATTTTGGCGCGGGAGCTTGCTGGCCGTGGCGCTCCCGTTCGTTGACTGACTGGACCACCAACGAGCAGGGGACGGGGTGCACGTAGAGGTACTCATACCCCTTGGATGGCACCATGTATTTTCGTTCTACTCCCCTGAATGTGGGTGGGATGGAAGCTGGGGACTGCCAGATGGTGTCTGCTTTGGCTTGGATTGATTTGATGAAGGGGAGGGCCACCCTGGTCGGTGCTTCCGCTGACAATATGCTAACCACTGGGGCCTCCACCTCAGGAACTTCCTCTACAGGAAGATTTATATTCTGGGCAACACGCCGCAGAAGATGCTGATGCGCTCGGAGATCAATTGGCGGGCACCCCGATGATGATGTGCCCACTATCACCTCATCCGGGGAAGAGGAAGATGATAACCCAGGGTTGAGTGGGTCTTGGACTGAAGCCTCGTCCTGGGGGACCTCCGTTTCCGGAAAGTCATGCTGCGCAAGTGGATGTGCAGAGTCTTCCTCCATACCAGCAGGGGGAGGTTGGCTGACTGTGGCCTCTGCTGCACGGTGCTCCGAGTGGCTGGAGCGTGCTGGGCCCAGTGGCTCGCCCTGGGCTTGGTGATAGGCCCAAGGCATCCAAAAGGACCATTGAGATGGTACATGGTCCGGGTGGGCCTGTGCATCTGAACTCCCGTAGGAGGCGCTGTCCGCGTGTGAAGAGGCGGACGGATGACGCGATGGCCACAGAGGAGCTGATGTTGACTAGGCCAGGTCTCTGCGCCCATAGGGCTCATCTCTAAGCGGTACCAGTGAGCGGTACTGGAAACCGTGGCGGTATCTGGAGCGGGACCGGGACCAGGACCTGCTACCAGCGCGGTGCCGGGAGGTCTACTGGTGCCTTATATCATCGTGCTGGGATCGGTTGCGATAAGTACGTCGGTGTCTCGACCTGGACCGGTGCAGAGAGTACCACGACGGCGACCGGGATCTCGAGCGGTGCCACGAGTACGACCAGTTCCGTGGAGAACGGTACCGGGACTGCGAGCGGCGCCGGGATCTTGAGCGATGTTGAGGCCGAGAGTGATCTCGGGATCTGGAGCGGGACCGATGGTGTTCAGTGGTGCCCGGTGAACCTGGTCGCACCATGGTGGGCTTGCCCAGAGATTGAATAACCCGCACCAGCGGTGCCAGGGGCTGGGGCAATTCGGGCTCTGTCAGAGCGATTAGGTCGCACACCACGGAGAAGGTCTGCGGCGTGGAGGGCGCGACGAGCTCAACCACAGCGCGTGCTGGAGAGCTGGTAGGCACCAGACTCAACGGCTCCTGTGAAGCTGGAATCGATGGTGCGGAGACAAACGGTGCCGCGGCAGATGACGGTGCCGGGTGGTCCGTCTTGGAGATACGCTCCGACTGCGGTGTAGCTGTAGTTGCCGCAGGAGCCTTGTGCTTCTTGCTCCTCAGGGAGAGGGAGCGGTGCTGGCTGGAGGGTTGGGCCGGTGACGGGTGGGGACGAGGAGCCTTTATCGGTGCCGGGTGGTCCGGTGCGGAAGAGGCGCTTGGTCCCGGTGCTGGAGTCGGTGCCGAGGATGGAGGAGTTAAAGCTGCCTCCATCAAAAGCTGTTTTAGGCGAATGTCCCGTTCTCTCTTTGTCCAGGGCTTGAACGCCTTGCAGATCCGGCACTTGTCCGCAAGGTGGGATTCGCCTAGGCACTTCAAACAGGAGTCGTGCGGATCTCCTGTGGGCATCGGCGATGACAGGTCGCACAAGGCTTGAAACCCGGTGAACTCGGCATGGGCCCCGGTACCGGGGGAGGAGAAGGGGCGAGCCCCTGATCCTCTTTAACTATATACATAACTATAAACTAATTTTAAACACTAACTAGAACTACAGTAAAAGAACTATATGCACAATACTATACAAGAGAATGAATCGCTAGGGAGGTGGAGAACAGCTAAGCAGCGCTCCACTGTTCCGACCGACACGGGCAGTAAGAAGGAACTGAGGAGCGGATGGGCCGGCAGGGGTATATATCAGGCGCCACTCCAGGGGCCGACCTGCCAGCCCACCGAGTGTTGCTAGGGTAAAAAGTCTCCAACGAACGTGCACGCAGCACGCACACACCTAATTGGAATGGATATGAGCAAGCACTCGAAGAAGAATGAAAGGACCCTTAACAAATGCAAGATAATTCATATCGGAAAGAATAATATCAACTACTCATGCACATTGCTGGGTGCTAAATTAACTCTGAAAAGTGATGTAGGGCATCACTGTGGCCAGCTTAATGAAAACCTCTGCACACTGAGCTTCTGTTGTAGGAGCAGCAGCAATCTCTATGCTCTGTACGGCTATGCTATGTATAACCTGTATGCTCAAAAGGTCTGTGATACTCCCCCCTTCCCCCCTCTAAATACCTGTGAAGTGGCTTTCCCCCTCCCCCGCACTCCTGGAATGCTTGTGGGATAAAGGGAAGATCAGAAGAGCTCTCAGGTAGACAAAGGGTATGTCTACATCTACAATTTTGCAGCGCTGGTTGTTACAGCTGTATTAGTACAGCTGTATAGGGCCAGCGCTGCAGAGTGGTCACACTTACAGCAACCAGCGCTGCAAGTGGTGTTAGATGTGGCCACACTGCAGCGCTGTTGGGTGGCTTCAAGGGGGGTTAGGGGAACGCGAGAGCAAACCGCGGGGAAGCAGGTCTCCTTCCCAGCGGTTTGCTCCGGTGTTTTTTGAACCCCCGTGCAAGCAGATCTCCTTCCCCACGGTGTACTGTCGGGTTCCCCGAATCCCCGTGCAAGCAGGTCTCCTTCCCAGCGGTTTGCTCTGGTGTTCCCTGAACCCCCCTGCAAGCAGGTCTCCTTCCCAGCAGTTTGCTCCGGTGTTTTTTGAACCCCCGTGCAAGCAGATCTCCTTCCCCGCGGTGTGCTGTTGCGTTCCCCGAACCCCCGTGTAAGCAGGTCTCCTTCCCAGCGGTTTGCTCTGGTGTTTTTTGAACCCCCGTGCAAGCAGATCTCCTTCCCCGCGGTGTGCTGTCACGTTCCCCGAACCCCCGTGCAAGCAGGTCTCCTTCCCAGCGGTTTGCTCCGGTGTTCCCCGAACTCCCCTGCAAGCAGGTCTCCTTCCCAGCGGTTTGCTCTGGTGTTTTTTGAACCCCCATGCAAGCAGATCTCCTTCCCCACGGTGTGCTGTCGAGTTCCCCGAACCCCCGTGCAAGCAGGTCTCCTTCCCAGCGGTTTGCTCCGGTGTTCCCCGAACGCCCCTGCAAGCAGGTCTCCTTCCCAGCGGTTTGCTCCGGTGTTCCCCGAACGCCCCTGCAAGCAGGTCTCCTTCCCAGCGGTTTGCTCCGGTGTTTTTTGAACCCCCATGGAAGCAGATCTCCTCCCCGCGGTGTGCTGTCGCGTTCCCCGATCCCCCCTGCAAACCGCAGGGAAGGAGATCTGCTTGCACGGGGGTTAGGGGAACGCGAGAGCAAACCGCGGGGAAGGAGACCTGCTTCCCCGCGGTTTGCTCTCACGTTCCCCGAACCCCCCTGCAAACCGCGGGGAAGGAGACCAGCTTGATTACCAGAGAGGCTTCCTCTGATATGCTGGGATACCTGTTTATTCCACGGAGGTCAAGAAAAACGCTGGTGAGTGTTTACACCTGATGACCAGCGCTGGATCACCAGCGCTGGATCCTCTACACCCGAGTTTCAACGGGTGTACGGCCAGCGCTGCAAACAGGGAGTTGCAGCGCTGGTGATGCCCTGCAGATGTGTACACCTCCTAAGTTGCAGCGCTATAACTCCCTCACCAGCGCTGCAACTTTGTGGTGTAGACAAGGCCAAAGTGTCTGGGACTCTCATTAGGCAGCACTCACAACCCAATGCATGGACACTGCACGGACATTGCCTGAGGTGGAGTGTGAACACCATGAGCAGGCCATGAGGAGCAGGTTCTTAAAAGGGGAAAGGGCCATGTGCTCAGAAGTGCACTCACAAGCTTGTACCTCCCATAAAGGCCCTTCGCCTGGACTGCCTGGCCAGTGGTTCACTGCATTGCATTCCATGGTGCCTCGGGAAGACTTATCTTCATCGCACCGTCCATCGCTGCGCTGTGGGGCACTTACCTTAAAGAATCCTGACATCTCCAGTGCCGTGCCTGTCCTGGGATCGTGAGTATGCGAGTGTGAGTGTGACCCTTTCGTCCTTTCTTTTGAGCTTAGCTATCAGTATAATAAACATTCTGCTTTCTGCCAAACTCTGGCGGGTCATTAGTCTTCCCTAAGCTTACTAGCCAGCCCAATTTCAGGTAACATTAATGGTGGAGAATGTGGGCAGTTTAGTGGAGGATTTGACCCAAGAGTAGGAGTCCCCTGGTGCCCCCCAGTGCTCTCTTAGGTGGGTCCAGCTCGAGCCTGCGTGAAAAAGTGGTACACTAGCAACCCACTGCAGGGAGAAAAGGACACCACTGTTGAGTGCTGGTGTAGGGCAAGGGAGAGAACTAGGTGTAAATCCCCTGGCGCCCCCTAATAGCTTCCTGAGCAGGTCCAGCTCAACCCTATGTAAAAAGTGGTAGGGTAGCAACCCACTGCAGGGAGAAAAGGATGCCGCTGCTAAGTATGCCACTGTGGGGCAAGTGGAAGAAAAAGGCAAAGCAGCCTGAGCGAGAAGACATCCCCCCCTTGGGGAGTGGCACCATCTCCTGGGGTGTTGTTAGAAGTTCTCCAAAAGAAATGTGCAGACCCCTGGATGCCAGGAGCAGTTCCACCTGGGAGTACAATTCATGAGCTGGAGAAGGAATGGGATATGTGAACGGTGGAGGTTCTGATTGTGAAAGTAGAGAATGCTGCTATGAGCCAGGCAGTTATCTGCCTGACGGATCTGGTCCTGAAGGGGTCCGCCCGGGAGAACAGGGTTCAGGGGGCTTATTCAGCCGAGGTCACCACCATTAGGATGTAAGCCCAGAGGGGTGCAGGATCATATGATGATTAGGATGGGGATATCTGGTATGATCCGGATCCCCCCGATCCAGACCCGGATAGCCAGACCCCAGACACTGTTGGGGCGGTCCAAAGGGTGGTCCAAAACTCTGGGCCTGCTCCCGCAGGGGGCAGGGCAGCTCCAAGTACCAGACACACTATGGCAAAGACCGAGTTGACTCCCGCACAAGCAATAAAGTTAGCAAAAGCCCTGGAGGAAAACTGGATACACAATGGACAACTCAAACAAGCAGGGTCTGCCCCAGTGGGAGCACTGTGCTAATGTGTTTCTAAGCTTCTATCTTTCAGCCTTCAAACTAGAACATCAGAGAAGCTGGTACCAGCTAAAGAGTTACAGAAATACCATGGTTATAGCATCGCAACAAAGTCCGCGTTCAGAGTTCTGTGTTCCATGTTCTGTGTCTGTCTCTGGTGGGTGTCCTGGGCTAGCATTGGGTCCAGAGAGAGAGAGGGGATACTGCACTAGACAGGGTAAATACCTATTCCTTTCTCTACTTCCCCCATCTCCAACCAAATTATCTATCACATCCACCTCTGTCCAAAAGACTTTGGTCCCCAGTGCCTCAGGTTTATTTTTTGTCAGGTTCTCTAATAATCATTTTGTTGTTGATTTTTGTTAATACACTTGTATTGTTAGTTACATTTTCTTGCATTGTTAATTCCACACTTTCCTCTATGCACTCTGGTTCTACTTCCCCAAGCCCTTAAGGATAGTTCATGGGTCCCCATTATCACCCCCTAGTGGGATTTTTGACCTTGGCCTGTAATTGTAGGGCCCTGTCTTTCAGGTCTAGGAATTGTTGCCCTTCTCTTCCCCCCCCCTCCCCCGACCCAAACCTCCTGAAAAGAATTGCTAGTAACAGGGGATTCTGCAACATTTTAGAAACTAAATGTTAGTATAAGTATCAGCAATTTCACCAAGTTCTCTGTTACTATGTATCTTCCAAATCAGTTTAACCTTGCATGACAACCGTGGTAGTCCTACAAATCTTATCTGTTGTGTGCATTTAAGGGTTAGGGTTAATTTTTATTGTTTGATGGCTTGGGCCTCATTTTGTTTGTCAATGTACCCAATTATTGTAATGGTGATGGTTTTACTGTATTCCCAATTATTATAATTGTGATTGTTTGCATTTGTGTTTATATTAATTCTGGTGTTTAATCAATTGTGTTTTAGTCATAATATAGTTTTAGTTTGGTTATAATTGTTTGGTTTGTTTGCAACAGATCACCTGGGCCCTATAAGGACAACAGCTACTGTAATAATCATAGATCAAGGGGCAGAGTGTTGTAGGAGCAGCAGTGATCTGTATGCTCTGTATAACTATGCTATGTATAACCTGTATGCTCAAAAGGTCTGTTACACTTACCCCGCCCCAGCCCCTTTTTGTCTCCTTTCTCTCTCTGAATACCTATGAAGTGGCTTTCCCCCTCCCCCTCACTCCTGGAATGCTTGTGGGATAAATGGGCTGGTTAAACAGCTGAAAGATCAGAAGAGCTCCCAGGTAAACAAGGTGCCTGGGACTCTAATTAGGCAGCACTCACAACCCAATGCATGGACACAGCATAAGAGTTTGGCAGAAAGCAATGTTTATTATACTGATAGCTAAGCTCAACAGAAAGGGGTGGGGGGGGGGTCACACTCCCACTTGCAATCACACTTCCAGGACAGGCACGGCAATCAGTATAATAAACCTGCTGCTTTCTGCCAAACTCTAGGGGGTCATTAGTCCTCCCTAAACTTACTAGCTTGCCCAATTTCGGGTAACAACATCCATGGTCAAAAAAGCAAACCAACTGTTAGGACATATTAAGAATGGGACAGAAAATAATACTAGAAGTATTACAATACCATTCTCTAAAACAATGGCATGCCTTCACTGAAATAATGTGTTTAGTTGTCAGCCTTGCCCCCAAAATTACAACAGAAGTAGAATGGGTCTAGAGATAGGTGATGAAAAAGATTACATGCATGGAAAGACTATTGTAAGGACAGATTGGAAAGACTAGGGCCTTGGCTACACTGGTGCTTTACAGCGCTGCAACTTTCTCGCTCAGGGGTGTGAAAAAACACACCTCTGAGTGCAACAAGTTACAGCGCTGCAAAACGCCAGTGTAAACAGTGCCCCAGCGCTGGGAGCTGCAAGCTAATCCCTACGGGGAGATGGAGTACCTGCAGCGCTGGGAGGGCTCTCTCCCAGTCCTGGCGCTGCGACCACACTTGCACTTCAACGCGCTGCTGTGGGAGCACTCCCGCGGCAGCGCTGTACGGCTGCAAGTGTAGCCATACTCTAAGACTGTTTAGAGGAGAAACAAGAGGGGACTTGATAGAGGTACATAATGTAATGAATACTACAGAGCAAGTAAATCAAGCGTTCTTATTTAGCTTTGCTCATAGGAAAAGAGCACAGGGACATTCACAGAAAATGAAAGGCAACAAATTTAAAACTCTTAAAAATTTGGAACTCCACACAATCAATCTATATCCATGAGGCCAAGAGCTTAGTAGGAATCAAAAAAGGAACAGACATTTGTATGGATGGTGAAAACATCCAGGTATATTAGAAAAGAGTATTTACACGCACAAGGAATATGAACCCTTATATGTCAGAGTATAAGCCAACCACTAATGGTTTTAGGAATAAATGTATCTTGTTGACAGGTTATTTCATAATTGTCCACTAGAGGATTTCTAGCACATTCCTTTGAAACCCCTGCTAGAAAAAACCGTCAGAGACAGGATACTGTACTATACGGACCACTGAGCTAATCTGGTATAGTAATTACCTTTTTAGCTAGCTGATATAATATAGGAAACAATGAAGACACTGCTATTGCAGGAGTGTTTAATAAAACGTTATTAAACCCTATTTAGCCATGACATACCAAACATTGTTTTCTCTTACCTGGCTCTTGCATTGTAGTGACTGACTCAGCTTTCTCTTTTAATATACTAGCTGCTTTCTCAACCAAGGCACTAGCGGCAGTTTTACTAGCTTCCTTTCTTCCTGACATAAGATAGTTTACAATGAGATATGTACTATACACGAGGGACATACTCCCAAACATTTCAGAATCAGTTGCTGCATTACCTAATGTGGTCACAAGCTACCTGGCATGCATCTCAGTTGTCAAGAGCATCCTACCATATGCTCATTCTTCAGATTTTCAAACCACAAAGGTGGAGTATTTTTGCTGACTTCTGGATAGGCAAAATGACAATCTTGACGACCATGTATATATGGCTGTGGATCCACTGACATTTCACAAACGTTTTTAATTTAACATTCACAAGCTTTCCTCTTTTCTGCTCTCCCAATATAAAGCATGCGTTTCTATATTACTTTATAAAATCTTAATTTTGACATGGGTACACGGGCAAAGGGGTTTTAAATCTTGTAAGTGATCTACTCCTAACACTATTTTCTTTACATAAGGATTAAATGCTTTAGTGACACAATGTTATGAAACAAAAATATTCATTCTTTTCTAAAAGGAAGGCTTTTCACATACTCTGTTAAAGATAATTATAGACCAAAAATCACAACTGATTTAATGGAAGGAGTTATTTAAAAATCACTGACAACTACAATATATAATTTATAGATTAACCTAATATTTGCATTGCTATGCAATTAGTTTTACTACAAGACATACAACAACAGTGAAAATAGCTCATCACTGGTAACTTGAATGACAGTAGATTTAATATTTAACTACACAGGATAATTTAAATTTTTTTTAAATGCCAACAATATTGAAAAATTATTCTTAATAAGGAAAGGCAAAATATAGTATAATTGGTTATAATTAGCGAGTATTCATTAAGCTGGAAAGGTTCAGTTTTATTAACACAATGGCTGCCTCTGCAAGTCTAGTTGTAGTGCAAGCCTCTCTTCTTCCTGGCATTACTTCTTTTACATTTAACATTAAAAAGAACATTCAAAACTCTGAGCCCCCTGACAAACTTCCAACACTCACAAAATAATTTGCAATAGGCATTAACACAGGAAATGAATAGGTCTAAGGCACATGGGCACTTTTAGAAATCCTACCAGGCGCTTGAATACTTTTCAATATTGTACCCCTGGTCTTATGTAACATGTTAGCTTTTCACCTGATACACATCGGAACCAAACTAGCTTGGGATCAGCTTCTGAACACAGGGGATTTGAGTCCAATACACAAACAAAGTGGTATGAACGGTACACCATGATTAGCAATCTGCACAAAAGCTGGAATAGCAGGAATATTCCAGGACAAAACTAAGGGATATGGAGAACTAAACATCTCATTTGTTAAACTGTGAGTCTTTCTCAGCAGTATTTCTTACCTTTTTAAAAACCAGTGAGACAGACCCAAACCAGTGTGGTACAGGAGTCTGGTCCTATTGGTATCCAGGAGGTGGGCTTCGCCTGCCCACTTCTAAAGGACCTCCCTCCAGCCTAAGGGGAGGATCCACAGGTCCGTGACACCAAATAAGTATGGGAGACAACTAATGAAAAAACAGGATCAGGAGTGAGGTCATAGGGCTAAATGAAGGGAATCTGATGGGGACACCGAGCGGAGAACCCCAGACAATGCCCACTGCTCCTCGAAAGTGTCAAGGGAGCCAGTGGACGCCGCCCAGAGGAACTCTGCAAGGATGCGTGAATGGACGGAGGAGCAGAAATAGGCCCCACAGTCACAGGAAATCCCATCAGCCAACCTCCTCTCCCTGGTATTGTAGACGGCTAGTTTGGCCAGGGCCAAGAGGAGGCTGATAAGGAGATCCCGCGACTTGGTGGGGCCATGGATGGGGAGTGCATAGATAAAAAAGTGAGGGGAAAAGTGAAACCAAAAACGCAAGAAAATATTCAGGAGGAGCCGGAACAGGGGCTGCAACCTGGCACACTCCAAATAAACGTGCGCCAAGATCTCCTTCTCACCACAGAAAGGGCAGGTGCTGGGGACAGACGTGAACCGCACCAAGTACACGCCCGTGCTCACGGCTCCGTGAAGGAGCCGCCAACTGATATCCCCGGCGGGCCTCGGGACCAGGGCAGAGTACAAGCTGGCCCACCGAGGCTCCTCACCCTCGAGAGGCGGCAGGAGGTCCCGCCATTTGATATCGGGGCGGGACGCAAGGGTGAGGTAGTGAAGGGTATGGAGCACGACCGAGTACAGATGTTTCCGTGGCATGGTCTGGAACAGAACCGGCTGCAGATCATGCAGCTGGCTGGCAGTGAAAGGGTGAGGGGGCCGATTGGGTCCACGGGGCAGGGGCCTGGGGTGGAGGGTGGGCGGGGTGTGCCCTCTCGCAGGACCCAGTCGAGGTAAGCCCGAGCAGCAGGCAGTAAAGCGGCCTTCACCTCCTGAAGTACGTGCTGGGGAGTACGAGGTCTGGAGAGCCCCATGCGCTGAGCGAGTGTCAGGGGATCCAGCCAGTCTCCCCAGTCATAGTCCAGGAGGTCTCCGACCCTGGTGACTCCCGCCGAGACCAGCCTCTGGCACACTGTGGGGGACTCCGCCACCTGCACACGAAGCTGGGGATTGTGTAGCAGGGGCTCCGCGAGGAGGTCAACCCCCACGGTGGCCGCCACGGACCTGGTCGTTGAAAAGAGCTTCCAGGTCCGGAGGAGGTCTTGGTAGAAGACCGGCAGCCCGGAGAGGTCTCGCGGAAGACCTCTCGGATGGAGGTAAAAGAGCTGCCGGTCGTATCGGAGCCCTCGGAAGCGGCGGAGGAAGGCATGCGCCAATACGCTCCACGCCGGACTACCCGCACCAAACAGGAGCCTCTGCAGGGCCTGGAGGCGGAAGACATGGACCTGAGTGCGTAAGCACTTCAGGCCCTGCCCCCCCTCCTCCAGGGGCAGGTGGAGGACCCCTGCAGAGACCCAGTGCGTCCCTGGCCAAAAGAACTCCAGAATCGCCATCCGGAGGTTGGCCAGGAAAAATGGGGCTGGGACCAGGTTGTTGAGCCAGTACCAGGACCATGGACAGGACCAGTTGATTGAGCACCAGTGCCCTCCCCCGAAGGGAGAGGCACCGGAGTAGTCCTGTCCATTTCCGGAGCCGCTCCGTCACCCTGCCCTGCAAATCCTGCCAGTTCTCCGGCGGAGACGGATGTGTGGCAGAAAGGTAAACGCCAAGATAGAGCAGCGGACCCGCGCTCCACCGGATGGCCTGAAGCGTGAGTGGGAGGGAGCTCGCCTGCCACCCGTCCCCGACCACCAGGCCAGAGCTCTTGACCCAGCTGACCCGGGCGGAGGAGGCTGCCGAGTACACAGCCTGGCAAGCCTCCACCCGCGCAAAGTTGCCCGGGTCCTGGACCACGAGGAGCACATCATCGGCGTACGCCGACAGGACCAGCCGCAGCTCCAGCTCCCGAAGCACCAACCCCGTCAACCTCTTGCGGAGGAGATAGAGGAAGGGCTCGATCGCCAGAGTGTACAGCTGGCCCGGGAGGGGGCACCCCTGCCGCACTCCCCGCCCGAAGCTGACCGGCTCGGTCAGGGTCCAGTTGAGCCTGACCAGACACTCCGCAGAAACGTACAGCACCTGGAGAAAACCCACAAACAGGGGTCCGAAGCCGAACGCTCGCAGAATGCCCAGGAGATACCCGTGATCCATCCGGTCGAACGCCTTCTCCTGATCCAGGGACAAGAGGGTGAACGACAGACCATCCCTACACCCCAATTCCAGAAGGTCCCGGACCAGATACAAGTTATCAAAGATGGTGCGGCCCAGGACGGTGTAGGTCTGGTCTGGATGGACCACGTCCGCCAGCACGGACCCTACCCACAGCGAGATGGCCTTCGCAACAATTTTGTAGTCCATGCTGAGGAGCGAGACAGGACGCCAATTCCATAAGTCGCGGAAGTCCCCCCTCTTCGGCAATAAGGCCAGCACGGCTTGCCTGCACGAGAGAGGGAGGACCCCGCTCTGCAAAGCCTCGGACCAGACGGTGACCAGGTCTGGGCCGAGGACGTCCCAGAACACACGGTAGAACTCTACGGTCAGCCCGTCCAAGCCCGGAGATTTATTGGTGGACATGCGACGGAGGGCTTCCGAGAACTCGGCCAGAGTGAGAGGCAGCTCTAGCCGGTCCCGGTCGCCCGTGCTGACCGTCGGGAGTCCGTCCCAGAGCACCCTGCAAGCGTTAGGATCGGTCAGATCCGGGGAGAAAAGAGTGGCATAGAAGGCCCTGGCCCTCTCGCACATCTCCGCCGGATCCGTGAGGGGGGTGCTGTCCTCCGCCAGGAGGCAGGTGACGTGCTTCTTGGCCCCCCATCTTTTCTCCAGGGCGTAGAAGAAGCGGGAGCCGAGATCCATCTCCCGAAGGAGGTGGATGCGGGATCGAACAAAAGCACCCCGGGCCCGATGGTCTTCGAGGGCCCAGAGCTCCTCCCACTTCTCCCGGCACGCTCCGCAGAGAGATGGATCCTCGGGGTTGGCGGCCAGACGCCTCTCCAGCTCCAAGACCTCCCGCTCCAACTGCCCTATCGCCGCATCCCTCCGTCGGCTGGCACCTCGAGTGTAGTCACGGCAGAAGAGCCGGGCGCGCACCTTCCCCAGATCCCACCACCGCCGCACCGAGGAAAAGGCGTGCCTCTGCCCTCGCCAGGCCAGCCAGAACTCCCAGAAGGATGCCACGAAGCCCGCATCCTCCAGCAAACTATTATTAAAGTGCCAATAGGCCGGCCCCGGCCTCTCCGCGCACAGAGAGGCCGTCACGGTGGCAATGTGGTGATCCGAAAAGGGGGCCGGCCAAACGCTGGAGGAGTGGGCCCGTGAAAGGTGGAAACGTGACAGGTAAATACGGTCCAGCCGGGAGTGGCGCGACCGATGGGCCTCCACCCGGACGAAGGTGAACGTCGAGACGTCGTCCGGGTGGTGGTCGCGCCAGACGTCCACCAGGGAGTGGCGGTCGACGATCTCCCGGAGGACGTCTGCGGCGGCCGGGCACTGCTCGGTCCCCGAGCGGTCCCGTTCCTCAAGGGTGGTGTTAAAATCCCCTCCCAGGACCAAAGCCGAGGAAGGTGGACACCTGCTGATAAAAACGTAGCCTCTCCAGGCCCGATGTCGGGGCGTAAACGTTGACGAGATTAACCACAAGCCCCTCCATGCGGACCCGGAGGTGCAGCAGGCGACCCGGCACAGCCTCGGCGACCCCCAGCACCTCGGGCCGTAGGTCGGGGGAGAACAGGGTCGCCACTCCAGCCGCGCAGACCGAGAAGTGGCTAAAGTAGGCCCCGTCCCCCCACTCCAGCCGCCAGCTAGCTTCAGTGGCAGGATCTGAATGGGTCTCCTGCAGGAAAACCACAGAGTACCCCCCTCCCGGAGGAAGGAGAGCACCTGGCTCCTGCGGAGACCCATCCTACAGCCCCGGGTGTTTAAGGTGGCAAGGACGATCGGCGCCATGAGGAGGGCTGGGGGTGATCCTCGCTGGCAGACATGTCCACGGCCTCCGGCAGGCCGCGCAGCAATCCGTGACCAACCCCGAAGGTGAGTAAAGAGTCACGGAAGACACGGACCCGCCGGTAGGCCACGGCGGCCTGCTTCCCGGTCCTCTTACCCTCCCCCATGAGGGCCCTCGCGGCCCGGAGGACTTGATGGAAATCCCCCCACCGCTGGAGCGCAAGATGGACTTTGTTCCGGGAGCCACGGACGTCCTCGAGGAACTCCCGCAGCTCCTCCCTCAGCGCATGGGGGGGTGGGGTCACTGATCGATGACTGTCCCCCAGTGGGGCCCCCGTCACAGTCCCGTGGCCACCAAGGCGGGTAGGCAGGGGGAAGATCCCCAACGTGGCAGCAGATGGGCCGACGCCACACGACCCGCCCCGCTCCCAGATTCTAGAAGGGGCGGTGGAAGGAGAACAGCAGCCCCTGGGGGGTCAGGACAGGAAGAAACTAATGAAGCCACTCCCTGGGAGGTAGTCCCAGGGGCGGCATTGGCATCACAGGAGGTGGGGGGGACAAGGACAGGGCTAACGGGAGTAGGGCAGGGGTCAGGGAGAGAAGTCGGGAAGGAGGTAGAGGCAGGATCCGGAGCCCCTATATTTGAGCCGCCGGACGGTGGCTCCTCCTGGCCAGGCTCAGGGATCCGGAAAGTGGGAAGGGGACCCCTAACGATGCCGGGCTCAGCCACTGTGGCACGTGTGGCAGCCTCGGCATCCAGAGGTAGATGTTGGTCAATGGGGTCCCCGCTGAGGAAGGAGGGCTGGTCCTCCACACCCAAGAGGGACACACCCTGGGAAGCGGGTCTCGGCAGCGGGGCACTGGCCGTCGCCCCAAGGGGCTCGGCGGCCGTCAACAAAGTGCCACCCGCAGCCAGGTCGATAGAAGATTCCAGGGGACCCTCAGAGGTGGGAGCAGAAACAGCGGTTAGGGGAAGGGAACCCTGGGACAGGGGGGCCGTGGTGAGGTCGCCCAGATCGAGGCCCGCCGGCAGAGGGTCGTCCTCCCCCTGCGTGACCAGGGTCAAACCCAGGGCCTCGATCTCCGCGTAGATGGGAGGGAGATCACCGTCCACCACCCCAGGACCCTCCCCGCCAGCACCCGAGGCGATACCCACAGCGGCACTCTCAGAGGCGTCAAGTGGGAAAGGGGCGAGAGAGGCTCCCTCGGGGGCATCCACGGGAAGGGACCCCGGAGGAGGGGCGGTGTCACCGTCCGGTGCTGCCACGGCATCCCCAGCCGGCACCACAAACTGGGAGTCATCAGGGGGCAAGGTGGAAGACTCGACATCGGCGCCCCCCCTCCTGCTCTTCCGGGGGGCCTCCGAATCCGAAGGATGTAAGGAAACTCGAGCCTTGCGCTTGCCCCACTTCCCCTGCACTAAGGGCCAGCCCTCCATGGCATCATCCGGGGGCTGGCTAACAGGGGTCGGCTCGGGGGGCAAGGGCAATGGCTCAGGGACTCGGGGAGCCAGTGGTGGGACAGCAGAAACCGGGGATGACTCCCCCTGGGACGAGCCCTCTCCCACGTCCGGCGGTAGCCCCGCCATACCCTCCTTCACAGAGGTGGACCGAGGAGGAGGAGGAGGGGCAGCTTCGGGTGCTGGGCAGCCAGGGGGACAGTGATGACAGGGCAGGCGCCTAGCCGGGGCTCGGGGGTCCCGGACGCTCCTCCGTGCTGGGCCAAGGGACAGTCCCTCCGGACGTGCCCCATCGCCCGGCAGAGGTAGCACAGGGCCTCCCCCGTTGAGTAATGCACCCGGTAGTGGGCTCCCTGGTAAGGGACCAGAAAGGACCCCTCGAGCGCCTCTCCGCCACGCGCCGCCGGCGGCAGTTGAAGCTGCACTTGCCGGCCGAACGAGAGAACATGACGGAGGGTGGGGTCCTTGCAGCCCAAGGGGAGAGGGCTGATGACGGAGAAGGGGTGTCCCAGGGCAGAAAGGGCGGGCAGCAGGGCGGAATTGGGCAGGAAGGGAGGGATGGCAGTCAAGATTAAGCGGACCCCCAGGTCTTCCAACGGCTCCAGGGGGACGAACACGCCCCCCACCGCCAGGCCCGTCTCTACTGCCTCCTGGGCGGCGGCCTCCGATGCCAGGAAGAAGACCACCTTCCCGTACATTTTGGAGGCCGCCACGATGAATGTGGGCCCCACCACCGTCGCCAACACCTGCACGTAGGTCTCCACGTGGGGCGAGGAGGGCACCAGGAGGCAACGGACGCCGTGCTTCCTGGTCAAAGTGGGAAAGGGGCCCCGGCCGCTGTAGATGTTGGCGGAAGCAGCGGTCGGAGGAGCAGCAGCAGGCGGGGGGGGCCGCCGCCACCTGGGCGTACGACCTGGGAGCCGGGGGAGGGACACCTGCAGAGCTAGTGGAGGGAACAGCGAGGAGGGATGCCGCAGCCGGTAGCAGGGCTGTGGCAGCGGGGGCAGTCTCCGCCATGGAGGGCCTGGCCTTTTTAGTGGGGCCCTTACCCTTCTTCCCACCCCGACCCTTCCCACCAGCTGGGGGGGCTCCCCCCGAATCAGAAGGGGCGAGGGACGTGGCAGCAGTGGAGGTCTCCCCAGTACTCGCCGCCGCCAGTGCCCCAGCAGGGGCGGTGGTAGGTGGATCGGCAGCGACGGACGAGGTAGTGGCTTGGGCAGTGGACACGGGGGCAGGTGGAGGAGGGGCGGTGGGAGCATCGCGAGGGGTCTCCCCCGCCGCGTCCCCCACCATAACGAGAGCGGGGAGGGGGAAAAACAGCGAGGGGAGGGGAAGGAGAGGAGGCGGCCAACCCTCCCAGCTAGGCTTCAGGCAGGGGAGGAGGGCGCCAGAAGGGGAAGGCTAAAGGGGAGTGGGGAGCAACCAAGGACCTAAGGGTGGGAGGGTTTCAGGGCACCAACGCAGAGGGGGGTTCCGGCTCCTCCAGTTGCACTAGGGGAGCGGGGGGGCAACGGCAGAGGGGGGAGTGCAGTGAACAAGGAGAAACCAAATGGGGAAGGGCACAAGCACCTGGGAGGGGGCGTGGGCGCACGTGGGGAGGATCGATCAGGGCTGGGGGAGCACAGGGTGGGGAGAAAGGGCGAGCTGGGATTGGGGTAGAGGGACCACAGGGACAGCTACAGGGCCGGGGCAGAACTATCAGGCGGCAGAGGGAAACAGGTGGGGTGGACAAATGTGGCAAAGGGGAAGGGGTCAGTCCAGTGGGAGGGGGGAGGTGGTGCACCCACAGACACTTGTGCCAAAAAGTCAATGGTTGGCTGCTGCTGCTGCAGATCCAAATGGTGGAAGTGGGCGTGGTGAGCCAGGCGAGCAGCTCAGACCCAGAGGCAGGAGTCCAAAGCAGAAGGAAAACAGCCAGCGGGGGTGGTGGAGGGGGCAACAATGGTGGTGGGGGCAAAGGGGAACACGGATGGACCGGGGACAGGCTCCACGCCACACCCCCGGTGCCCCAGCAGACACAGTCCAAACTCCCACCACAAGAGCACAGTTCGAAAAAGACTCAGTCCAGAAAAGCCCCCTCCACAGTGGTCTCCACGTGGCCTCCCAGCAGCATGCAGTCGTCTTCTCCTTCCTCTCCTCCTCCGGGCACCAACAGCTCCCCAGCAACAGCCTCAGCAGCCCCAGTAGCTACAGGTGGCGGCGGTCTGGCGTCCAGGCAGGAGGGACCCCGCTCAGAGGGTGGTGTCCTCAGCAACAAGAGATGGGGTCCCTCACCCTCCTCCTCTCTGGGAAGCAGGCCAACAGCCCCCCCCCCCCCCCCGGGGCTGTAGGTGGAGTAACAGCAGGAACTGAGGTGAGGGGGAACCACCAGCCAGCCAGCAAACAGACAGCAGAGAGAGGGGCTGGTGGTGGTGTCTAGCCCAGCCAGGGGAGCAGCAGGAGCAGGAACAACAGCAGCAGCAGCGAGGGCCCAGTGCCCAGCAGGAAACAGCAGCAGTAGCAGCAGCCCTCTCCCTCCTTCCTCTACAGCAGAGCGGTCGAAGGGAGAGCTACTGGCCACAGGAGAAGCAGGCTTCTGTTCCCTAAGGGACCAGAGCAGGTGCTGCACTAGAGTAATCAGGAACCTGCTAGAACCAGTTAAGGCAGACAGGCTGATTAGAACACCTGCAGCCAATCAAGGCAGGCTAATCAGGGCACCTGGGTTTAAAAAGGAGCTCACTCCAGTCAGGTGGGGAGGAGCTAGAGGAGAGGACGTGCGTGTGAGGAGCTGGGAGCAAGAGGCACAAGGAGCTGAGAGCGAGAGGGTGTGCTGCTGGAGGACTAAGGAGTACAAGCGTTATCAGACGCCAGGAGGAAGGTCTTGTGGTGAGGATAAAGAAGGTGTTTGGAGGAGGCCATGGGGAAGTAGCCCAGGGAGTTGTAGCTGTCATGCAGCTGTTACAGGAGGCACTATAGACAGCTGCAATCCACAGGGCCCTGGGCTGGAACCCGGAGTAGAGGGCGGGCCCGGGTTCCCCCCAAACCTCCCAACTCCTGATCAGACACAGGAGGAGTTGACCCAGACTGTGGGGAAGATCACTGAGGTGAGCAAATCTGCCAATAAGCGCAGGACCCACCAAGGTAGAGGAGGAACTTTGTCACACTAGGTATAGGAAGAAAGTGAAAATTCACCTTTTAAAATCAATGCAAGTGTCTAAATTAATGAAAAAATCAGAATTATTGCTGCTGTGACCAATGTGAATAGTGTTAAATCTTTAAAGTGTTCAGAAATGGTGAGAAAAGTACAATCCATATTAAACAGTTAAAATGAACAAAGGGGAAAAAAGCATGCCAACTAAAGTACCAAAACATGAGACATGGTTAATGGACAGGTTTGCTTCTTACCTAGCTGTTTCACTATAGTGTCCTTTCTGGCTTTCATATATGAAGGGCTAAGCTTTTTTTCAATTGAGACACTAGCTGCACTGTTTTTAGATTCCTTTCTTCCTGACATGAAAATTATGAGATAAGCATTTAGGATATTTTAAAAGAAAATTTATAGACTCAAATGGTGTACAAATACCATATCTAATGCACTTACTAACTGCAGGTGGTGACCTAATCAGCTGGAATGAAGGACCTTAAAAGACAAACAAGACAGATTACATTTTTGCAAAGTACAGGACAGCTGTTCCTAGGCTTAGCCAGAACTAACTAAAAAGACTAAAATCTTCACTTAAATATGGTCTAAGGCAGTGGTCCCCAACCTTTTTCGTCCTGCGGGTGCCAGACAACGAGCCACGGAGGACCGTGGCAGCGGACGAGCATCCACTGAAATTCCGCCGACAAACAGCAACATTAATAGGCGTCGCTGCTGAAATACCACCGAAAATCAGTGGCATTTCAGTGGCGACGCCTCTGGATGACGCAGCTTGTTGGCGACATTTTGGCGGATGCTCATCCGCCAGCCAGTACATGGGCACACTTAGACGCCCCAGCGGGCACCATGGCACCCGCAGGCACCACGTTGGGGACCCCTGGTCTAGGAAGATAAAGAGAAATTCTTAGAAGGGAAATGTGGCGACAGAGACAGAGAGGTTGTATCAGGTTCAAGTCTGCTATGGGCTGTAGGAATTCAGTGGGATCCTCATCCAATAACTTAAATTGCCTAGTCATATGAACGGATTGGTGGTCTCAGTCCACTTCCTAATGGACGAGTGTGACCATCACAGAACCACTGCCACAACTGATAACTTGGACAGTCTCCGGACAGAGGCCAAAGGACATAAAGTTGTAGTAGTCTCCAACTTTCAACACTGATCTTCTCAAATACAGTCGTGGTATGCTGGTAGGGTGGCAAGAGAAAAGCTTACGGTGCTGCTTGCCCCATCTGTATCTGTCCAACAGATTACTTCAATTTGCACGCTGTCAAAGTGGGCACTTTTCACATGTATTCACTTTTTTTTCTTGCTAATGAGTTAGGTATGAACCAAATCATAGCAAAAGTTTGATTAGCTATACTTGATCTCAACATTACACTAAAGCAGGAAACCCAAGAGAGTCTCTTTGAAGATTTTCTTCTTGATTTATCCATGGGGCTTTTTTTGTTTTTTGGAGCTGGCGCAGAAATAATTTTCTAATAGTGATAGTTTTCTTTTTTCACCTTGGTATACACAGTTAATTTTCACTCACTATGGTACTACATTTCACTTAAATATCATATTTGAAATGAGAGAAAGGTGGAATATCAAATGTCTCAATAAGCATACAGTTGTTTGCTACCGCTTCCTTTCCTTCACAGCACTGTGACTTTCCATATAAAACCCAGAAGATGATAATGTGAATGAAACCATTCAAGCATGTACGCTAAGAATCTGATGATGTACTAATGCTCTTTCCTAATGCTGGTGCCTGCTTCTGCAATAAGGGAAGTGCCTTAAACAATATGATTTACTTGCAAAGTAAGAGTATTTCTTATGTTTTTCTAAGATCACAGCATTAAACTGATCATTGAATTCTGTGGTTTCAGAGCACAAGAGTTCTGACAGAGAAGACATATGACATCCATGACAACAGCCATTTTGGGTAAGGGAACCAGCAAAAATGAGAGAAGGAACAGAAACTTTCTAAACTTTGGTTTCAAGTGGTTAGGATAGGTCAGGTGTGTGTGGCACAGAGATCTAGCTTCTTCCTGCATATGCCACAACAACATGACCTATCCATGCCAGCAATGTGAAAATTCTTTGATTCAGATTAGACTGGTGTCCGAATACTGGCCATTTCCCAGTATTTGTATTTAATCAAATGACAAGATAATACACAAATGTCAAAAATATGATGGCATCCATTGAAGCTCTACTTCAATTCCACTAAAACTGGGAAACTCCAGAGTGCACCTTACTTCTAAGCATAATGTGTGCAACAATATTAAAATCAAGGAAAGCCCAAGGTGCAGTCAATGGTGCAACAGCATCCTCCATAATCGTGCCACAATTCCAAACCACACCCCCTTGCTGCTACACTCCCCGCATTCCTTCCCATCTTCTCAGTGAAACGGACAGCTGCCAGGCACAGAATGGCCTCAGCTTGACCCTGCTTGTTCCTTTCTGATTGTTTCTAGAGAGCAAATGAGCGACTAGCTCCTCCTAATCAGAGGCTCACAGAAGTGGCATCCCACAACATTCAGTACCATCCCCCCTTTTATTCCTCAACTTCTAGGTGAAGCCATTGTGGGAAACAATAGAGGCTACGGGGGGATTTGATAGCTGCTTTCAACAACCTGAATGGGGGTTCCAAAGAGGATAGAGCTAGACTGTTCTCAGTGGTAGCAGATGACAGAACAAGGAGTAATGGTCTCAAGTTGCAGTGGGGGAGGTTTAGGTTGGATATTAGGAAAAACCTTTTCATTAGGAGGGTGGTGAAGCACTGGAATGGGTTCCCTAGGGAGGTGGTGGAATCTCCTTCTTTAGAGGTTTTTACGGTCAGGCTTGATGAAGCCCTGGCTGGGATGATTTAGTTGGGGATTGGTCTTGCTTTGAGCAGGGGGTTGGACTAGATGATCTCCTGAGGTCCCTTCCAACCACGATATTCTATGATACAAAGTCAGCAGTGTACTGACAACACCTAGCTCCCTATCCTTCTCTAACTCAGACCCCCTAGACAAGCCCCAAGGCAGAAACGGATGAGGATGAAAAAAGCTAGCTGAGACTCAATCCGACAAGCCTGAGCTTATGCAGAGAGTTGAGGGAAGCACGTAGAGAACCTATCAAAATACATCTGTTCCAAGAATTGGAGGCATCTTCCCTAATCATCAACATGGTCTACAGTCTAGCAATCACACTTTACTCCTCAATATTGCAAGACTTGCAGATTACACTGATCACAAGTGATCAATGAAGAGACTGTGTCCCATCCTGTCAGATATGGGTTGTGTTACAGTCACCAATGCTTCTGCACCTCTCAGGACTGAAACTGTAAGCAAAAGCTACCCCAAAAATCCTGTCTAGTCCAGAATTCATCCAACCATCTTCTGAATGTGGTGAACTCATAAAAGCATATCAAACCTGTCTTCTACTTTCTGGGCTGTCTGTCAAATTGCTGCAAGGTGAAATTAAGTTATTGATTACTATGGATTATGCTCAATTCATCTCATCAATCACCTTGTCATTGCTAAAAAAGCACCTAACCAATTTTCATGCACAAATCTGGAACTCCATGTTCTGGAGGTGAAGACTTGTAGGTATTGGAGAAAGGACATTATTAACTACAGGCCCACTCTTCTGGAATTTGCTCTCTCCCAAAATAGATATAAATATGACGCTGGCTGCTCTCAGAAAAAGTTTTAAGATACACTTCTATCTCTAGGTCTTATCAATTGATAACATTACAAAATGCTGGGTTCCTAGTCAAAGTGATCAGTTCAAAAGTCACAGGGAAACATCATGTTTTGTCTCATTATTGAAATCTTTGCAAAGGCACCCAGGTACCATGGTGAAGGGCATCCTATAATAAATATTTTGAGTTTAAGTATTTCAAAATCTTTTGCCCTCAAAGATTTCATATTGAAAGGGAAATTCTAGATACTTAGCTATACATACAAGCTGTCCATTTTTCAGCAATGCCACAGTATGTGCACACCCACACTCATACACTTATACAGAGTTTTAAAGGCAGTATCTGTCCAGTCCTGATAGCTTATGAAGCATTAAAAAGCATCCTTTGTGATAGAAAAAATGTCCAGACCTCCTAGAGATCCTAGTGCATGATTTAATAGGATAGCTCAGTCGTTTGAGCATTGGCCTACTAAACCCAGGGTTGTGAGTTCAATCCTTGAGAGGGCCATTTAGGGATCTGGGGCAAAAATCTGTCAGTGGTGGTACTTGATTCTACTGTGAAGACAGGGGACTGGACTCAATGACCTTTCAAGGTCCCTTCCAATTCTATGAGAGAGGTATATCTTTATGTATTTAAAAAAAAAAAATTCAACATCAGCCTCTAAGTTTGTGCCTTCAATTCTGCATGCATATCTTTTCTGGTGGGTTTTGGCGGGGGGGTGGGTGGGTGGGTGGGTTTCGGTTGTCGTTTTTGTTTTGCATGCTAAATTGCGTAGATATATCTACTCACACAATGTATGCAAAAGATTGCCATTTGGATTTATAAATAAATGTTTTGCATAAAATAGTAAACAAAGATACTGTATACATTTATGGTATTCCTATTAATCTCTAAAGCATATTTAATAGACAAAGAAAAATGCTTTCCGGTTACCTTCAGCTCCAGGTTTGACTCGTTGCCTGGGTCCCTTTGTTGAAAATTGCCTTGGTATTCTTGCAGGACTTCCACTCTTTAAAAAAAACAAAAAACATGTTAATACAAGTTAGATTTCATTCATATAGACAGATCCACACACATATATAAATAAAATCAGGGCTAGCAAAATCTACTTGCACAGGGCAGGCAGGACACTTTCCTAGATTAATGCAGTTTCTTACCTTTTTTGTTTTAAAGCAACTGAAATTTTTAGTCCTCATGGTTTCAAGAGATAACCTCACAAATGTGAACTAAGCATACCCAACGCAGAAATGTCTTCCCAGTCTGCCGAAAGACTGTTCCAGTGCCACTGCTGGTCTTGGAGTGAGAGGGGCACTGATTGTTAGTGTTAAGGCAACGTGGGGGAAGTCAGCCACTGTAGGAGTGGGTGCCTATGGGGCCTGCCACTCCCACTGCTGCAGCAGATATACTAGATGGGGCTCAACTGCCCCAAAGAAGGTCTCTGTATATGGGGTATCAGGTGGCCTCCTTCCGCTCTAGCAGAAGATTCAGGCAGGGGAGGGGGATCATACCATACAAAATCTTTACTCCAAAGCCAAATGTGGGGTAGACTGGAAAAAGGCAGGTCTTCAGACAAGTACTATTTTGTCATATCCCCTGCTCAAAAAAAAAAAAAAAAAAAAAAAAGGTGTCTTTGAATTTGCTGTGAAAACTTCTTCTCACTTGCAGGTTGAATGATGAGCCCAATGATGGAGATTAGCTCATCATTTAACCATGGCTCCCTGTTCTTATAGTATGGCACAAGGGGGAACAGAACACCCAGTAGCTTTCACTATTATTAGTGTCAGGCACCATACCTTTCATCAGTTTCACTGCCCTTTTACAGAACCTTCCTATTTTGTCTACATCATTTTTAAGATGTAGTGATCAAAATTGAACAGTATGAGGTGAGAGCATACAGTGATTTATAGAATACAGTTTTAGTTTTCCCATATTCGCTATCCCTTTATATATCTCAGCATCTTGGTCCAAATCCTGATATATGTTTACCACCTCTCAGGATTTCCCCCTCACCTAACTTTTGAATGCATCTATGAATTAACAACGCATATCTTCTGCATCCAAGAATAACTGCCAACCCTACTGATAATGCATATTCTCATGATATGAATAAGACTCGTACCTTGATAATTTCTATATGGTTATTAAAAAATTCTTTGATACCCCCTCAAATCTGAACACTGCTCTAAGCGAAACAGCACACAATAATACTTCTTACATCTGTGATATCTGAAATACATGGCTATAGAACACCTACTCATGCGTTAAGGAAAACGCTCACCATAAAAGACATGTATGAAATAAAATGAAATATAGGAGAAAGAAAGGAAAAATATGCTTACCAAACTACTCTATATTCCTATTCACAATAATGCTAGAATCAATTTCTAAGAAAGCACAGAGACAGTGCACCCCATTGATAATAATTTGAGACACTGTTAACATAAAGAAGGTGAAGATTACCTGCTACAGGAGGGTCTGTAAATTTGCTTTTAGAGGGCATATTTTCCCCATTATGTACGAGTAACATTAATGAGCGCAATAGGAGCTAAGAATGCAGACAGTAGAGAGAACTTATGGATTTTCTCCAAACACAAAACTGACAAAATTATTTTAAATGGTGGTTGCAATTATGTGATTGTTTCAACTCTTTGCAGGAGCTGTTAAATCAGTACAAGCATCCTATGGGCAAGCAAGCAATCTATGGGCAAATGAGATTTAACAACTAGTTTGAGCCATTCAAAAACTGAAGTAAAATATGCACCAAAAATACTAAGGCGCATACCTCTGCCTTCAGAATTTCAGAAGACTTGAAATAAAACAAAAACATACAGATATTACAGCCAGAAATGTCTCTACACAAAATGAACAACAGGTGATATTGAATAAAGCAACTGGTTTTGATAAAGATTTATTCATTAGATTTTTGCAGTTATTTTACCTGTAGCAAGATAGGAAATGTTTTGGTTTCACTCTTTAGGAAGTATTGAGATTTACTGAAAAATAAAACTACTGCAAACAAAAGTGAAGGTAATAATGAAGTGGTTTATTTTAATTACTACCATCTTTTTACATTCATAACATTATGCAAGAGGCAAAATAAAACCTAGCATTCCAGCAAAATCTAGGTTGAGGGCCTTTGGGGCACATCTGGTCTGATCAAGCATTCTCATGACTTATGATGATGCAATTATTAGCACAGGTGGGGAAGAAGTTGAGACTAGGTGGAGAGGCTTCTAACAGAGCTGGTTTAGTGATTGATTTGTGTTGGTATGTTAATTCTGTTCTCTTACAAATTCAGAGGCTCTGAGACTTTAAAGAGCAGTCACTAATGGAGTCATTACAACAGTTTTTACTTTACAGTCAATTTCAAACTAGTCTGGAAAAATTAATTTAAGACTTAGCCTAAGCAGTCAGTACAAATACTTGCAAATTGTGTGACATCTTGTATTTGTTTGGAAAGTTTAAAGTCTGGGCTCCATCTAAATCTGCTAATCAGGCCTTCAGTATCAGCAGCTACACACCTTGGATAGCTGTATTTATGTGGTAAGAGACACAAATGTAATGCTGATTATTGGAAATCTAGCACATCACGACAAGAATATGCTCCAGAGAGATACTCTTCCACTTTTGCTTTTAAATCCCTCTTCTGATCCACAGGGGCAATGTTGTTCGACCACTGCATTAATGGGACTGTTAATGCAGTGACATTATGAAAATCCCTTGTCAATGACCAGCCCTTCCTCTGAGCTCCACTGCCATCACAAGTCACAGGGGTACACAGAAGACTCATGCCAAAAGTAAGGTTAGAACACCGCTGGTCACAAGATGCGTTCAGGATCCAATCATTGGCTCAGTGATTTTATACTCCTATGCGGTCTGAAGGCAAAGCAGTTAACTGGGAACTCAAGGACAAAAGTAATATACTGAGAATATGCCTTTATAACTTGAGAGGAAAATAAGTTAGTCTTTGCTCCGTAGTATTCAGGGTCTCACGGGGATATAAATTGGACCAATGTCTGGACTTCTCATATTACTCACTGGCCATTGTGGAAAAAATGTGTCTCCCATTCAAAAGAAAGGGTATACAACTCATACATGCATTGTAAGATATTAGCAGTTTGTTATCCCCCCTTCTCCCCCTATAAATCATCAAGTCCGACAGACTGGACAATACATTAAAAAAAAAACAAACCTTCAGCATTCCTATTCTCGAGAATAATTCTAATTCACCCATTATCCCAGAATCCTCCAAAGGGTACTGCTACCCTAATTAGAACAACATTGCTATGATTGTTTTTTAAATATATACCCAGGTTTTGTTCATGTCGGCATATCAATATAAACCATTTAGCACATTCTCTGCATGAATGTACCTCTGTGTTAAGTGAACAGTAAATGCTGGAAATACGGCCAATTTTCAATGCACTGAGAGCTATCACCTCCCTTGGAGAGTGCCCTGAATCTTTCTCCAACCTTTCATATTCCCATTATTTGCTTCTAAAACAGTTATCATTATTCTGAATCAAAGTTTTGTTTAATAACAGCCACCATTTACTGACCACTTGAGATGCATGACAGCAACAGAGAAAGATCTACATTTGCCAAGGTCCTTATAACTTGTGTGATTTTGACAGTATGACTTACCTGGAAATATCAATCTCTTATTTTTTCCTGGTAACCTGAGATCTGTAGACTGTAAAGAGATGTCCCACCAACTTTGGCTAATGCTAGCTAACCCCTTCAGCCACAAATGAATGTCCTTGGACAGAGAATTTTGGCTGGCAAATTGTATAATTTAATGTATGACTTCCATTATATGGAATGTGAATAAGTGACACCATCAAAAGAGAGTCATTTAGAACTTTAATATTAATGAAAAACTCCAAAACAAAGCTCTATGGAACTACTGCATTTGTCCCTCTCAAAGCAGCTGCTTTCTGTGATTCAGTAACATTGTTTAAATATATATTCTAGATCATTTCCACACAAAAATTCTCCTCTGAAAGAATGTCATTAGATGTGCCTTAAAGGATGATCCAAATGACCAATTCCAGAGCAACATAGCTTGTGAAGCAATAAACAGACACCAGAGATGTGGCCAAAAGTGACAGGATATTACAAAATGCTACAGCCAAAAGTTTCAACAGTCATCTGTAAAACAGGTCAGACCTTTTCAATGTGTTTTGCCTTAGGGTTCACCGACATCCTATCCATCTTCTGTAGCCACTTTCCCCATAAACAGCACCATATGCTTCAGAAGGTCCACCTAAGGCCTGAGTCCCCTGGCTTTTGTCACAAGTCTTGAAGTTATCTTTATGATCTAAAAAGTCAGTCATGCTATGGAAGTGCCTACCTGAGAACAAAACTACTCAATCTGGACCAAGAGCATACAAGACACAATTTTACTTTCTCTCTTCACAAGCAAGGGGATAAGCAATAACAAGCAAGCATCCATCTTCCAACACACACTGAAGATTGCCTGGCAGATATTATCTGAATGCTTCCTGTTCATATTTGCTCAGACTAGCTTTACTTTCATTTTAGAAAATGTATTATGGATACCAGGATATCACCACTTGCTAGTGACAGAACAGATTTTCTTTAACAAAGAATATGCAAGAATTTGAAGGCATTTGCCCAGTGCTCAGACTTCTGGAGATAAATAGCAAGAGGAATATTACAAATTCTGAGAAAATCTAGTCTAGAAGTCTAATCTCAAACAAGCCTGGTTAGCAAAATGAGGTCTAAGTGACAGTATACATTAAAAGTGTTAAGACAGACTTCTAAATGAACAAAGCTTTCTTATATGTAGTATTCAAACCACTCAGCTTGAAACACTGCAGGCACCAGAATTGACAGCAGGGAGCCTGTCTCTCCTGCACTTTAAATATCCTCTCTGCTGGTGCCCAGTCAGAAAGGAACAGGAAGGTGCCTGACTTGAATGCAGAGGGGACAGGAGCCAGACCAGACAGAGGGAAAGGAGTAGATTGGGGCAAGAAGCCTGTTAAAACTCAGACTAAAGGTGGAAGGGGAGAGAGAAAATGACTAGGAGCCAGGAGTGGAAACGGATCTGGTGTGTGAGGAGAGAAAACGGTGACTGGCTGGGCAAAGAGATTGGGACGATAAGCCAGAGGTGTGGTGGTATAGACTAAGGGTGGACGAAGAGCCCAGAGAGGGAGCCTGGGAATTGGAACCAGCGTAGGTGAAAGGAGAACAGAACAGATGAGGAGCCAGAGACTAAGGCTGCACAAGGAGACTGCAACTAAGACAAGAAGCATAAGGAGTGGAGACTGGGACAGGATAGTCAAGGAGAACTGGAATGAGGTGAAGAGCCAGGGATGGGGAAAAAGAAATGGTACAGAAACAAGTTGGAAGGGAGAAGGAGAGCAGGCAAAAGGGTCTATGATCACAAGAGTACACTGTCCTCCGCAACCTAAAATGGCACCCAAGATTACTGAGTCTCATCATTCCTCCATGGTCAACAAATATCTGTGAAACCCACTGTGTGTTGCAACCCCCTGCAGTGTCTGATCTACATAGAGAAGGACACAGAGGACTCCCTTAGTTCAAGTGGCAGAGGTCTGTGTGGAGGACCTAAACTGGGGGTTCTCAAACTGGGGGATCATGACCCCTCAGAGGGTCACAAGGTTATTACATGGGGGGGGGGTCACGAGCTGTCAGCCTCCACCCCAAACCCTGCTTTGCATCCAGCATTTATAATGGTGTTAAATATATTAAAAAGTGTTTTTAATTTATAAGGGGGGGCTCGCACTCAGAGGCTTGCTATGTGAAAGGGGTTACCAGTACAAAAGTTTGAGAACTACTGACCTAAATATTCCAACCATGAGGTTGGTGGGTGATATCATATTGACACATGACGGATTTTTTTTTTCAGTTTGGTTTTTCCAGGTGTCTAATAAATCACCACACACTACATTAAAAGAACGGAACACAGGTTGCAAGGTCTAAACATTCAAAAGTTAGGAAGTGCCAGAATTACGGCTGCCCATGCAACCTTAATCTGCCCCCCTTATGCATATGCATTACGATATATAGGCTCTCTGTACATGATCACACACTGCTTTCCCACAGAATCCCTGCCTCTTTCAGTGCACAGATGGATGGGGCTTTAATTAATGAGCCCCTATTCAATATTTTGTCTTCCCTTCTTTGTTCAATGTGTGGCCCCAGGCCTTATTCACTTCACATTATTCAAACACTGCTCCGATACAGAATTCTTTTCTTCATGGGCTTTTCTGTGGCACTTATTACCATAGTATCTAAGTAGTATCATAGTATCTAAGTGCTTTACAAATGTTCATTTATCTTCACAACTCCTCTGTGAGGTGGTGGTTCCCCATTTTACAGATGGGTAGCTGAGATAGAGAGAGACTAAGATAAAAAATATCCACTAATTTTGGGTGCCCAATATGAAACTACTAAAACCTAATTTTTCAGAGCATAAATATATACGTACATTATGTAGCAATTTATGTATTCAGCCACCATTCCCATTGGCCTCAATTGCAGCTGAGTGCCCAGTACTTCCGCAAATCACACCCCAAGTGTCTCAGATTGGATACCCAGAAAATGAGAAACACAAAGTTAGTAATCACCTGTGAACATTTTGGTTTAAGTGACTTGCCCAGCATCACATAGGAACTCTCTGGCAGAGGCAGGGATAGAAGCCAATTTTGGGGGGCAGCATTCAACCACCTTTACTACAAGATAGTTCTTTCTCTTCTTGCCAACTCCTGCCTCACTCACTACACATCTTCCAACTGCTGCAACAAATGAGGTAGGAGTCCTACAGACAGCAGTCTCCTTCACTGCACAACCTGGAGCAGTCTATCCCGTGTACTAAATGTGGAAGGAGTCTCATGGAAAAATCAGTAGGTAATTAAAGACTATAACAATGCACACACACAAGCGAGTCAAAGGCAGGCTGCACTGACCCCTTAATTCTGGCATTTCCTAACTTTTGACTGCTTGAACGTAGCTATGTGTGTGTAATATTGATATAAAAAGATATGAGTAGAAGGCCTGGAAACAGTTTCTCCTACACAGACAAGTCAACAGCAGTAATGCATGCCAACATTAAGTTTCTACTGTCATAATTAGAGGTTTGAAACTGGCAGCAATGCAACTTACTCTACATGTCAAATAAAAGTATCTTTTATCATATTATGTGCTACATCATGCTATATCAAAAAATAATTATGAATGAAATATGAGCAGCACAGCCACAAGTATCTTGACAAGCGAAGACTGCTGTGAATCAAACCAAACTCTTACCACTCCCTCTACATAAGGGTTGTTTCAAAATGCACATGACACCATGGAGTTCAATTTTAAAAAGCTAGCGTTGAATGTTGAAAATTCAAATAAAGAAACAAGGCAATAAAATGAGTTAAATACTGCTGTTAAAAACCCCATATGCATACACACACCTGATTTTTGGCCTGATTTTCATTCTTACTTCACCTGTTTTACAGCTGTGAGGCTTAAACGGAGTAACAGCAGTTTAAATCAGGAGCAATTCCATGGAAGTTAATGGAGCTACATTAGTGTACTGCTAGTGCGATATGAGGATCAGTCCCAGTCGAGTAAGATGCTTTTCTCGTTTGTTTCATTTTTGGAATTTCTTCCTAACCACTGTGAGGGAATATCTTAATTCTTTGATTCTAGGGATTCATTAGGAACATCTTCATTCCACTCTCTTCCCCCACAATCCAGTGAGGTGACCATTTCTCATGCATGGGTCTATAGTGCATGTTTTAATCAACTGTAGACAACGCAATGTCTTCTAATACGCACGTGAGTGAAGGAGAAGCATGTCATCTAAAGTGAAGGTAATAAACCAAAATGACCTAGAATAATTCCAGAAAGCACTTAGGACAGGAAGTGGAACTTTACTGCACTATAGTACATTGTTGTCCTGTGGCACCTTATAGACTAACAGAAGTATTGAGGCATAAGCTTTCATGGGTGAATACACATACGTCTGACGAAGGGGGTATTCACCCACCAAAGCTTATGCTCCAATACGTCTGTTAGTCTATAAGGTGCCACAGGACTCTTAGTCTGGCTCTGTAAAAAGCAACAAACACGACTACTCCTCTGATCCTAGTACATTGTTGTGGTGCCCAAGAGCACTGCTCTAGTTTGGGATCAGGCTCAGAATTTCCACTAGAAACCCCATTTGCAGGAAGTTTAACTTGGCCATAACAATTAGCTTCAAATTTAAAACTAGTGCATACGCTCTCAGCCCAACTGCCAATATTTTAAAATGTCTGGTCTGATTTTAGTCAAAGAATGACTATAAAAATTTGTCATCTAATGCAGAAGATAACATGATGATGTGAGTAGTCCACAGACTCCTACAGAGATTCCTGCTAGACCTGGCATCCTACCTACTATTTTAATGTTTTTTCTAGTCTCTACTGCTTTACAAAAATATTTTAGCCTCATCTCTAAAGGACTTAGCCACCTGGACCAGTAACTCCCAAAATTGCCTGCAGTCATCAGGAGGCAACTGATGCAGACATAGTGATATCAATAGAAGCTATGGAGGCTCTGCAGCTTCTGTTCAGTTGTGACCACTTGGCTGATAACACAACCTATTTCCTCTTCATCCAATTCTAGCATATCTATGGGGGGGAGAGATAGCTCAGTGCTTTGAGCATTGACTTGGTAAACCCAGGATTGTGAGTTCAATCCTTGAGGGGGCCATTTAGGGATTGGTCCTGCTTTGAGCAGGGGGTTGGGCTACATAATCTATTGAGGTCCCTTCCAACCCTAATAATCTAGGATATCATCATGAATGGTGGATAGACACAAAAAAGAGCAATGGATGCCACTGAAGGTGGCAATGGAAAGAAAAATAATTGCACATTGTCCCTTTTAAGAAAGGCTGAAGGTCAACTAAACTGGATTCCAAGCAGGTTCAACTCCAAACGTCTGCTTAGTTGAAGGTTTCCCCATTGCCACTATGTCACAGGAGAATCTGTTGGCTGCAAGAAGACACCTGAGTCCTCAGCACCAATGACACCCCAACAGCAACAGACTCTCATTAAAAAGCCAGCTTCCTGGATGCTGGAGCATCCCCAAAACTAGGCCCAGAGTGATATACCTGCTTTAGCATCCCACAAACTTTATATTAATCTAAAACAATTGAAAAAAAAATCACTGCAATCCTCAGGTAACAGACTCCCATAGGTGCTGGAACTAGGGGTGCTGCTGCACCCCCTGGTGTAAAGTGGTTTCCATTATATACAGAGTTTACACTTTGGTTCAATGGCTCTCAACCCCCAACCATAAAAATTGTTCCATCTCCACTGCAGACTCCCAGAGCTCACTATAAGTTAATATATTCTAAAACTTTGAACAGACAGCTTGACAGAGCTTTTGTATTGCTTTGCAATACTTACCTCTTTACCTGGCTCAGTCTTGGTGTCTTTAGAAGATCTCTCTGTTTTCTTAGGTAAAGTATCCTCAGATCCTGTGGACTGAAGAGAAACAGCTGCTATAGATCTAACAATTGAGATACTTAATATCAATAGCCACTTAAAAGGAAAAACCTTAATGATAAAAATCAATGTACAGTAATGCTGAGTTTAATAATGAGGCAAATTTCTTATCGGTCTTCTTTTAACAGATATCCCCTAGCCATTACTGGTGTAAGGGTCACCCTTAGGACAAAGGGAGTTCTCTGATGGTGTGGAGTTTTGTGGAGTGCAGTGCCTGTATAAAACCCCAGATGGCACCACACACCGAAATATGCTTCCGCTGATAACAAACAAGTAAACCTTTTAAGATGTCATCTTTTCTGAGCAATCCCAGAGGGAAAATAATCCTCCAGATTGGGGGGACATGTGTCTGTAAATTATCTTCTCTCACACAAAAATTAACCTGTTCTCACACTCCAGATGTCCCCTAATCTGGAGTCACTATTGGCAAATGGCAAGTAGTGGAAGAAAAACAGAAGCTAGGAAAGATTTAGAGAAAGTTAGCAGGACCCAGCATCCAGAAAGCCACAGCTTGAGTGATGAAGTGAAAAACAATGAGGAGATGGAATTTAAGACAGTTATGAGTTCTAGACAAGAGAAGACCACATACAGGGAGTAATGACTGGGAATATGTCCCTTGTCTGAGAGAGAACTAACAAGTGTGTGATCCATTACAGATTCACAGATTCCAAGGCCAAACAGGACCAATAGAAGACAGGCCAAAGGACTTCCCCAAATTAATTCCTAGAGCAGATTTTTTAGAAAGAAACCTAATCTTGATTTAAAAGTTCCCAGTGAGGGAGAATCCACCACAGTCCTTGGTAAATTGTTCCAATGGTTAGTTACCCTCAACGTTAAATATGTACACCTTATTTCCAGTCTGAATTTGTCCAGCTTCAACTTCCATTCACTGGATATTATACCTTTCTCTGCTAGACTGAAGAGCCCATTATTAAATATTTGTTCCCCTGTAGGTACTTATAGATTGTAATCAAGTCACCTCTTAACCTTCTCTTTGTTAAGTGCTAAATAGATTGAACTTCATGAGTCTATTACTATAAGGCATGTTTTCTAATCTTTTAATTAGAGCTGTCAAGCGATTCAAAAAATTAATCGTGATTAATCGCACTGATAAACAACAATAGAATACAATTTATTCAAATATTTTTGGATGTTTTCTACATTTTCAAATATTGATTTCAATTACAACACAGAATACAAAGTGTACAGCAATTCATACAGCTCACTTTATATTTATTTTTCATTACAAGTATTTGCACTGTAAAAAACAAAAGAAATAGTATTTTTTAATTCACCTATCACGAGTACTGTAGTGCAATCTCTGTATCATGAAAGTTGAACTTACAAATGTAGACTTATGGACCAAAAAAACTGCATTCAAAAATAAAACAAAGTAAAATTTTAGAGCCTGCAAGTCCATTCAGTCCTACTTCTTGTTCAGTCAGTCACTCAGATGAACAAGTTTGTTTACATTTGCAGGAGATAATGCTGCCTGCTTGTTGTTTACAATGTCACCAGAAATACTATTTTTGTTTATAATTTTTACAGTGCAAATATTTAGAATAAAAAATATACATTTTGATTTCAATTACAACACACAATACAATATATATATATGAAAATGTAGAAAAACATCCAAAATATTTACTAAATTTCAATTGGCATACTATTGTTTAACAGTGTGATTAAAACTACAATTAATTTTTTTAATCATGATTAATTTTTTGGACTTAATCACGTGAATTAACTGTGATTAATCGACAGTCCTACTTTTAATCATTCTTGTGGTCCTTCTCTGAACCTTCTTACATTTGTCAACATCCTTCTTGAATTATGGACATCAAAACTGGACACAGTATTCCAGCAGCAGCTGCACCATTGCCAATATAGTAGTAAAATAACATTTCTACCCCTGACTGAGATTCCTCTGTTTACGCAGCCAAGGATTTCACTAGCCCTTTTGGCCACAGCATCAGACTGGAAGCTCATGTTCATGTTCAGACTGGAAGCTCACTGTCAACTACCATCCCTAAATCTTTTTCAGAGTCACTGCATCCCAGGATAGAGTCTCTCATCTTGTTAGTATGGCCTGCATTCTTTGTTCCTAGATGTATACATTCACATTTAGCCATATTAAAATGCCATATTGTTTGAACAGGACTGCTTGGTAACCTGGGTGCAAACGATCTGTATCAGTGACCTGTCCCCATGATTATTTACCTGTCCCCAATTTTTGTCTTATCTGCAAACTTTATCAGTGATAAAATAGCATAGCGCTGAGAACTAATTCCTCTGGGACCCCACTAGAAACGCACATATTGGATGATGATTCCCCATTTTGAGACCTATCAGTCAACTTTTAAGTTATTTAATGTGTACCATACTGACATTATTTCATTCTAGTTTTTAAATCAAAATGTCATGCGGTACAAGTCACATGACTTACAGAAGTCTATTACATCAACACTATTACTTTCATCAACCAAACTTGTAATCGGATGAAAAAGATCTATCAAGTTAGCTTGACAGGATCTGATTTCCATAAACGCATGTTGATTGGCATCTAGTAATGGAGCAATACTATTGTTAGGATTCTTTTTGTTCCTAATATACTTTTAAAAACTCCTTACTGTCCTTAACTCTGCCAACAATAGATTTCTCCTTGTGTCCCTTGGCACCCCATATAAATTTTCCACAGTTCCTGTATTTATATTCATTGGTATATAGGTAATTAAAGAATTTATTCTTTTCATGTCATTTGGTTCCTTACGCCCTGCTGGACATAATACCCATGCAGGAGGGAAATGGCTTGATGCTGGTGGACTTCCTTTCAGCCCTCCCAGCAAGAACAAAGTTGGAATCAAGCAAACAAGTCTAAAGACAGCCAGCAACAAGAAAGAAAGGCCAAATGGGCCAAGCTTTTACACTAACTGCCCTACTGCCATTCAGAAAAGCAAATGCCAATTTGATGATCAGGAAGTACAATACAGAACCTAATGGCTCAAATTAAGGTATCATGGAGGAGGTGGGATTTCCACAAAGACCTGATGTTATCAAGGCTTTCTAGGACCTAGTAGCATTCAGCTATTTTACCACTAGGGGATTTAAGTGCTAACGGTCCCATGTCAGTGTTCCTCAAACAAGGGGTCTCTACCCACAAGTGGGTCGTGGGAAGGTAGTAGATGGGTCACAGGGCCCTAAGCAAATGTACATTTCTCCCCACTCCAAGCACAGCAACCTGACACGCGGCGTAACCATTGGACGACAAAGCCAGTCCCATGAGACAGGAGCCACCTCTGCAGGCTGAGTGCAGGAAAGGCTCATTATCCATCCCCCACCTCCTCCAGGGCATCCCTCTATACCTGGCTGGGATCAGGGTTGCAGTGCTGGGATGGAAGGTGCATATATGTAATGGTGGGTGGCAAAAGACAAAATGCAGTTGGTGGGTCACATCAGTAAAAAGTTTGAGAACCACTGTCATGTGTTATTCCTTCTGGAGAAACTTAAACTTCAGAGGGAACATTTCTTCTAATGGCACTCCAAGAGGGTGTTGGTGTGTAATTGGAGATTTAATTATTAGACCATCTACTCCACTCTTCATAAATTTTGTTTTTTTTTCACAAAAACATCAGGATATCTACCACTGGCAATTACATGGACTGATTTATTGGTGAGAAGAGAATCAGCTCAAGAGAGTCAGGCCTGTAAAGACAGTCACCATTGTCAGATCCAGGAAAGAAGTAACCTGGAGTACATTTTTGTCCCTGACACAGTAGTAGCAGCTGAGAGATTGCCTGACTGAGGACCAGAAGTAAACAATCTAGAATGCGCAATAGCCCAGAGAAAAAAATATGTTATAAATCAGAGGCGGCAGCTATTGGTTTGTGTTTTGCAGTTTAATAATGAAAGCCCTTTCCGCCCAGCAATCATTTTAGACAAAAGAGAAAGTAGTACCCTCCTTCTGCATATCTGAATTGTTGCAGGACTGTTTCTTTACTGAGACTATACTGCTACTGTCTACAAGGACTCCAATATAGAACAAAAATATTTTCAACAGCTGCCATTTGTAGGGAGGATGCTGGTTATGTGGTCGCTTCCAGGACTCAGATGCCCAAGATCCTCTTAGCTAGACCACACAATGCTTCAAATCAGATGCAAGGAGTTCCCACCACCTTCAAGGTTTTGATATGCTCCAAGATGCTTTTTGCTGGATGCCATTTACAAAAGCTGTGAAAAGGCTACTACAAAGGACATAGTCTTTTCAAGCATCAGTAAACAGAATCCAAGATCCACGCTACAGCCCCTGGAGCTGCCTCTGCAAAGCAGCATTCAGCTGGAGGCATGCAGAGTGTGTATGTGTGCATGCAATCACAATCCATGTTAAGTGCTACAAAAAAGGAAGGGAGAGAGGAAAGGGATTTTGAAGACAGGAAAGAGTCTCCATTATTTTTAATTCAATGAAGCACGCAGGTTTTTGCTTAGTGAAAACAAAGGCACTTAAGAATTGTTAAATTAACCACAGACAACCAAGAATGCCAGATGAAGATATGTGCAAACGTGATATAAAGACACAGACTCAATCAATACCACAGGGATGAGAGCACGTTAGTAAGGGACCTTTTTTTCCAAAAAGAGTGTTTGTTTTACCTTTTTTTCTGCTTTATCCGTTCCTTGTTCTTTCAAGCGTTCCCCATCTTTGCCTCGTTCCCTTCGTCTGTCCCTCTCTCTCTCTTTCCCCCTATCTTTGTCTCTCTCACGGTCTTTGTCCCTGCCCTTCTCTTTGTCCCTTTCTTTCAATTTTTCCTTTTCTTTTCCTCCTTCATGCTTTCTTTCCTTCTCCTGTCCTTTATCATGTTCCAGATCTTTTTCTCGTTCCATCTCTCTTTTTTCTTTGACTCTACTTTTTTCTGTTTCTCTTCCTTGTTTGGATGTTCTGTTCTTGCTTTTCTCTCTTTCATGTTTTTCACCTTCTCTAAAATTGTCTGCTTCAAGGTCTTTGTGCCTGTCTTCTTTATCTGTATGCTTTTCTCTCTCCTTTTCTTTTTGTTTCTTCTCTTCTTCTTTCAACTCTTCTCTAGGTTTTCTGTCTCGGCTTGTACTTCTATCTTTTATTTCATTGTCCCCTCTACCCTAAAAATAGAGTATAAAGTAATATTAAGCTATAGCACAAGCCAGTTCCATTACACCATATTTATCATCCCAAAATATTTCTAGTTGTAGTCCCTTTTCCCCCAGAAATGCAGCAAAGCCCACCTCTTTATCCTTATGGCTTTTCTGTTCTTCTGCCCTGGATTCTCTGTTTTCTTTATCTTGAGATTTAGAAGTAGATGGAGGCTTTCCTTTGATATCAGCTTTCTCCCCAGCAAGCACCCTCTTCACAGCATCATCACTGGACAACTGTAGAGAAGATTAAACCCACCGAAAATTAGCCTGTGTTACTTTATTAAATGCAATCTGCATTTCTAATTCTGCAGTTCCCAGGATGATTTTTATGAAATCTTATGTTTTATGCTTCTCCTTTCATTCAAAGACAATACACTGATTTAAGTCAACTGCTTTCTTGTGCCTCTTTTTTAATAATTTGACTGTATCCAGCAAAGCTATCCACATATTCTGTGATTTTCTATTAATATTACATGTTTCCAATGTTAATTAGTCTCATTACTACGTTTTTTACCTTTTATCTATAATAGTAACATGGATTATTTTGAAAGTATCTACCATATTATGACTGCTACACTGGTTAAACATTCCTAACCTTACAATGCCACATTTAGACATACTCTGATGTGGCTCCATTTTAACCATCAGATTGTTTCATTTTAAAGAAAGCATTTTTTTTAAAAAACGTTAGGAAACCTATACTGAGGAGGACTTCCAACAGAATTTAGTGACCATGTTAAAAGAAGCCCTCAAGTGTCCCGTTAAATTTGATTCAGCTTTGAAAACTACTAAGCAAACAATTTTTACCAGTCCATTTGGGTGGCTGCTAAAGTCAAGTCTCAGTTTCTGCACAACGATGGCCATAAGTTCTGTTATACCAAGATATGCGTATATATACTGAGGTGACCATACCCTTAGGAATTTTTCTGCTAAACCTTGCTCTTCCTGAAAGAGAACTGGATTTTTAAGATCACTGGAACTGCTTTTGCCCCTCATGATAACTCAGTACAGAGGAGTCAGGCACCTGAGCTACTCTGATTCCCTCTTCGTGTACAATTGGAAAAGGATGAATTTTTGTGGGTTTTCGTATTCAGTCACTAGCATCTGAACAACATTAGTGACATTGGCCGCATTTACAGAAACAGTAAACAGCATGAGATTAGCACTAAAAGTCTGAATCTAAACAGCACTGAGACCAGAGGATCCTTTGCACACAATAGACCAAGTTTGATATTTTCACAATCATAAAAATCAATAGGATAATTATCTCAACCCATTAGTTTCAGTCGACTGAAACTACTTTCAGGATATTGGATCTTGTCAAAAATTCCCAAGGAAATTCAGGGTCAAGAACATTATCTAAGCAATCCAAAGCCTGTTTCCTAGATTCTCCCTCCCTAATTTCAAACAAGAAAGAAGCCAATGCAATTGATTTATCAGAAAGCTATGGGAAGGGCTCACATGCAATATGAACTTCAAAAACTACTGGATTACCAAAAAATCAATTTGAATCATCCTCATGTACAATCCTTCAACACTACAGTGTTTTATAATAATGTCCTTAAATACTTCACTGTTATTACCCCAAGTGTTTTGGGCCATTAATATAGTATTTTCTTTTATGAAAGGGAAGAACTCTGCAGGAGAATAGAACCTGTCCGTCTGTTCTTGTTCAGATCACTAATCATGCTGAGGCTATGATCAAGCAGGGCATCAGTGGATAAAGAGCTCAAGAAGATTAGTCCTTTTTTTCAAAAGCTTCACAGTGACTATACGCAAAAAACAGGAATACAACAGGCTATATTAAAGGCAACAGTTGTTTTAAAACCCATGAGTTTTCAAGGTTACTAAGACAAGGGATCTGTCTCCAGTGCCACTTTTTTGCATACTTGGAGGAAAGAGTGGCTTTTTTACAGTAAGAACCTTCATTTGCAATTTTAAAAGGTTGAAAGATTTTGAAAAATAGGTGCCTAAAGATATGCTCATCAACTCATTTAGGTGCATAAATGGCCCAATGGTACACTGAAAATCTGGTCATTCCTACTGAGAAAATGCTTGTGGATTCTGTTGTAATTAAACCGAAGAGTATGCCATGTTCCCCTAATATGGTGATGATATAGCCAAAGTTTATGGGCCAGATCCTCAATTTATATGAACAGCTCAACTGATTCCCATGGAGTTACAATGCTTTACATCAGTTAAGGATCAGGCCATATGTACTTTTAGTCATGCTATATTGCAGTTAACACAACAATACAATTCATATATTGAGTAAATACAAACAGTGGATGAGTTTCCATACAGTTTGTCATATCCATGAATCAGTTTAAACTAAATGGAAGGATAAACAAGGGCCCTTGATTTCAAAAGGGCAAGCTAAAAAAAAATTAAGGAATTTAATTACAGAAGAGGACTACACTGACTAACCCAAGGATCTGAATGTAGAAGAGGCTTGGAATCACTTTAACTCAAAGTTGCAGGAACTATCTGGAGCTTGCCTCCTGAGCAAGGGGAGTGGAGGGGGGGAGGGAAATCATAGGAAGGGTTGCAGATAGGGCTGTCAATTCATCGCAGTTAACTGACGTGATTAACTCAAAAAAATTAATCGTGATTAATTGCACTTATAACACTAGAATACCACTTAAAATGTATTAAATATTTTTGGATGTTTTTCTACATTTTCAATATTGATTTCAATGACAACACAGAATACAAAGTGCACAGTGCTCACTTTATATTATTTTTATTACAAATATATGCACTGTAAATACGATAAACAAAATAAATAGTATTTTTCAATTCACCTCATACAAGTACTGAAGTGCAATCTCTTTATCGTGAAAGTGTAACTTATAAATGCAGATTTTTTTTGGTTACATAACTGTACTCAAAAATAAAACAGCGTAAAACCTTAGAGCCTGCAAGGCCACTCAGTCCTACTTCATATTCTGCCAGTCGCACAAGTTTGTTTACATTGATGGGAGATAATGCTGCCTGCTTCTTATTTACAATGTCATCTGAAAGTGAGGACAGGCGTTCGCATGGCACTTTTGTAGCCGGCACTGCAAGGTATATACATGCCAAATATGCTAAACATTCATATGCCCCTTCCATCCTTCAGCCACAATTCCAGCGGACATGCTTCTATGCTGATCATGCTCATTAAAAAAAATAATGCGTCAATTAGATCTGTGACTGTACTCCTTGGGGGGAGAATTGTACATCTCCTGCTCTGTTTCACCCACATTCTGCATATATTTCATGTTATAGCAGACTCAGATGATGACCCAGCACATGTTCGTTTTAAAAACACCTTCACAACAGATTTGACAAAATGCAAAGAAGGTACCAATGTGAGATTTCTAAAAGTAACTACAGCACATAATCCAAGGTTTAAGAATCTGAAGTGCTGTCCAAAATCAGAGGAACAGGGTGTGGAGCACGCTTTTAGAAATCTTAAAAGAGAAACACTCTGATGCAGAAACTACAGAACCCAAAACATCAAAAAAGAAAATCAATCTTCTGCTGGTGACATCTGACTCTCATGATGAAAATGAACATGTGTCAGTCTGCACTGCTTTGGATCATTATCAAGCAGAACCCATCATCAGCATGGAAGTATGTCCTCTGGCATGGTGGTCGAAGCATGACGGGACATATGAATCTTTAGCACATCTGGCACATAAATATCTTGTGATGCTGGTGCCATGTGAATCCCTATTCTCACTTTCAGGTGACATTATAAACAAGAAGCAAGCAGCATTGTCTCCAGCAAATTGTAACCAACCTTGTTTTTCTGAGTGATTGGCTGACCAAGAAGTAGGACTGAGTGGATTTGTAGACGCTGAAGTTCTCCATAGCATTCAAAAATAAAAGGTTTTTTAGTACATAATTCTACATTTGTAAATTCAACTTTCATAGTAAAGAGATTGCACTACAGTACGTGTATGAGGTGAATTGCAAAATTACAATTTTTTTGCTTTTTCCAGGTCAAATATTTGTAATAAAAAATAAAGTGAGCACTCTGCATTTTGTATTCTGTGTTGTAATTTAAATTAATATATTGAAAATGTAGCAAGCATCCAAAAATAATTTTTTTAATCACTTGACAGCCCTAGTTGCAGACCAAACTTAGGGCCAAGCATCTCAAACCGGTTATTAAGAGAGAGCAGACAGTCTGCCTGTGAGGAATAGATGGGATGGATCAGCAAGGAAAGATACCTCTTGGAAGTCAGAAAGTGTAGGGGGAAAATAAAAATTGCAAAAAGCCAAGCAGAGTTGGAACTTGCAAGGGAAATTAAAACCAACAGTAAAAGGTTCTTTAGCTATATAAAGAAAAAGAAGACAAAAACAAGGAAAGAAGAAGTGCGACTGCTAACCACTGAGGATGGGGTGGAGATGACAGCTAATGTAGGAATGGCCGAACACCTAAATGAATACGTTGCCTCAGTTTTTGGTAAGAGCAATGAGGAGCTTGGGGACGGTGGCAGGATCGGTAATGGAAACAAGTATATGGAAGTACAAATCAGCATATCCGAGGTAGAAGTCAAATTTAAACATCTTAACAGGACCAAATCGAGGGGGCCTGGATAATCTCCATCCAAGATTATTAAAGGAACTGGCACATGAAATTTCAAGCCCAACAGCAAGGATTTTTAATGAATCCATAAACGAGGGGGTCATACGCTATGACTGGAGAATTTCTAGTACAGTACCTATATTTAAGAAAGGGGGAAAAGACAATCCAGGAAACTACAAACCATTAGTTTGACCTCAATTATATGCAAGATCTTAGAACAAATTTTGAAAGAGAAAGTAGTTAAGGGCATACAGGTAAGTGGTAATTGGGATAAAATACAACATGGTTTTACAAAAGGTTGACCATGCCAGACCAACCTGATCTCTTTCTTTGAGAAGATAAGCGATTCTCTAGACAAAGGAAATGCACTAGATCTAATCTACCTGAATTTCAGTAAGGCATTGATAGAGTTCCACATTAGAAATTAGTTAAATTAGAGAAGATGGGGATTAATACAGGAATCAAACTAGTTAAAAGGAAACTCTAACCAGTCATCCTGAAAGATGAACTGTCAGACTGGAAGGAGGTTACTAGTAGAGGTCCTCAGGGACTGGTCTTGGGACCAATCTTATTTCACATTTTTATTAACGACCTTGGCAAAAGTAGGAGTGTGCTAAGAAAATCTGCAGATGACACAAAGTTGGGAGATATTGCCAATAGAGAAGAGGACTGGAATATCAGACAAGAATATCTGGAGGACCTTGAAAACTAGAGAAATAGAAATTTAATAGTGCAAAGTAAAAGGTCATATGCTTAGGGACTAATAAGAATTTTTGCTATAAGCTGGGGATTTATCAGTTGGAAGCAACAGAAGAGGAGAATGACTAATATACCTCGGTCTATCACAGGATAACTATGAGCCGCCAATATGATGCAGCTGTGAAAAAGGCTAATGCAATCCTAGGATGCACTTGGTGAGGTATTTCCAGTAGAGATAGGGAAGTGTTATTGCCATTACACAAGGCATTGGTGAGACCTCTTTTGGAATACTGTGTGCAATTCTGGTCTCTCTGTGACGTTATGAGTATAATATAGTATCTCATTGAAAGCTGACAGGACCAGAGAAAGTTAATTACCTCACAGACTGACCTGACCCATGGCCAAACTTTAGAGACTTGTTAGGAAAATATATAAATGAATAGAGCTTTGAAATGCAGGTCTGCATTGTTAGAGGTAGAAGGATAGGTGTTTTCTCAGGTCTTGTGATGTAAGCAAACAAGTCTTGTCTATTGCTATAGCTTTAATTCAAAGATCAAAAAGGGAATATTAACATTTATGATGATGCTTGAGTGAAACATTATTATTTTCTGTATGTCTCTCTGAAGGTTGTGGTAACCTGTATCTGAACTGTTTAAATGGATAAACTACCCTGCGCTAATTGCCAGGATGTTTGGGAGAAGGAGAGTCAAGCCTATTGTTTTCTCAGGCCAAAAGGCTGCTGGAAATGTATAAGAACGCTGGGACACAATCCCTTTTCATCTCAAATCTGCTTTGGGTTACAACAGGGGGAAACGTTAAGACAAAAGGATTGAGATCCCCAGTCACTGACTGGAGCCACCCTGAATATGGACGTTGGACTATAACCTATGGACTATTTCTAAAAGGACTTTTGGCAACTACAGGCTCATCTCTATTATGCATCTGAACCTCAAGAATTGAATTCAAGTCTGTATGTATATTGATCTTTTAACCAAACACTTTCTCTTTTCTTTTTTAATAAATTTTAGCTTAGTTAGTAAGAGTTGGCTATAAGCACGTATTCTGGGTAAGATTTAAGTTATAATTGAACCTGAGTGTGTGGCTGATTCTTTGGGATTGGAAGAACCTTTTCTTTTATATGATGAGATAAGATTTTCAGTAATTATCATCATATGTTTGACAGGTGTGTCTGGATGGAAGCCTGTGGCTGAGTACTTTAAGGGAACTGCATTGTTTGGACTTCTGAGTAACCAGTAAGGTACTACAGAAGCTGTTTTGTGGTGGCTTGGTAAACCTAAGTATTGGAATATCCACCAGCTTTTGGGGTTTGTCTGCCCCCATTTTGTTCACAGTTCACCCTAATTGAGTGACCTCAGCTGGCTCCCACAGGCAGCACCATCACACTCCCATGTTTAAGAAAGATGAATTCAAACTTGAACAGGTGCAGAGAAGAGCTACTAGGATGAGCCGAGGAATGGAAAACCTACCTTACAAGAGGAGACTTAAGGACCTTGGACTTGTTTACCCTAACCAAATGAAGGCTGAGGGGAGATATGATTGCTCTCTATAAATACATCAGAGGGATAAAAACCAGGGAGTGAGAGTAGTTAAGGGACAATTCTGAGATAAGAAAAAATGGATATAAACTGGATGCCAACAAGTTTAGGCTTGAAATTATACAAGATTTCTAACCATCAGAGGGGTGAAGTTCTGGAACAGCCTTCCCAGGGAAACAGTGGGAGGCAAAAAACAATTTGTTTCAAGACTGAGCTTGATACGTTTATGGAGGGGGATGATATGATGAGATTGCCTACAACGGCATGTGGCCCACCCACAACTGCTATTAGCATTTATCTCCTACAGCCATAGACAAAATACTAGATAGGGAGGGCTCTGAGTTACAACAGATAATTCTTTCAGGAGTCTGGTTGGTGGGTCTCACCAACATGCTCAGGGGCTCTAACTGATCACCATATTTGGGGTTGTGAATGAATTTTCTCCCAAGGAAGACTGGCAGAGACCCAGGTTTTCTTCCCCTTCCTCTGCAGAATGGGTCACTGGCTGGTTTGAACTAGATAAATGGTGGATTCTTTGTATTTTTAAGTCTTTAAACCATGATTTGAGGATGTCAGTAATGCAGCCAGAAGTTAAGGGTCCTTTACAGAAGTGAGTGGATGAGGTTCCCTGGCCTGTGCCGTGCAGGAGGTCAGACTAGATCAGGGGTGGCCAAACTTACTGAACTTCCAACCCACGTACAACAATCTTCAGAAGTTTGAGAGCTCAGAAGTGCCTGTTGGGGCTCAGGGCTTCAGCCCCATGGGAGGCACCCACTGGGGCTTGGGGCTTCTGCCCTGCAGGGAAGGGGATCTTGGGGCCTCAGCCCTGTAGGAGGCACCTGTCCCACTCCTGCTGAAGCCCTGAGCCGTTGCACACACACCTCATGGGGCTGAAACCCTGGCAGGTGCCTTCCATGGGGCTGAAACTCTGAGACCTGCCCACCCCACCGGGCAGAAGCCAGAGGCAATGTGGGAGGGGGACACATGGGGTCACAGCCTTCCCCGCCAATTTTTGCCAGGGGTTGCTGGCCTTGCTCGGCCAAATGGTGCTGGCCCCACCCTACATGGTAGCTACTGGAGCCAGCAGCAAACTGGGAGCTGCGCCTTGGATAGAGGCAACAGTCAACAGCTGAGAGCTGCAGGGAGAGCCACTCCAAGGAGGGGAAGAGAGGGGGTGTGCCTGGGGGGTACGACTCAAGCTGTTGGGGGTGGGGGCAACCTTTAAATTGTGTGCCCCCACTCTCAACAAGCACCAGTCATCTCTGGTGGAAGCCCTAGCCCCACCACCCCACTGCAGGGCAGAAGCCCTGAGCTCCCCCCCACGGTCTGGTAGGCGAAGAACAAGGGGTTGTGAGGGGCTCCAGGAGCCTCATTTTAACTGTAAAAGAGCTGGATATGACTCACGGTTTGACCACCCCAGGACTAGATGACCATGATGGTCCTTTCTGGTCTTGAAGTCTATGAATCACATATTGGTTATGTTTAAAAAGAGACACTCACAGGACTGAAAAGGTTAGGAACCATCCATGTAAACCACTGACAGTACGATCATACCTTATTGAGACAGCATTTTCCAATTGCTTGGAGAAACTCATTGGTTCTTTCAGGTTCATGTCCAGCTACAATACGTGCCGGCTTCACTGACAATGGCTCCCCTGTTACCATTATGACAACATCAATAGCCTTCTGGAGAAAGCTGATTTTGGCATCTTTATCCTGGGGGAAAAAATTAATGTTATACATTATTAAAAGTTTATTTAACCTCTGATTTGTAGTATATTTACAGAAACTTTCCTACATTAAATTATCCGTTATTATTACAAAGCATTTTTGTTTTAGAAATAAGCATTTTAATAATGGATAGTTGTTGTAATCCAAAATTAAAATATGACATTCCAATTTTTTTTACATTACAACCACTTTTTATGAGAGAAACAAGGTGTGTGAAGTAATATGTTTTCTAGGACCAACTTCATTTGTTGGAAGAGAGACGCTTTTGAGCTTCACACAGCTCTTCCTCGGGGCTGGAGAAGATGAACACCACCGCTAACAAAGTGGGGCAGATTGTTAAGCATAAAAGGTTCACACATATTGTAGGAGATTTCTTAAAATGAAGAGGGCAGTTTAGCCTGGACACTTTAGTAACCTTCTCCTGACCTGAGGAAGCTCGAAAGCTTGTGCCTTCCACCAACAGAAGTTGGTCCAATAAAACATACTACCTCACCCATTTTGTCTCTTATCCTGGGACCAGCCCAGCTACAGCAACACTGCAAATCATTGTTCATCTCACATACACTCCCTGTCTTTGTTTCTAGTACACACAGTGCAACCTACAGTGAGAGAATCTCTCTCTGACTTCAACTACAGTGCTACCTGACAAACAATGAACGCAAAAATGTGCCTTCTGACACACAATGAACATAAAATTGTGCCTTCTCCCTTAGTTTTCCTTGAGATGCATTTAAATTCGTCATTTAAATGCCTTTAAAATCCAGGTGAGCATTTTTTTTCCAGTCTGTGAAGTACAATATTGAATAGATGAAAGGTTCTCAAATTAGGGGTCATGACCCCTTGGGGTTGCGAGGTGATTCTGGGGGGGGCGTCATGAGCTGTCAGCCTTGAGCCCACATTAAATTTTAATTAACCCCCTTGTTTTTAATTTGGAGGGAGGGGCATGTCTCACTCAGAGACTTTCTGTGTGAAAGGGGTCACCAATACAGAAAGTTTGAGAACCACTGACTCTGTGGGCCTGATTCCCCATTGCCCTGCCCTTAGCGTAGTCAAGTCCACCAGTAGAAAATGAGCATATTATGCTCCTGTGGTAGAATTTTACACCCTCTTTGCACTAATGTAAATGACTGCACAATGTGCAGGGCAAAGGAGAATCAGCCCTTTGTCACTATTGCACCAATGTGGGGCATGATCCTGTTAGTATGTCTTTTGAATACCTAGTCCTGTGGGACTACCCATGCGAGTATAAATTCATAAAGTTACTTAAGTGTGACGGGGGTATTTAATTGCAGAAAGAATAGACTTAGGTAGGTTTTAATTTTTCAGTGAAAAGTTAGCTAAAGCTTAATGCCAGACCCCAAAATTTCTACTGCCATCACAAAATGGATATAAACTGGCCATCAGAAAGTTTAGACTTGAAATTAGATGAAGGTTTCTAACCATCAGAGGAGTGAAGTTCTGGAACAGCCTTCCAAGGGGAGTAGTGGGGGCAAAAGACATATCTGGCTTCAAGATTAAGCTTGATAAGCTTATGGAGGGGATGGTATAATGAGATTGGTCTTTGACTATTAGCGGTAAGTATGCCCAATGGTCTGCGATGGGATGTTAGATGGGGTGGAATCTGAGTTACTGCAGATAATTCTTTCCTGGGTGTCTGGCTGGTGAGTCTTGCCCACATGCTCAGGGTGTAGCTGATCGCCATATTTGGGGTTGGGAAGGAATTTTCCTCCAGGACAGACTGGCAGAGGCCCTGGAGGTTTTTTGCCTTCCTCTACAGTGTGGGGCACGGGTCACCTGCTAGAGGATTCTCTGCACCTTGAGGTATTTAAACCACGATTTGAGAACTTCAATAACTCAGACATAGGTTAGGGGTTTGTTACAGGAGTGGGTGGGTGAGATTCTGTGGCTGGGGTCTGCAGGAGGTCAAACTAGATGATCATCATGGTCCCTTCTGACCTTAAAATCTATGATTCTCTGATTCTCTGTGCAGACACTGAGTTCTATTTTCCTGAGCTACATATTAAACAGATTAATTAAAAAAATATAGATAAGTATCTTTCAAACAATTTTGTTTTGTATCTGTACAGTGCCTGGCACAGTGGACTTTTGATCAGTGACTGGGCACTACCCACAGTACAAACATCACCACAATATTTTTAAAAAAGCAGCATTTGAGACTAGTTCTTGACATTAGCTTTAGAAGAGTGTAGGTTTGTCATAGTAAATAGAATTCAGTGACACATGAATAAGTCACAGTACCTGAAGGCAAGTTATAAAGAATTCCTATATGAAATAAAGAAATTTCATACCCACCTTAACATTATCAGATTTCATCTCAAAATCTGTGTAAAGCCCATTCATAAAACCAGTCACTCTAATTACCTTCAAAGCAAAAGAAACACAGTAAATTACTAAAAAATATTGGAAAGCTTTTGAAAAAAACCTTTTATGAGCTTCCTGCAATCATTTGAAGAGTTACTATTTCATGCTGAATAATTCTGGGAGCAGTTTTAAAGATCTTTCCTATTGCAATGATCACTTCTTTAATGTGTTTCAATAAGCCATTTAAAATCTTGTCAATTATTACACCTCAGCAGTAGAGAAGATTCGTGCATCCATTTTTTTTTTAAATAGGAAATTAAGGTTCATGCACCCACAAGGCTCTATGCTTTAACTACAATCTTGATTTATTCTGTTACTGCCTAACTTGCTGGTGGCTGATTTCTTTATAGACATGCATAGACTATGAGTTCAGAGAATTCCAAATTTTCTGGTGAGTAATCCACTTTTCTTTCAAGAAAAGTAAAAAAGTATAAGCTCTATGAACATCTTCCAGTTTGTAGACGTGCTTACCTCCTTTTATTAAATCTGTCAGAAAATAATATAGTAGACGTTCATTAGTAGCAACATATTGGTGCCTTTTGCTATGTTGCTCCTAAGCAGCTGTTACAGTTATGCAGAGTGCCGACAATTCACAGTAGGGAAATGTTCCCAGAAGAAAGTTGCTCATAAGTAAGGCTACGTTTTAGTCACACGAATTTTTAATAAAAGTCATGGACAGGTCACAGGCAGTAAACAAAAATTCACAGCCACTAACCTGTCCATGACTTGTATTACACAACCCTGACCAAATCTGGTGGGGAGGCAGCCCAGGGGGCGCCGGGGTGCTCAGAGCAGGGGAGGGAAGCTGAAGGGAGCACCATGGATGCTCGGTGGGGAGCAGCACACGGCCCGGGACCCCCTCTGATGCTGGGGTTGGGATGCGGGGCTGGCAGGCTCCCTATCCAGCTCCTTGCAGCTCCCCAGAAGTGGTGACATGTCCTTCCCTCAGCTCCTACCTCCGTGTGCTGCCCACGCCCCAAGCGCTGACTGTGCAGCTCCCCCTGGCTGGGAACTGTGGCCAATGGGAGCTGCGGGAGCAGTGACTGCAGACAGAGGCAACGCGCGGAGCTAGGACCTGAGGGAGGGACATGTTGCCGCTTCTAGGAAATCTCCCAAGGTAAGCGCCACCCAGAGCCCTCACTCCCTCCCCAACCCGATCCCACACACACTCAAAGTTCTGCTGCTCCTGGAAAAGGGATAGGGAGGGGGAAGAGGACCCAAGACTGCCCCAGAAGCAGCTGGTGTGGCTGGTCCAGGGGCTGCCCAAGCTCCTCAGGCAGCCCATGGGCCAGCCGCACAGGCCACAGAATCTGTGACTTCCATGACAAACCCGCAGCCTTAGCAGCGGTTGCTCTTACAAGGTTTGCTGCAAACAAGCATCTCTTGTAGTACTAAAGATCACTGGCACTCTAAAGACCAAAAACACTTTCTACTTGGTATCAACTTTCATCGGCAGCTGTTACTATTAAAGGAACTGGCACATAAGAACATAAGAACAGCCGTACCAGGTCAGACCAAAGGTCCATCTAGCCCAGTATCTGTCTACCGAGAGTGGCCAATGCCAGGTGCCCCAGAGGGAGTGAAGCTAACAGGCAGTGATCAAGTGATCTCTCTCCTGCCATCCATCTCCATCCTCTGATGAATAGAGGCTTGGGACACCATTCTTTACCCTTCCTGCCTAATAGCCATTTATGGACTTAGCCACCATGAATTTATCCAGTTCCCTTTTAAACATTGTTATAGTCCCAGCCTTCACAACCTCCTCAGGTAAGGAGTTCCACAAGTTGACTGTGCGCTGCATGAAGAAGAACATCCTTTTATTTGTTTAAAACCTGCTGCCTATTAATTTCATTTGGTGACCCCTAGTTCTTGTATTATGGGAATAAGTAAATAACTTTTCCTTATCCACTTTCTCCACATCACTCATGATTTTATATACCTCTATCATATCCCCCTTAGTCTCCTCTTTTCCAAGCTAAAGAGTCCTAGCCTCTTTAATCTTTCCTCATATGGGACCCTCTCCAAACCCCTAATCATTTTAGTTGCCCTTTTCTGAACCTTTTCTAGTGCTAGAATATCTTTTTTGAGGTGAGGAGACCACATCTGTACACAGTATTTGAGATGTGGGCGTACCATGGATTTATATAATGGCAATAATATATTCTCAATCTTATTCTCTATCCCCTTTTTAATGATTCCTAACATCCTGTTTGCTTTTTTGACCGCCTCTGCGCACTGCGTGGACATCTTCAGAGAACTATCCACGAAGACGCCAAGATCTTTTTCCTGATTAGCTGTGGCTAAATTAGCCCCCATCATATTGTATGTATAGTTGGGGTTATTTTTTCCAATGTGCATTACTTTACATTTATTCACATTAAATTTCTTTTGCCATTTTGTTGCCCAATCCCTTAGTTTTGTGAGATCTTTTTAAAGTTCTTCACAATCTGCTTTGGTCTTAACTATCTTGAGTAGTTTAGTATCATCTGCAAACTTTGCCACCTCACTGTTTACCCCTTTCTCCAGATCATTTATGAATAAATTGAATAGAATTGGTCCTAGGCCTGACCCTTGGGGAACACCATTAGTTACCCCTCTCCATTCTGAGAATTTACCATTAATTCCTACCCTTTGTTCCCTGTCTTTTAACCAGTTCTCAATCCATAAAAGGACCTTCCCTTTTATCCCATGACAGCTTAATTTAAGTAAGCGCCTTTGGTGAGGGACCTTGTCAAAGGCTTTCTGGAAATCTAAGTACACTATGTCCACTGGATCCCCCTTGTCCACGTTTGCTGACCCCTTCAAAGAACTCTAATAGATTAGTAAGACACGATTTCCCTTTACAGAAACCATGTTGACTATTGCTCAACAGTTTATGTTTTTCTATGTGTCTGACAATTTAATTCTTAACTATTGTTTCGACTAATTTGCCCAGTACTGACGTTAGACATACCGGTCTGTAATTGCCGGGATCACCTCTAGAGCCCTTTTTAAATATTGGCATTACATTAGCTAACTTCCAGTCATTGGGTACCGAGGCCGATTTAAAGGACAGGTTACAAACCTTAGTTAATATTTCTGCAACTTCACATTTGAGTTCTTTCAGAACTCTTGGATGAATGCCATCTGGTCCCGGAGACTTGTTAATGTTAAGTTTATCAATTAATTCCAAAACCTCCTCTAGTGACACTTCAATCTGTGACAGTTCCTCAATTTGTCACCTACAAAAGCCGGCTCAGGTTTGGGAATCTCCCTAACATCCTCAGCCATGAAGACTGAAGCAAAGAATCCATTTAGTTTCTTCGCAATGACTTTATTGTCTTTAAGTGCTTCTTTTGTATCTCAATCGTCAAGGGGCCCCACTGGTTGTTTAGCAGGCTTCCTGCTTCTGATGTACTTAAACAATTTGTTATTACTTTTGGAGTTTTTGGCTAGCCGTTCTTCAAACTCCTCTTTGGCTTTTCTTATTACAGTCTTGCACTGAAGCTGGCAGTGTTTGTGTTCCTTTCTATTTGTCTCACTAGGATTTGACTTCCACTTTTTAAAGGAAGTCTTTTTATCTCTCACTGCTTCTTTTACAAGGTTGTTAAGCCAAGGTGGCTCTTTTTTTAGTTCTTTTACTGTGTTTCTTAATTTGGGGTATACATTGAAGTTGGGCCTCTATTATGGTGTCTTTAAAAAGGGCCCATGCAACTTGCAGGGATTTCACTTTAGTCACTGTACCTTTTAACTTTTGTTTAACTAACCCCCTCATTTTTGTATAGTTCCCTCTTTTGAAATTAAATGCCACAGTGTTGGGCTGTTGAGGTGTTCTTCCCCCAACAGGGATGTTGAATGCTATTGTATTATGGTCACTATTTCCAAGCGGTCCTGCTATAGTTACCTCTTGGACCAGCTCCTGTGCTCTACTCAGGATTAAATCTAGAGCTGCCTCTCCCCTTGTGGGTTCCCGTACCAGCTGCTCCATGAAGCAGTCATTTAAAGTATCGAGAAATTTTATCTCTGCATTTCGTCCTGAAGTGAAATGTTCCCAGTCAATATGGGGATAATTGAAATCCCCCACTATTATTGGGTTCTTAATTTTGATAGCCTCTCTGATTTCCCTCAACATTTCATCATCACTACTACTGTCCTGGTCAGGTGGCTGATAAACAGATCCCTAAGGTTATATTTTTATTAGAGCATGAAATTTCTATCCATAGTGATTCTACAGAACATGTGGATTCGCTTAAGATTTTTACTTCATTTGAATCTACATTTTCTTTAACATATAGTGCCACTCCTCCCCCTGCACGACCTGTTCTGTCCTTCCGATATATTTTGTACCTCGGAATGATTGTGTCCCACTGATTGCTCTCAGTCCACTAGGTTTCTGTGACGCCTGTTGTATCAATAGCCTCCTTTATCACAAGGCACTCTAGTTCACCCATCTTATTATATAGACTTCTAGCATTTGTGTACAAGCACTTTAAAAACTTGTCCCTGTTTATTTGTCTGCCCTTTTCTGATGTGCCAGATTCTTTTTTATATGACTGTTTATCATCTGATCCAGCCCTTACATTATCCTCTTCTGTCCTCTGTTCCTGACTATAACCTGGAGATTCCCTATCATCAGACTCTCCCCTAAGAGAAGTCTGTGTCTGATCCACATGCTCTTCTGCAGCAGTCAGCTTTCCCCCCTCTCCTAGTTTAAAAACTGCTCTCCAACCTTTTTAATGTTTAGTGCCAGCAGTCTGATTTCACTTTGGTTTAGGTGGAGCCCATCTCTCCTGTATAGGCTCATGAAATTGCAAGCCCATTAGCAAGAATTTTTAACGAATCAGTAAACTCAGGGGTTGTACCGCACAACTGGAGAATTGCTAACATAGTTCCTATTTTTAAGAAAGGGAAAAAAAAAGTGATCCAAGTAACTATAGGCCTGTTAGTTTGACATTTGTAGCATGCAAGGTCTTGGAAAAAATTCTGAAAGAGAAAGTAGTTAAGGACATTGAGGTCAATGGTAATTCGGACAAAATACAACATGGTTTTACAAAAGGTAGATCGTGCCAAACCAACCTGATCTCCTTCTTTGAGAAGGTAACAGATTTTTTAGACAATGGAAATGCGGTGGATCTAATTCACCTCGATTTCAGTAAGACATTTGATATGGTTCCATATGGGGAGTTATCAGCTAAATCGGAAAAGATGAAAATTGAAAGGTGGATAAGGAACTGGTTAGGGGGAGACTACAACGGGTCATACTGAAGGGTGAACTGTCAGGAGGTTATTAGTAGAGTTCCTCAGGGATTGGTTTTGGGACCAATCTTTTTATTACTGACCTTGGCACAAAAAGTGGGAATGTGCTAATAAAGTTTGCAGATGCCAAGCTGGGAGGTATTGCTAAAACAGAGGAGGACTGGGATGTCATACAGGAAGATCTGGATGACCTTGTAAACTGGAGTAACAGTAATAGGATGAAATTTAACAGTGAAAAGTGCAAGGTCATACATTTAGGGATTAATAATAAGAATTTTGGTTATACATTGAGGACACATCAGTTGGAAGTAACAGAGGAGGAGGACAAGGACAAGGACCTCAGAGTATTGGTTGATCACAGGATGCCAGTGTGATATGGCCGTTAAAGAAGTTGATGCATCAGGCGAGGTATTTCCAGTAAAGATAAGGAGGTGTTAGTATCGTTATACAAAGCACTGGTGAGACCTCATCTGGAATACTGTGTGCACTTCTGGTCTCTCATGGAGCCCCTCACAACCCCCCCTTCTTCAAGGATGAATTCAAACTGAAACAGGTACAGAGAAGGGCTACTAGGATGATCCGACGAATGGAAAACCTGTCATATGAAAGGAGACAAAGAACTTGGCTGTTTAGCCTAACCAAAAGAAGGCTGAGGGGAGATATGACTGCTCTTTATAAATATATCAGAGGGATAAATATCAGGGAGGGAGAGGAATTATTTAAGCTTAATACCAATGTGGACACAAGAACAAATGGATATAAACTGGACACTAGGAAATTTAGACTTGAAATTAGAGGAAGGTTTCTAATCATTAGAGGAGTGAAGTTCTGGAACAGTCTTCCAAGGGGAGTAAGGGGGGCAAAAGATATATCTGGCTTCAAGACTAAGCTTAATAAGTTTATGGAGGGGATGGTATGATGGGATAGCCTAATTTTGGCAATTAATTCATCCTTGATTATTAGCAGGTAAATATGCCCAGTTGTCTGTAATGGGATGTTGGATGGGATGGGATCTGAATTACTACAGAGAATTCTTTCCTGGGGGCTGCCTAGTGAGTCTTGCCCACACGCTCAGGGTTTAACTGATCACCATATTTGGGGTCGGGAAAGAATTTTCCTCCAGGGCAGATTGGCAGAGGCCCTGGAGGTTTTTCGTCTTCCTCTGTAGCATGGGGCACGAGTGACTTGCTGGAGGATTCTCTGCACCCTGAGGTCTTTAAACCAAGATTTGAGGACTTCTATAACTCAGACATAGGTCAGGAAGTTGCTACAAGAGTGGGTGGGTGAGACTCTGTGGCCTGTATTGTGCAGGAGGTCAGACTAGATAGTCCCTGCTGACCTTAACGTCTATGAGTCTAATAAGTTTGATAAAGATGGGCAAAAACTCTTGCCCTCACACATGAGAAAAGGGAGGCAAAGGCATGGCACAGATACTGACTGCAAGGACGGAAGGGGTTTCTCCTTGCTGTAACAACTCCCCGCCCATGCAGCAGGCAGACAGCTACAATTCTTCTGTCAACCTAGTTGTGTCCACAGCAGGGGTTAGGCCGCCCTAACCACACTGCACAGGGTGTGAAATAGATCACAGCCCTGAGCGATGTAGCCAGACTGCCCTAAGTTTTAGGCGTCTGAGGCCATGTCTACATCTAAAATTTTGCAGCGCTGGTTGTTACAGCTGTATTAGTACAGCTGTATAGGGCCAGCGCTGCAGAGTGGCCACACTTACAGCAACCAGCGCTGCAAGTGGTGTTAGATGTGGCCACACTGCAGCGCTGTTGGGTGGCTTCAAGGGGGGTTCGGGGAACGCGAGAGCAAACCGGGAAAGGAGACCAGCTTCGCTGCGGTTTGCTCTCGCGTTCCCCGAATCACCTTGCAAACCGCAGGGAAGGAGACCTGCTTGCTCGGGGGTTCGGGGAACGCGAGAGCAAACCGGGAAAGGAGACCAGCTTCGCCGCGGTTTGCTCTCACGTTCCCCGAACCACCCTGCAAACCGCAGGGAAGGAGACCTGCTTGTTCGGGGTTCGGGGAACGTGAGAGCAAGCTGGGGAAGGAGACCAGTTTGATTACCAGAGGCTTCCTCAGGTATGCTGGGATACCTGCTTATTCCACGGAGGTCAAGAAAAGCGCTGGTAAGTGTCTATACTTGATTACCAGCGCTGGATCACCAGCGCTGGATCCTCTACACCCGAGACAAAACGGGAGTACGGCCAGCGCTGCAAACAGGGAGTTGCAGCGCTGGTGGTGCCCTGCAGATGTGTACACCTCCTAAGTTGCAGCGCTGTAACTCCCTCACCAGCGCTGCAACTTTCTGATGTAGACAAGCCCTGAGACTAGGCCTAGGTGAGTGGCCAATGGCCACATTGCCGGCCAGCGGATGTACCGGAACTGAACCCAGGTCTCCGACACGGAGCAGCCCGTGCTCCGGCCCCCAGGTTAAGGAGCCCCCCCCCCCCGCAGTTGTAGGGCTCTCCACGCTCCCCAGGGGGCGGGGCTCCAGTTACACGCCCTCCCTTGGCCTCAGCAGCCTGGAGCCAGACTCCCGAGCCAGCCCCTTGCAGCGCTGTGCCGGGGAGGGGGCAGCTCCGACCCGCCGCCGTGCCCGGAGCCTGCCCCATGGCCGGGCGCCCGCGGCCCTGCGCAGGGCTGAGGAGGCAGGTGGGGGGCAGGGCACAGCCGGGGAGCGCCTCCCCGCCGCGCGGCGCCCAGCAAGGGGCTGACGCGGAGCCCGGCGCCGCCGCCTCACCTCGCCGATCAGGTCGTGCAGGTAGCGGAACGGGGGCTTGCCGAGCAGCCGGTCGGTGAGGGGCGGTTTGCGAATCACCCGCCCCAGCGACTCCTGCGTGCGCCGCACCACGGCCCCGTTCATGGCGGCCCCGCAGCACCGGCCGGGCCGGCTCGGGCTCCCACCCCTCCCGGCATGCCCCGCGCCGCCCCCGACTGCGCAGGCGCAGCTCCCGAGACAGCGGTTACTACCCACATCGCGGCCCTAGCAACAGGCCGGAACAATCCTGTTTGGGCCCCGCCCCCACAGCCCCACCCCCCCGCTCTTAGAGCGGCCCCGCCCCTGCGCTCCGGGGGCCGGACCAGGCCCGATCCGGGCACCAGTGGGGTCAAAGGGGGGGGACAGAGGGGCACGGGTGGGGCGATAGGGCACCCCGGGGCAGGACGGTGCCGTGAGGGTGTGGGGATACCAAGAGGGGGGGAGTAGAGGGGCATGGGTGGGGCAATAGGGCACCCCGGGGCAGGACGGTGCTGTAAGGGTGTGGGGATACGAAGGGGGGGGGACAGAGGGGCATGGGTGGGACGATAGGGCACCACGGGGCAGGACGGTGCTGTAAGGGTGTGGGGATACGAAGGGGGGGGGACAGAGGGGCATGGGTGGGACGATAGGGCACCCCGGGGCAGGACGGTGCCGTGAGGGTGGGGGGATACAAAGGGGGGGAAAAGAGGGGCATGGGTGGGATGATAGGGCACCCCGGGGCAGGACGGTGCTGTAAGGGTGTGGGGATACGAAGGGGGGGGGACAGAGGGGCATGGGTGGGACGATAGGGCACCACGGGGCAGGACGGTGCCGTGAGGGTGTGGGGATACAAAGGGGGGGGGAACAGAGGGGCATGGGTGGGGCGATAGGGCACCCCGGGGCAGGACGGTGCCGTGAGGGTGGGGGGATACAAAGGGGGGGAAAAGAGGGGCATGGGTGGGATGATAGGGCACCCCGGGGCAGGACGGTGCTGTAAGGGTGTGGGGATACAAAGGGGGGGGACAGAGGGGCATGGGTGGGGCGATAGGGCACCCCGGGGCAGGACGGTGCTGTAAGGGTGTGGGGATACAAAGGGGGGGGACAGAGGGGCATGGGTGGGGCGATAGGGCACCCCGGGGCAGGACGGTGCTGTAAGGGTGTGGGGATACAAAGGGGGGGGAACAGAGGGGCATGGGTGGGATGATAGGGCACCCCCGGGCAGGACGGTGCCGTGAGGGTGTGGGGATACAAAGGGGGGGAACAGAGGGGCATCGGTGGGACGATAGGGCACCCTGGGGCAGCACGGTGCCGTGAGGGTGTGGGGATACAAAGCGGGGGAACAGAGGGGCATCGGTGGGACGATAGGGCACCCCGGGGCAGGACGGTGCTGTAAGGGTGTGGGGATACAAAGGGGGGGGACAGAGGGGCATGGGTGGGGCGATAGGGCACCCCGGGGCAGGACGGTGCTGTAAGGGTGTGGGGATACAAAGGGGGGGGAACAAAGGGGCATCGGTGGGACGATAGGGCACCCCGGGGCAGGACGGTGCTGTAAGGGTGTGGGGATACAAAGGGGGGGAACAAAGGGACATCGGTGGGACGATAGGGCACCCCGGGGCAGGACGGTGCTGTAAGGGTGTGGGGATAGAAAGGGGGGGGAACAAAGGGGCATCGGTGGGACGATAGGGCACCCCGGGGGCAGGATGGTGCCGTGAGGGTGTGGGGATACAAAGGGGGGGATGTGACAATAGGGTTGCCAGCATTCTAATCGCACAAAACGGACATCTTAGCCCCTACCCCTTCTGAGGCTCCAGCCCTGCCCACTACGCTCCCCTTCCGTCATGGCTCGCTGTCTCCCACCCTCACCCACTTTCACTGTTCTGGGCCAGGGCTTGGGGTGCAGGAAGGGGATAAGGGCACTAACTGGCTCTGGGGTGGGGCTAGAAATAAGGGGTTCAGGGTGCAGGAAGGGGCTGCAGGCTGGGGGTGAGGGTTCCAGCTGGGGCTGCAGGCTCTGGAGTGGGGCTGGGGATGAGGGGTTTGGGGTGCAGGAGGGGGTCTAGGCTGGGGAGGTGGGGCCAAGGGATTCAGATTGCAAGATCGGGCTGTGGGTTGGGGCAGGGGGTTGGGGTACAAGATCAGGTGAGGGCTCTGGGATGGGGCTAGGGATGAGGGGTTCAGGTTGTGTGAGGAGCCTCTGGGCTAGGACAAGGGTACAGGCTCTGGGCTAGCAGTGCAGGCTCTGGGGTGGTGCTGGGGCTGAGGGGCTTGGGGTGCAGGAGCGGGTCTGGGTTTGTGGGGGCTCAGGGCTGGGGGTTAGGGCACGGACTTACCTTGGGCATCTCCCAGCCAGCGGCGGGCTATGGCAGGCTGCTGGCCTGTCCTGGCACCATGCTACTTGCGTCCTGGAAACAGCCAGCAGGTCCAGGTCCTAGGCGGGGGAGCCAGGAGGCTCCATGCACAACTCTCGCCCAGAGGCTCCGCTTCCTCCCCTAGCTCCTGTTGGCCAGTTCCTGGCCAGTGGAAGTGCGGAGCCGGTGATCCGGGCAGGGGCAGCGTGTGGAGGCCCTTCTCCCGCCCCGCCCTCAGCTTGGAGCCAGACCTGTGTGAAACCACAGTGCAGTTTTCCTCACCCATAAGCCCCAAAGACCAGCAGAGCATCCCCCCCCACACACACACACGCTTGATCTCACCACAGTGGTACAGACACTAAGGTGCCTGTGGGCCCAGCCCTTGCCTGCTGTGCCACCCCTATACAAGGGACTCCCCCAAGCCCTCTCTCCCTGAGGACCCAAGCTGGTCTGGCTCCCATTCCAGCAGGCCTCTCCATGGTTCCCTGCAGTTCCCACTAGGCTGGTGACTTAAGGAGAGGCTGGGAGCCCTGTGGTCTGTGTGGATCCCGTGTGACAGAGACTGGTAAAGTCTTGGAATTTCCCATTCTGGGAAAGTGTGATCCCAGCACATATGGCTTCCCAGAGACTGACCCCAAACCCTGGCTCAAACTCCCAGAGATGGCAAGGAGACACAAAGCCCAGCAACTTCTGTTGCAGGAAGATCTACACTCTTCAAAAGTCTTTGGCACAATCCCTGAGCCCATCTGCACTCTCCCCATAGGAGCCAGAAAAAAGCCCTAAAGGGAAAGAAAAACACCAAAATCCCAGCACTGTCATGAAGTCAGGTGTGAACATCCCACCATGCACCACACCATTCGCTCTGGCTGTGCAGGGGTTACACCTGCCCCATTGCTACTCTCATTACAGCCCTTCCATCGGGCAAGTACTCTATGATTCCCCACTGCCAGTTCAGGCACTCCCCACTGCAGCTGTCACGTGTGTCCTGAAGGAAGATCTGGTCCTTTTTACTCACACTGCCACTAATGTTTGGAATTAAAATTTTGATATGCCTATGGTTTCTTGTGGTGCATTATGATGGTGTACACCTTTATCAGCCCAACCTCCCAGCTCAACTGCTCTGCTAAAGAACATCCTTGAGCAACAATTAAGTAGGAATTGTTACAGGTTCACTTATCCCTCTCAACTTTCCTTTCCAGAACTACCGTATTCCCTCAGACATACTTAAATTCAAGTGCTGCAGGGTAATGGAAAGGCTGAGTGAGAATGTGACTGAACAGGACTCTCAGAATCTGCTTCAGGAGCAAAAATAGGAGCTGGAAGGACGACAAATTCACATTAGTTCAAGCAAGGGAGGGTGCCAAGCAGCAGGAGAGTTTGCTGCTGAGCTCATGAGAGCAGGTACTTCAGCACAAAGAGCTTGGAGGGAAGTAGTTTGTCTCTTTTTTCTCAGTTTGAAACAATCTGAAACTGATGAGATTCCCAGACCAACTGTGTGCCTCAGAGGACCTCAGGCGCCTGGGAAGAGTAGGAGGTGCTGACAGTTTCCTACATCCAAGGAGTTTGGAAGGAGTCTCACAGGAATCCAGAAGAGTGGGAAGAAGAAACTAGGGAGGAGGAACTGTGTTTATTTTGGAACTGTCTGGGTTATTTGGACTTCTGCCACTAGCTCTCCATGGAGTGTTTGCAATGCCTGAGAAGGACTGGAAGGAAGAGTCTTCAGGGGTTCTGTTAAATGTGAACTTTAGTGTTTATTTGGATGGCGAGGTGGTACCCTGAGAAAGAGTGGGTTGGTTTAGCTGGAGAGTCTGAGGCTAGCAAGCCACAAAGACGGTGTAAATCCCTTTGGACCCAAAGAGAAACACTTGGAATTGAAGGCCATGTCCTGGAGCAATGAAGCAGAGAATGCTTGAGGCTTGGACTTGGTCTCTATTTCCACAAAGGTCCATGGCTAGAACTGCTGCTGGTTGGGAACTCCATTCAATCCCACTATATTAAGGTGGGAACTTGTGATGTGGTGTTAGAGGTGGGATCTGTGAAAAGGGGAGAAATATGAAGGCTGAGGAGCTCTTATCAGTGGGGTAGAGAGCTGAGCAAAGTATTTCCATTCGATTTCTGGGAGCACCCCAATGAAGAGAAGAGACATTTTCTGGAAGCAGAAAATGTGGAAATAGAACACAAGAATTGGGGGAGTGGTAAATAATGAAGAGGACAGGTCACTGATCCAGGGTGATCTGGATTGTTTGCTAAGCAGGGCATAAGCAGACACATATGCAGTTTAATATGGCTAAATAGATAGGTCTAGGAACAAAGAATGTAGGCCAGAAGGGTGGAGGCCTCTATCCTGGGAAGTAGTGACTCTAGAAAAGATGTGGGGGTCATGGTGGATAATCAACTGAGGATGAGCTCCCAGTGCAACACTGTTCCCCAGACACTAACAGTGGAGCATTGTGTTTACAGTGTATATTGAAAACCCGAAAACAAGCAGCTTACAGCTGTACACAGTGCACTGGGGTTTCAGAAAACTCTACAGTGTGGAATTTTTAAAAAGCTTACATTAAAAATCATTTGCCTTTGAAACAACCACACAATGACAGGCAAGTCAAAATCAAGAGACGTAACCAGAAAACTTAGAACTAGGAAAGAATTGCCATGTGCTAGGGAACAGGCTTTCTTGGAATATTCTTTTGAAATTTCCACCCCTTATATTCAATATTTTAAAAATAATTATTAGTCCTCAAGGGCCAAAATCTTCCCATAGAACATGGATGCACACAACTATTTTAAAGAAGCCTTACTGAGGGTGCAGGAACAAATCATCCCAATGTGCAGAAAGAATAGTAAATATGGCAAGCAACCAGCTTGGCTTAACAGAGAGGTCTTCGGTGAGCTTAAACACAAAAAGGAAGCTTACAAGAGTGGAAACTTGGGCAGATGACTAGGGAGGATAAAAATATTGCTCGAGCATGCAGGGGTGTAATCAGAAAGGCCAAAGCCCAACTGGAGTTGCAGCTAGCAAGGGATGTGAAAGGTAACAAGAAGGGTTTCTACAGGTAGAAGAAGGTAAGGGAAAGTCTGGGACCCTTACTGAATGTGGGAGGCAGCCTAGTGACAGACGATGTGGAAAAAGCTGAAGTACTCAATATTTTTTTTGCCTCGGTCTTCACAGACGATATCAGCTCCCAGACTGCTACACTGGGCAGCACAGTATGGGGAGGAGGTGAGCAGCCCTCAGTGGGGAAAGAGCAGGTTGAGGACTATTTAGAAAAGCTGGATGTGCACAAGAAGTCCCTGGGGCTGGATGCAATGCATCCAAGGGTGCTGAGGGAGTTGGCTGATTTGATTGCAGAGCCATTGGCCATTATCTTTGAAAACTCATGACAATCGGGGGAGATCCCAGACAACTGTAAAAAGGAAAATATAGTGCCCATCTTTTAAAAAGGGAAGAAGGAGAATCTGGGGAACTACACCTCAATCCCCAGAAAAATCATGGAGCAGGTGATCAAGGAATCCATTTTGAAGCACTTGAAGGACAGGGAGGTGATCAGGAACAGTCAGCATGGATTCACCAAAGGCAAGTCATGCCTGACCAACCTGATTGCCTTCTATGATGAGATAATTGGCTCTGCGGAAATGGGAAAAGCAGTGGATGTGATATACCTTGACTTTAGCAAAGCTTTTGGTATGGTCTCCCACAGTATTCTTGCCAGCAAGTTAAAGAAGTATGGATTGGATGAATAAACTATAAGGTAGATAGAAAGCTGGCTAGATTGTCAGGCTCAATGGATAGTGATCAACGGCTTGATGTCTAGTTGGCAGCCAGTATCAAGCGGAGTACCCCAGGGGTCGATCCTGGGGCCTGTTTTGTTCAACATCTTCATTAATGATCTGGATGATGGGATGGATTGCATCCTCAGCAAGTTCGCAGATGACACTAAGATCAGGGGAGAGGTAGATACGCTGGAGGGTAGGTATAGCGTCCAGAGTGACCTAGACAAATTGGAGGATTTGGCTGAAAGAAATCTGATGAGGCTCAACAAGTACAAGAGCAGAATTCTGCACTTAGGATGGAAGAATCTCGTGCTACAGGCTGGGGGCCGACTGGCTAAGTGGCAGAAAAGGACCTGGGGATTACTATGGACAAGAAGCCGGATATGAGTCAACAGTGTGCCCTTGTTGCCAAGAAGGCCAGCAGTATATTGGGCTGCATTAGTAGGAGCATTGCCAGCAGATCGAGGGAAGCGATTATTCACTAGTTAGGCCACATCTGGAGTATTGCGTCCCCCATTACAGAAAAGATGTGGACAAATTGGAGAGAGTCCAGCAGAGGGCAACAAAATTGGTTAGGGGGCTGGGGCACACAAGGAGAGGCTGAAGGAACTGGATTTATGTAATCTGCAGAAGAGAAGAGTGGGAGGGGGAGTTGATAGCAGCCTTCAGCTACGCGAAGCCGGGTTCCAAAGAGGATGGAGCTCGGCTGTTCTCAGTGGTGACAGATGACAGAACAAGGAGTAATGGTCTCAAATTGCAGTGCGGGAGGTTTAGGTTGGATATTAGGAAAAACTATTTCACTATGAGGGTGGTGAAGCACTGGAATGGGTTACCTAGGGAGGCGGTGGAATCTTCTTCCTTAAAGGTTTTTAAGGCCCAGCTTGACAAAGCTCTGGCTGGGATGATTTAGTTGGAATTGCTCCTGAGGTCTCTTCCAACCCTAATCTTCTATGATTCTATGAACTGCTACTCAGTGTGGAATTTGGACTTTAGTCAGTTATTTTAAACAACATATATTGTGGCTCTGCGCACACACAATGTATTTGTTTAGCAGATCCTGCCCGTGGCTTTGCTTTATCAAACTTTCAGTCATTGAGAGGCCAGACCCTAAATGCTTATTTTTGTTTAAGCTTTTAATTTCAAAGACAGTTTAATGTTTCCAGGGAGAAAACATTCTATATTTCCAGTCTTCTCTACCAGTTAATTAAGGCTGCTTTTCTCCACTTCCCCTAGTCTTGAAAGCCCAGCCTGAGCCATAGTGTCCACACTGTTATTGTTAGTGTGCTAGCTCGAGCCCCGCTGGCTTGAATCTGTGTACCTGGATTTGGAGGTTCGCACCCAACTGCAGTGTAGAAATAGCCATAAATACTAGTGCCTGTTCTGCTCCAATTTGAGCACCTCAAATGAAGTGCTCAGCAGCCTGGATGAAAACAATAAGCTGTCAAAGGGCCAAGCACATTTGAAAATCTAGCCCATGTGGATTAGGATAAAACACATTGCAGCAAGACAGCTAGAAAGAATAAGTGATTTAGTTGTAAGCATTTCACTGAATGGATGCTACAAGCAGTTGTAAGTACAGTTTAAAACTAGCTTTTGTATTTAAAGAAGGGCCCAGATTCAATGGAGCTGCATACAACAGCTGAGGATCTGGCCCACAATGCTTAATTAGCATCATCAGAAGTGACCTTCCATATCTATCATGAGACCTATACGGGACTTAGAGATTTATCCACGCTGCTTTGTTGCTATTTTGTTTATTTTTTGGCTACTGGCAGTTCATGTAGGATTTCAGGTCCACAATAGCCCCATTTCTCAGCTGCTGCACCCAGCAATGATCTGGCTAGTGAAACGTGCCCCAGAACCACAACTGCTTCTTTCCACTTGTAGGCAAAGCTGATTTTTCCCTCCTCTTCTCCCTCAAGCGTGATAAAAAAAAAAAGCTATTGTCTCTGTTTTGCTCTAGGTGGAAACCAAGAAAGAGATTGAGGTGCCAGTATGGGTTGTTTTTCAGATATGAAAACTCCTAATTAGTCACCCTGCAAACATACCTTAAAATACTGTGGTAGCAAATACACTGTGTTCAGAGATAATGCTTAGAAGTGTACAGCTATTCGGTTTCCAGGATAAACACTTCCTGTTCCTTTTTATCACTTACATTCAATTTCTGTACCAAACATTTAAAAGCATTTCATTTCTCTTTTATGTTTATCTGCTCAAGCTATTGATTAGAGGGACCGGTCTGATCTCTAGTACAAATCTGGCTGGCTTATCTGTGTTTGGTTGCTCTGAATAAGACCCAAACTACGATAACCGGCCTTCATACTGTAAAACGTATACACCATTGAATGTTAATAGAAAATCTTGTTTGTTTTATTCTATTGAATCAAATAAAATGGACTTTGTAACTAATGGGTATAGATGAAACAAACCTGTTTGCACAAGCAGGAGAAGTGGTTCCCAATGTGTCTAGTGAAGGAACATGTTACAACAAGCCTCCAGCTATTGCCATTCTCTGAATCCGTTCTCTCTCCATTGAGAGACAAGGTGGGCAAGGTAATATCTTTTATTGTACCAACTTCTCTTGGTGGAAGAGACAAGCTTTTGAGTTTAGACAGAGCTCTTCATCAGTTCTGGGAAATGTACTCAGAGTGACACAGCTACAGGGCCGGTGCAACCATTTAGGCAACCTAGGCAGTCGCTAGAATTTGGGGGGCGGCATTTTCTTCGGCAGTGATCGCGGCGGCTGGATTTTCGGCCACCCCAGTCACCGTCAGCATTTAGGCAGAGGGAGCTGGAGCAAGGGAGCACGGGGAGGTTTGCCTGCAGCAAGTAAGGGGAGGGAGGCGGCACGCAGGGGAACTCCCTGCCCCAGCAAACCCTTGCTCCGCCTCCTCCCCGAGCATGCTGTCGCTGCTTCACTTCTCCTGCCTCCCAGGCTTGTGGCACCAATCAGCTTAGGTGCCGCAAGCCTAGGAGGTGGGAGAAGTGAAGCAGCCACGGCGTGCTCGAGGAGGAGGCGGGGCAGGGGTGAGCTGGGGCGGGGGGTGCCTCAGGGCGGAGGGTGGGGGATGGGGAGCTGTCGCGGGGGGGTACCTCAGGGTGAGGGGCTCAGGCACGGAGAAGGGTGCAAGGTGGAAATTTCGCCTAGGGTGCGAAACATCCTTGCACTGGCCCTGCACAGCTAAATACAAGGTAGAAAAGATTGTTAAGCATAAGGAGTTAACACATTGCAAGAGACCATTCAAGCTGACCTAGGCAGTTAATGCCTCTGCAGTCACAGGACGAAGGAGGGTTAGTGGGTTACAGATTGTTTTCATGAACCATAAATCCAGTGTCTTTACTAAGTTGACTATTTTTAGTGTCCTGCCAAGTCATAAATTCAAGTTACTTGCCTCATCTTTTGAAGATGTTGTGCAGGTTTCCTTTGAGGAATGAGGATTAAAAAGTCAGATATGGAGTGATCGCTTTGTGAAAAGCGTTCACTCACGGGTAATATGGTGTTTTTGTCTTTCATCATTTTTCTGTGTGAGTTCATTCGAGAACATAGTGACTGTCTGGTTTCACCCATGCAATTGTTATTAGGGCATTTAGTGCACTGGATGAGGAACACCACATGCCTTTTGAAACCCTGAATGGTCTCTTGCAACATGTGTTAACTCTTTATGCTTTACAATCTGTCCCACCTTGTATTTAGCTGTGACACTCTGAGTACCATCTCTAGACTTGAAGAAGAGCTCTGTGTAGCTCAAAAACATGTCTTTTTCACCAACAGAATTTGATCCAATAAAAGATATGCCCTCACCTTACCACATTCCCATATCCTGGGGAACACTGGCTACAACAACACTGCAAACTCTCTCTCTTGAGGTGAAGTAGCTGAAATTGGACACAGTAATCTAGCTAAGAGTGGGCATTTGCTCTAGTGTAATTTAGTTCTTTGGATTTTTTATTTCATTTTACCATTCATCTTCTGGCTCAACTCCTCCAAGATGTTTAAAAATCCAGTGGGAATTTCACCTTCATTTTTCCTAACTAAAATGTGATATCTGCGCACTTCAGCAACTTGCTATCTATCTTCAACCTCACCCCAAGTCAATAATATATTTAAGATCATTGGATGTAGTGGAGTGTAAGATTAAATACACTGCAAAAATATAGGACACACCACACCTGTCAATTACTACATTTCACCCAATCAGGTTAAGAGCTGGAGGAGGTTGGGGACACCACTGCTGAGTATCTGAAAGAGAAGACAGCAGCAGAGGGGAATGGAGGGTAGGGTCAAAAATGAGAGAGGTCAGCTGTGAAGATCATGGATGCAGTACTTTGATTCACTCCTTGTAGTAGTAGTGATTGGACATCTAACTTAGTGAATGTCGGTGAAAATGAGGGAGGATCAGAGGCTAAAATAGGAAAAGAACAAGTTAAAAATTACTTAGACAAGTTAGATGTCTTAAAGTGACCAGGGCCTGATGAAATGCATCCTAAGGTATGTCTACACTATGGGATTATTCCAATTTTACATAAACCGGTTTTGTAAAACAGATTGCATAAAGTCGAGTGCACGCAGCCACACTAAGCACATTAATTCGGTGGTGTGCGTCCATGTACTGAGGCTAGCATCGATTTCTGGAGTGTTGCACTGTGGGTAGCTATCCCGTAGCTATCCCATAGTTCCAGCAGTCTCCCCCACCCTTTGGAATTCTGGGTTGAGATCCCAGTGCAAAAACAGTGTCGCGGGTGATTCTGGGTAAATGTTGTCACTCATTCCTTCCTCCGTGAAAGCAACAGCAAACAATCATTTCGCATCCTTTTTCCCTGGATTGCCCTGGCAGACACCATAGCATGGCAACCATGGAGCCCGTTTTGCCTTGTCACTGTCACCATATGTGTACTGGATGCTGCTGACAGAGGCGGTACTGCGGTGCTACACAGCAGCATTCATTTGCCTTTGCAAGGTAGCAGAGACGGTTACCATCCCTATTGCACCATCTGCCACTGTAAATTGGAGACGAGATGACGGTTATCAATCATTTTGTACCATCTGCTGCTGTCATGGGTGCTCCTGGCTGGCCTCGCTGAGGTTGGCGGGGGGCGCATGGACAAAAATGGGAATGACTTCCCGGGTCATTCTCTTCTTTATGTTTTGTCTAAAAATAAAGTCAGTCCTGCCTAGAATATGGGAGAAGTCTACTAGGGAGCCAGAGAGCACAGCCGCTGCAAGTCAGAGTCCCAGAGATCCCACAGAAATGATGAGCTGCATACCATTCTAGGGGGTGCCCCTGCAACAACCCCACCCATTGCTTCCCTCCTCCCACATCCCTCCTGGGCTACCGTGGCAGTGTCCCCACATTTGTATGATGAAGTAATAAAGAATGCAGGAATAAGAAACACTGACTTTTTAGCGAGATAAAATGAGGGGGAGGCAGCCTCCAGCTGCTATGATAGTCCAAGCAGGACATTAAAGGGTGGCGGGGAGAGGAGCGCAGCCTCCCGCTGCTATGATAGTCCAGGAAGTACAGAATCTTTTCTTTAGACACGAAAGGGCGGGTGGCGGAGGGGCTGATGGAGCTCAGGCTCCAGCTGCTATGATGAGGACAGTTACCCAGCATTTTGTACCATCTGCCAGGAATGACAGGGAGTAATTCCCATTTTTACCGAGGCCAGCCAGGAGCACTCACAGGATGATGATGGTTTTCCACCATTTTGTACCATCTGCCATCAGGAAAGGAAGGGGAGGGGATGCTGCTGTTTATCGCCGCAGCCCCACGTCTACCAGCAGCATGCAGTAGACATACGGTGACATTGAAAAAAGTCAAGAAATGATTTTTTTCCCTTTTCTTTCACGGGGGGGTGGGGGGAGGAGAAATAAATTGACGAGTTATACCCTGTACCACCCCGGACAATGTTTTTGATCCTTCAGGCATTGGGAGCTCAGCCAAGAATGCAAATGCTTTTCGGAGACTGCAGGGACTGTGGGATAGCTGGAGTCCTCAGTACCCCCTCCCTCCCTCCATGAGCGTCTATTGATTCTTTGGCTTTCTGTTATGCTTGTCACACAGCACTCTTCTGTGGTCTCTGTCTATCATAGCCTGGAGATTTTTTCAAATGCTTTGTCATTTTGTCTTCTGCAACGGAGCTCTGATAGAACAGATTTGTCTCCCCATACAGCGATCAGATCCAGTATCTCCTGTATGGTCCATGCTGGAGCTCTGTTTGGATTTGAGACTGCATCGCCACTCATGCTGATCAGAGCTCCACGCTGGGCAAACAGGAAATGAAATTCAAAAGTTCGTGGGGCTTTTCCTGTCTACCTGGCCAGTGCATCCGAGTTCAGATCGCTTTCCAAAGCGGTCACAATAGTGCACTGTGGGACACCGCCCAGAGGCCAATACTGTCGATTTGCGGCCACACTAACCCTAATGCGACATGGCAATACCGATTTCAGCGCTACTTCTCTTGTCGGAGAGGAGTACAGAAACCAGTTTAAAGAGCCCTTTATATTGATGTAAAGGGCCTCGTTGTGTGGACAGGTGCAGGGTTAAATCGGTTTAACGCTGCTAAATTCGGTTTAAACGCGTAGTGTAGACCAGGCCCTAGAATACTCAAGCAGCTGACTGAGAAGATATCTGAGCCATTAGCGATTATCTTTGAAAAGTCATGGAAGATGGGAGAGATTCCAGAGGATTGGAAAAGGGCAAATATTGAGTCAATCTATAAAAAGGGAAATAAGGACATCCCAGGGAATTACAGACCAGTCAACTTAACTTCAATACCTAGAAAGATAATGGAGCAAATAATTAAGAAATCAGATTGTACACACTTAGAAGAAGATAGTAAGATGATAAGTAACAGTCAGCATGGATTTATAAACAAATTGTGTGAAACCAACGTAATAGCTTTCTTTGATGGGGTAACAAGCCTTGTGAATGGGGCAGGGAAAAGGTAGATGTGATATATCTTGACTTTAATGAGGTTTTTGAGTAAGTCTCGCATGACCTTATCATAAACAAACTAGGGAAATACAATCTAGATGGAACATAACTGGTTGGAAATTGTTCCAAGAGAGAAGTTATCAGTGGTTCACAGTCACGCTAGAAGGGCATATCAAGTGAGGTCCTGCAGGCATAGACGCTGACTTGTATTTTTCCTGGGGGTGTTCCAGCCCCTTTCGGCCCCACCCTCACACTGCCCCTTTCCCCAAGGCCTCGCCCTTGCTCTGCTTCTTCTGCCCCACTCCACCCCCACCCCTGAGACCTGCCCTCATTCCTCCCCCTCTCCAAGGCCCCACCTTCTGCTCACCGCTCTGTGCCCTCCCCCAAGCCACACCCTCAGCTGTTTTGCGGCATCACCGATTAGCTGATCGGGGTAAAGTCTATGAGTCTATGAGCTGGTCGGTGGTGCCGCAAACAGCTGTGGCTGGCGCACCCACAGAATTGGTGCATATGCCTGCAGGGATCAATTCTGGGTCTGGTTCTGTTCAATATCTTCATCGATGATTTCGCTAATGATACAGAGATTACACCAAGCGGTGAGGGATTGCAAGTGCTTTGGAGGATAGGATTATAATTCAAAATGAAGTAAATGGGATGAAATTCAATATGGACAAATGCAAGTACTCCAATTAGAAAGGAACAATCAGTTGCACACATACAGAATGGGAAGAGACTGTCTAGGAAGGAGTACTGCAGAAAGGGATCCTGGGGTCATAGTGGACCACAAGCTAAATATGAGTCAACAGTGTAACACTGTTGCAAAAAAAGCAAACATCGTTCTGGGATGTATTAGCAGGAGTGTTGTACGCAAGACACGAGAAGTAATTCTTCTGCTCTACTCTGCCCTGATTAGACCTCAACTGGAGTATTGTGTCCAGTCCTGGGCACCACACTTCAGGAAAGATGTGGACAAACTGGAGAAAGTCCAGAGAAGAGCAACAAAAAACAATTAAAGATCTAGAAAAACATGACCTATGAGGGAAGATTGAAAAAATTGGGTTTGTTTAATCTGGAGAAGAGAAGACTGAGGGGGGACATAACAACAGTTTTCAAGTACATAAAAGGTGGTTACAAGGAGGAGGGAGGTAAATTGTTCTCCACCTCTGAGGAAGAATAAGAAGCAATGGGCTTAAATTGCAGCTAGGGCAGTATATGTTGGACACTAAGAAAAACTTACTGTCAGGGTAGTTAAGCACTTGAATAAATTGCCTAGAGAGGCTGTGGAATCTCCATCTTTGGAGATTTTTAAGAGCAGGTCAGACAAACACCAGTCAGAAATGGTCTAGGTAATGGGTTTTGTCTACACTAGCACTTTTGTTGATAAAACTTTTGTCAGGGCCAGGGGTGTGAAAAAACACTTGTGATCAACTTACATCTCACCAACAAAAGTGCTGGTGTGGACAGCACTGTGTCAGCAGAAGAGGCTCTCATGCTGACATAGCTAACACCGCTTGTTGGGGGTGGTTTAATTATGCCAGCTGGAGAGCTCTCTCCAGCCAGCAAAGAGAGGCTACATGGGAGACCTTACAGTGGCACAGCATAGACGTAGCCAGGGCCGGCTCCAGGCACCAGCAGAACAAGCACGTGCCTGGGGTGGCACATGCTAAGGGGAGGCATTCCATCCATTCTTGGGGCAGCAGAGTCCAGGCAGCTTTTTTTTTTTTTGCGCTTCAGTAGTTTGAGCGAGGGCAGTCCGAGAGTTTTGTTTGTTGGTTTGTTTTTTGCTTGGGCCAGCAAAAATGATAGAGCCGGCCCTAGATGTAGCCAGGTTGTGCCATGAGTGCAGGGGACTGGACTAGATGATCTCTCAAGGTGTCTTCCACTCCTATGATTTTATGGTTCTATCATTCGGGCTGCCTAATAATTTCAGTTATAAAGGATGCTTGTGACTTTCCATTGAGCAGCTCTCCCATCTCCCTCATTTGCAGCAGGCCTTTGATAATCCTTGGGGGCTTGAGAAGTGTCTTTTCATCATACCATGAAATGCCATTCAGCTTTTGATGAGCTATACATTGGTAATCACCATTTTCCTTCTCTTCTCTCACTTTCCTCAGGGAAATGTTGGCAGCATGCCACACTCACTGAACATTCTGGAGATCCAGGCTCACGCCAAGCAGCAGCATCACATACTGGACTGGGAACACCAGCGAGCAGCTATAGTAGGAAGAGGGAAGGAGGAGAGCTTAGCTGGACTCCCCCATACATCTGGAGACCCACTACATGGCCCCAGTGGCCATTGATACTGCCCCCAGAAGCACCATTGAGGCAGGAGCTCCTCCATCTCCCGGGCAGAAAGAGACAGATGGGCAGGAACCCTGTCCCACACCATCCCATTTGGAACAATAGCCTCCTCCTACTGCTACCTGGAGTTTAGGCAGCAATCTGTGCTGAAGGCCCTGGGTTCAAACCCTATAGAAGATTCAAGCACAAAGGAGAATGTTTTGCATAAAACACACACACTTAGGAAACTACACATAGAGAAAAACTGTTAAAAGACCATTATTTCAGCTGCAAAGTCAAGCACTTGAAAGTTAGGAAATGCCAGATACACAGTTGCCTGTGCAGTCTTAACTCAGCCCTTTGTGCATATGCATTTTGAAACAGTCTTTAATTACATGCTCACATGCTATTTTTTTCCTCAGTCAGTGCACAGGATGGATACACAAGAGGGCCAAATTATGGTTACACAGGCAACTGTAAATCTGACATTTCCTCACTTTTGAGTGCTTGACTTTGCAACCTCAATCATTTTCTTTTAATGTAGTATTTCGGGTGAAATATATTAAAAAATATTGTTTTAAAGACCAAGGCTATAACCCCCTGTGGAGGGTTGGAATTCTCCCATGGCCATGGTTTATGACAGGCATGGCCAAACTGCAGCTTGTGAGCAACATGTGGCTCTTTTACAGTTAAAATGTGCCTTGCGGACCCACCACCCTGCTTCTTTCTCACCAGACTGGGCCTGCAAGTTGGGGGAGAAGCTTGGGGCTTCTGCCCTGCAGTAGGGTGATGGGATTAGGGTTTTCTGCCCTGCAGGGCAGGTTAGTGTCTTGCAACTCTCAAACTTCTGAAGATTAAAGTATGTGGTTCAGAGGGTCAGTAAGTTTAACCACCCTTCGTTTATGATGTTACAGGACCCCCCGGTTTGTATTGTAACACTAATCTTCATGCTACCACCTAGATTATCCCATTCATTTACTGCTCTTCCTCAGGATCAGCTCTTGTATTACACTGCTGTTTTCTATGGCTTCAACATGGTTCCGTTCAAAACAGGATTTTGCCCTTTACATTGTGGTAGCTTATCTTCCTTACTATTTAATTTCTTCTAAAGCACCTAAACCTAAAGCCTTTTGTAAATGCAAGTACACTGGGGGCATGGACAGCTGATCTAATGGGTTACACTGGATGTCAAGAGAGAGGCCAGATGCTTTCCACCCGCTATCCTTACAATCTACAGAAGTTGTGAGAGTTTACTGACACAGCCAACCAGGCTGATGCAGGGAGTTAGCCATTCTACTGTAATTCAGTCCTGCGTAGCTGAAGCTATAGTAATATGCAAAAATGAAAAAAGAATTGATTACATTGTCAGGCCCCTTTGAGATGCTGCAGAATGCTAACAAATAATATCCATTGAAAAAGTTCTTCAAGTGGTTTTGAACAGAAATGACACTAACTCTTTTGAAGAATTTAGGAAACAAAAAAAAATTACATATATGATTTCCTCTTAAACTTTTCATATGCATTTAGACCAAAATCTTAGACCAGCTCGTGGCTTAGAGACACTTAGCCCATGCTTAGGCAAGCATATATGATAGAAGAAGGTGTGTCTAGTATAAACATTATAGTGAATACTTTCATGAATCACTATCCCGTGATTAAAACCAAGCACACGGCTGTGTCAATTAAAAGAAAGCTATTATAGGAAGGTTGTTCTGCACTTTGTCAGGATCAGGATATCCTGGAATTTCTGTTGATATTCATCCTTGCTAACTAAGCAAATACAGGGGTATAAATAACTGTTCGCTTACTTATTCCTACCACAGAGGAGTCATTGGAAGAGGTGCATTTTCACAGTCTGCTCAGAGACCTCAGCCTAAGGTTCCAGGTGAGAAAATAATTCAAAGAAAATGCATTTTTATAGGCCTGTCTTTTTCCTGAAAAGGATACGCATTTCCTTTCCAAGGTGTCCGCTTTCTCCTTGCTGCAGTTCCTACAGCTGTCATTGCTATTCTGCAGGTTAAAAACTGTAACAAAAATTAAAATAAGTAAAAATCTGTAAAAAAAATTATTTCAAGAGCTGTAAAGGATTGTTGCTGGTGTATTTGACATCACACAATGATCCATGAAGCAATGTCAAACCAACATTGCCAAACATAGCTGATTCATTTTTGGCTACAAGCATATAAATATAAAGTCTCATCTTCAGAGCTGCCGAGCAACCCCAGCTCCCACTGAAGCACATCTTTGAAAATCAAGCCACTTTGATTAAAGTGAATTTGGAAACCTATTTTTAAGCAATGAGGTTGAAACAATAAGCAAACAAGGTGCTTTGACCAGAAACAAAGCTTCCTGAGTAACTTCTGCTGAAGTGAGGTGTCCATGAGACATGGCTTATAGGCATTTCAAAGTTGTATCATCTTACGCAGAAGCTGTTTAAAGATTTTCTCTCTTAACTCTAGACACTTCTGAATTTACTTTCCAGAAAACATGCACTCCTTTCAGTTACTGTGTCCTCTCCTCCTCTGCAATGCCCTGGTGGTAGCTGCCCAGAGAAAACTACAGAAGGTCCCGGAGCAGGAGGAGCAGGAGGAGGAGGAGAACGTCATGCGGATAAGGATGCCTCAAACTCTCTCCCGAGGTGAGATGGTGAAGTCTCTGAGCAAAGCATTTATCTGTATTAGCATTTCCATGTGAGGCCCACCCACATAACTTCTGGGCATCTTACCTTCACAAAAATAATGTACAAACATGAATAGCACCCATGCACCCAGGTAGTCAAATGACTTCATAGATTCACAGATTCATAGACTCTAGGACTGGAAGGGACCTCGAGAGGTCATTGAGTCCAGTCCCCTGCCCTCATGACAGGACCAAATACTGTCTAGACCATTCCTGATAGACATTTACCTAACCTACTTTTAAATATCTCCAGAGATGGAGATTCCACAACCTCCCTACGCAATTTATTCCAGTGTTTAAGTACCCTGACAGTTAGGAACTTTTTCCTAATGTCCAACCTAAACCTCCTTTGCTGCAGTTTAAGCCCATTGCTTCTTGTTCTATCATTAGAGGCTAAGGTGAACAAGTTTTCTCCCTCCTCCTGATGACACCCTTTTAGATACCCAAAAACTGCTATCATGTCCCCTCTCAGTCTTCTCTTTTCCAAACTAAATAAACCCAATTCTTTCAGCCTCCTTCATAGGTCATGTTCTCAAGACCTTTAATCATTCTTGTTGCTCTTCTCTGGACCCTCTCCAATTTCTCCACATCTTTCTTGAAATGCGGTGCCCAGAACTGGACACAATATTCCAGTTGAGGCCTAACCAGCACAGAGTAGAGCGGAAGAATGACTTCTCGTGTCTTGTTTACAACACACCTGTTAATGCATCCCAGAATCATGTTTGCTTTTTTTGCAACAGTATCACACTGTTGACTCATATTAAGCTTGTGGTCCACTATGACCCCTAGATCTCTTCCTGCCATACTCCTTCCTAGACAGTCTCTTCCCATTCTGTATGTGTGAAACTGATTGTTCCTTCCTAAGTGGAGCACTTTGCATTTGTCTTTATTGAACTTCATCCGGTTTACCTCAGACCATTTCTCCAATTTGTCCAGATCATTTTGAATTTTGACCCTGTCCTCCAAAGCAGTTGCAATTCCTCCCAGTTTGGTATCATTTGCAAACTTAATAAGCATACTTTCTATGCCAACATCTAAGTCATTGATGAAGATATTGAACAGAGCCGGTCCCAAAACAGACCCCTGCGGAACCCCACTTGTTATACTTTTCCAGCAGGATTGGGAGCCATTAATAACTACTCTCTGAGTACGGTTATCCAGCCGGTTGCTTCCCAGTAGTTACAGTCAGTGGCTGGGAGACCTTCCCTCACTGCCATTCAGAAATATAGTCCCAAGCCATTACTTAAAGAGGTGCACTTTGATTGGGCCCTGAAGGCTACTAAATCCTGCCTGTGGCCCTTGGGGAGATTGGGACATCTTCCACGGCTTTTAGCTTGTACGGGACTACAATGCTTCCAGACCCAAATGTGGATGGGCTGTGAAGGGGAGGAAGTGGAGTCTGAAGTTGCTGGCTGCCATTCAGCTACTGAGAGGTTAAGCTCAGTGTAGGCAGGAAGCAGCCACAAACGTAGCCTTCTGCCAGCATGTTCAGCTGTGTCATTCCCTTTTACCCGTCTTGGCAGGCAGATGTCCACAGCTATGGCTCCTGACTGCAGCCAGCTCCATTCTTCCTTCAGAGCTGCTCCTCTGCTGAGAGTCAGGGCAGCATCTTTCCTTCCTAGGGGCCAGGCACAAGGCCAGGGACCAGGAGGAGGAGGACAGCAATATTTGTAGAGTGAAAATCTTGAGTTTTAGTATCCAGCCCCCAACTGTTTATGGGTTTGATCCTCAGCTGTCCTAAACTGATGTAGCTCTATTGACTCCAGGTGGGCTAACTTGTTTTGCATTAGCTGTGGGCCTACATATAGAATGTGGAAAATCCCAAGTTTTGAAAAGAATTGTGTAGATTTTTGATAACCTGCTTCTGTGGTTAGATTTCTTAAATGTTCTTCAAAGTTGGGTGTATATCTAATCACTAAAGCACAAGTGTCCTGTAAAATGTAGATGTTTGGAATATTGAAATAATGTATATTTGGGTAATTGTCATATAATTGATCAAAGGAATATACCTGATTGGTCTTATCAAGAAAACGAGTAAATCTAGTAAGACCACAAATGTCCCAGTCTTCACATAGACACACATGGTAGGGGCGGGGGGGGGGGGGAATGGATTATTACAAAAAGGGAGACAAGGATGAGATTGGAAGGCATTTATGAATTGTGGCAACTCTTGTTCCTATGCCCATTGTATGCTAAATAAATGGGTTAATTATTGTAGTGTGGATAAAGTTAGACCATAGAAGAAAAAGATGTATGGAATGGGGCCATCCTCCATGAAAGGAGGTGTTTTAAATGAAGTGATAATGGGTAGTTTAGTGCTTGTGAAAAAGGGGTACAGATACCTGGGGGTATCATCTAGTAGAACAAAAGCATGTGTGTTACTGAACCATGTGAGTGGCTGCATCTGTAGTAGAGTGCAATAATGTGACATTCCTATCCTGTAGTCTACCAGGTGTCTAGTGGAAAATGTTCAATACTTTGCAGGTGAGACATGGACTGGCCAGAGCTTAAATGCATTTTATGTGGTTCCAATTTTTTCCCCAAGCTTCCTCCCCCAGAGATATTCCAAGTTCTTCATTCCCTTTTGTCCTGGATAAAAGGAGTGATGAGTAGTAGACAACATTTAGCCTTTGGCAACATTGGTCAGCAAAGTCTGGACATCCACCTGCTCCAGAGATCAACTGTGCCATTTGTACACAAAAGAAATTAATCAATCTATCATCTTCTCTATAGGATGGGGTGATGAAATTGAATGGGTTCAGACATATGAAGAAGCTTTAACTAGATCAAGAAACAGGTAATCTTTAGTTATTCTTATTTTGCTGCATCATAAAAGGATTTAATAAGGACACTGGTGGTAATTCTACAAGAAGCTATTGTTTAAATAGGCAAAATGTGCTAATATGATGCTAAAACCATGGACAGTGATTGTGTTATGATTGATTTGTATTCCAACAGCGAGCGAGGCCCTACTCAGATCTGATACTCCATTGAAGCTAGGCACTGTACCTATATATTGTAAAAAGCAACCCCTGCCCACAATCTGACGAAGTGTGTATTCACCCACGAAAGCTCATGCTCCAAAACATCTGTTAGTCTATAAGGTGCCACAGGACTCTTTGCCGCTTTTACAGATCCAGACTAACACGGCTACCCCTCTGATATCTGCCCACAATGGCTTTGGAAAAACTAAAGCTCATGAACATTCTAGGAACTACAGTTCCACTTACGTCATTTGACACCCTGACAGAGACTCATCTTCGTTTTCCTTATACAAGCCTGATTCTCCAAGATGACAAGTGCCTTTCAATCTTGTTGATTTAAAGAGCGGCTGAATAGAACTTCGGTGGGAGGTGACCAGCATGTAGGATTGGGTCCACTGTATTTATCAGATTAATTTCAAATGCAGTTGCTCCTGTAACTGAAAGCTTTCACACTTCAAAAGTCTTGGACTTCTATATTATAAAATCAATCAGACTGAAGAGAGTTATAGAAATGTAGTTTCATGCTGGTTTCATTAAACTTCATTTGCATGTTACAGTTTCACTAGAATCTCTGTACATGATCCTTTCTTTGTATATCACCATCTCTATATGATCGAATAGCCGTGGACTTGGAATATGAAGGGGCATTCCACTTATAACAGCTAAGCAATGCACAAGACCATAATATGGGAAGTATACTTGGAAGATCCACTGATAAACAAATCAAGCTCTTCTCATAGTTCCTGGATGTGGCTTTTAGCAGCATCAGAACCCCATTGCAATTATAATCCAGTAACAACATAGTTGCTTATATGTTAGTGTTTTCTAAAAATGATCTGACATGCTACCTTTTTCATGTCCTTTTAGCAAGAAACCTCTGATGGTCATCCACCACTTAGAAGAATGCCCTTATAGCCAAGGTGAGAAAGAAGGAAACCCTTCTAAATCAAACTGAACCCCTTCTAAGACCTCCTGAATCATCCTCCAAAACAGGAGCAATAAAGCATGCTTGGGTTATAGGTAAGAGTATGGAATCAAAGGTCCATAACACCTTCTTGCACAGCAGCCTGCTTTAGGTCAAAACTTCAGTGGCTGAGGCACTGTCTGTGGAGGGTAAACCTGTTTCCTTTTTGGATCAGTGTCCAAAATAGCCTTGGCACCTAGACTTTCTCGGAGAACACTGACAAGGGACATGAAGTCATTGCATCTTCCTTCACCCAGACCCAGCCAGGGTAAAGATCAATTTATATTAATCAGGGGTTATAATTTTGTCAGAAAGAGGGCTCAGATATTCTGTTATCCTTTTCTAGTTATGCAGTATATACAAAATTACAAAACAGCATGTGATCATGTCATTAAAGACTGCATCATCAGGCATATGGGACGAGGGGGCAAAAATATTAATTTGAGCATTTTCTAACTTTGGAGTGCTTGACTTTGCAACCTTGATGTTGTTAGTTGGCTTGAGTGTTTGTGTGTTCTTCCCTGGGCTTTCCCAGCTCTGCACAGATAGCTGGTCCAGCAGAGCTCTGGGCTTCACAATTCACTTCACAATGAAGTTTGAAAAAAATAAGTACAAAACAGGATCAGAATGGCAAGTGTCATGCAACCTTAATTATGGGCATCGCTAGCTGTGCCACTTCTAATTATTTTTATTATTTATAAAGGGACCTTCATGCTTATGGTATTCTGAAAATGGGATGAATTAGATACTGGTAAAGAAGTGACTTGCCAATGGCATGCAGCAGCCATTCTCCGATCAACGTGATCTAAACATCTAGAACAAAGGTTCTCAAACTCTGGTCGGTGGACCACCAGGGTTCCACAAGCTCCATTCAGGTGCTCTGCGGATAGTTTCCTCTAAGGTGCGCGCCTGGACAGCTGCACATGGGAGAATGAAGGGCCATCCACCTAATTAGTGGAGCTGCACAGGCGTGGCTTCACTAATTAGGTACCTGGACCCTGGAGAAGATGCACATGTACGGTGAGGTGGTGGCTTTGGGGGGAATAGTGGGTAGACAGGAGGGGGCAGTGGGGTGAGAAGATAGGGTGCGAGGAATTTGGGATGTGCAGGGCTACGGCGACCAGAGAAAGAGGTTACTTTCCCCAGCTTCAGGGCTGCGGCTGCTGGGAGAGACGGCCCTCCTTCCCAGCCTCAGCTCTGTGGCTGCTGTGGTGGGGAGAGACCCCCCCCTTCCCAGCCCCAGCTCAGGGGCTGCGGCACCAAGGGAGAGAGGGAGAGACCCCCTGCCCCTGTTCCAGCCCCAGCTCGGGGGCTGCGACAGCGGGGGACAGATCCATCACATCTGAAAGATAAAAATCCTGATACGAAAATATGAGTTGTGTACTTTTATTTGTAGAACAAAAAAAGTTAAAAGGTTTTTTTAAATATATAGCGCTTTTATTCAACAGTTAGCTAATGGTACAAACAACATTTGGAAAGATCATTAAGTGGTCTGCCAAGACCTTCAGCAATTTTCAAGTGGCCTATGGAAAAAAAAAAGTTTGAGAACCACTGATCTAGAATAACTTTAGATGGGACTTCTCTCCAAATGTAACATCTCATCTCCAGGATGGCATCTCTTGGAAGTGCAGTGACTTCTAATTGCTCTATAATGCCATCACGAGGCCTGAGAACTCAGTCTGGCGTGGCATTTTAAGACAGGACATTCAAGCCTTTAAGAGCATATGCCACCATCTATATCAGGGGTGGGCAACCTTTTCAGCCTGAGGGCTGCATCAGCTTTCAGAAATTGTATGGAGGGTCGGTTAGGGGAGGCTTTGCCTCCTCAAACAGCCAGGTGTGGCCCAGCCTTCCCCATCCGCCCCCCCACCCCACCCAGGACTCCTGCCCCATCAACCCCCCCGCTCCCTGTCCCCCGACTGCCCCAGAACCCCCACCCAAACTGCCCCTTGCTGTCACATCCAACTCCTCCTCTCCTTCCTGACTGCCCCCTGGGGCCCCTGCCCCATCCAACCACCTCTTCTCCCTGTCCCCTGATCTCCCCCAGAATCCCTGCCTCTGACAACCCCCGTCCCCTGACCTCTGACCACCCTGTCCATACCCCCGCCCCCTGACCACCACCCTGAACTCCTCTGCTCTCTATTCAACCCTCCCTGCTCCCTGCCCCTTACCGTGCTGCCTGGAGCACCAGTGGCTGGCGGTGCTACAGCTGTACCACCTGGCTGGAGCTAGCCATCTCACCATGCAACACAGAGCACTGGGTCACGCCAGGCTGTGCAGCCCTGCCACCCCAGGAGCTCACAGCCCCGCCGCCCAGAGCATTGCGCTGGCTGCACAGTGAGCTGAGGCTGCAGGGGAGGGGGAACAGCAGGGGAGGGGCCAGGAGCTCAGGGGCCAGGCAGGAGGGTCTTGAGGGCTGGATGTGGCCCGAGGGCCATAGTTTGCCCACCTCTGATCTATATTTATAAGCCAGTCAATCATTCCAGGACGGAATATTGGTACCTTTCCATCACCTAGGAAGAGCCTTTTTTGCCAAAGAAAAGCTGATAAGACATACTGCACTATTAGCTTTTCATCCCACCGTAGGTCATTCAGTACAAATTGAGGATCGCATGTAAATTCTGACCTCAGTATTTCCTGCAACATTTTAAGTACTTATTATAGTAGTTTTAGTTCTATGCAGCATAAAACATGCACACCTGCATGACTCCTGTTCTGTCTTGTAATGCCAACGACTACTGGAAGAAGTCAAGTTAGATTTATGATTGAGTCCCACAAAGGGAATGAACTATTTTACATTACATCAAGCAGCAACTAGCTTCACAGGCAAACAACAGATTTTTCTACTGCTTAGTTTATTACACCTGAATTATCCAACCCTTATCTAACTGTGCATGTGATAGTTTGAAGATGTTAACCATACATTGATGGTTTTAGGAACATGATAAGCTGATATGAAACAGTGAGCTGCAGATCAAATTCCCCTAAATTATTATTATTTTTTTTTTTAGCTTTAAAGAAAGCTTTTGTTTCCAGCCCAGAGATCCAAAAGATGGCTCAAGAGGATTTTATTATGCTTAATCTGGTGGTAAGATCATAATTTAAAAGTCATAATTATCAAAATATATGGTGGGAAGCAGAATAAAGAGTCTTAATAGCAAATCAGAGATTGACTTCTTTGAGGTTTTTTATTAATTATTTTATTTTCATTCAAATATCTGGTTTCCAAGCTGCTGGAAACTCACAACAGGGTTTGCTAAAAATTCCTTTTTTAGAAGGAGGAAGAGATAGAGACATTACTACGCTCAAATCCAGATATATTTATGTAATCCAGTCTCAGATAGTTTTCTTAGGACCTCTATCGGCAGGCCACGGTCAGTAACAGGATACTGAATTGAGTGGGACATTGTTCTGGTCCAACACAGCAAGCTCTGCATAACTAACTATTGGTGCTGTGTTAGATGCTGGGGGAAGAGGAAAACTCCATAGCACCACCCCACCAATTGTACTTGAAGCGAAATAAAGAAGACTGATTAGTTTGTTCCAGTTCTAGTGCTTTGACTGATGTGACAGCTGTTCTGATAATGACCCATCACAAAAAAGTTATTTAACTTTCTTTCAGCATTCGAGCACAGATGACAACATGGCCCCTGATGGCCACTATGTCCCTAGGATCCTCTTTGTTGGTGAGCTTCCTATTTCTTTGTGATAATCAAAACAGAACAGTTGCCTTGTGTGATGTGTAGCACAGATTCCTTGCTGGGACACCAGTGTTTGTTTTTTAAAGCTGCAGGACATTATGACCAAGCTTTGGAAAAGTGGCTAGTAATTTTTCTTGCCTAACCTGAGACATTTTAAAGAGATTTGCTTTTCAGAGATTGGCTGCTCAACACTATCTGAAAACTGGGCTCCTTTAAGGTGTAAAGTCGGGCACCAATCAGTAGTCACCTTATTTAAATGTTGGCCACCATGGGCCAAATCCACACACACACACACTACAGACCCAACATGACATCAGCTGTAGTGTGTGAAAATAGGTAAGGATTAGATTCTCTGCCTATATCTGAATATTTATTAAGGATTCATTGGGCTTCCCAGGGGGAGGGTCTAGCTCAGGGGTGGACAAACTTTTTGGCCTGAAGGCCACATCAAGTTTCGGAAATTGTATGGAGGGCCAGTTAGGGGAGGCTGTGCCTCCTCAAACAGTCAGGTGTGGCCCAGCCTTCCCCCCATCCATCCCCCCCCAAACTTCTTACCCCCTGATGTCCCCCCCGGGACTCCTGCCCCAACCAACCCCCCTTGATGGCCCTCCCGGGACCCCATCCACATCCACCACCCCCCGTTCCCTATTCCCTGACAGCCCCCCCGGGGCCACCACCCCAACTGCCCCCCACTGTCCCATCAAACTCCTCCTCTCCTTCCTGACTGCCCCATCCAACCACCCCTTCTCCCTGTCCCGACCACCCCCAAACCGCCTGCCCCTGACTGCCCCATCCAACCCTTCCTCTCATTCCTGATTGCCCCCCCGGGACCCCTGCCCCCATTCAACCCCATCCTCTGAATGCCCCAACCCCTATCCACACCCCCACCCCTTGACCACCACCCCAAACTCCTCTGCCCTCTATCCAAGCCCCCTGCTCCCTACCCCCTTACCGCGCTGCCTGGAGCACAGGCTGGCGGCACTACAGCCGCACCGCCTGGCTGCAGCCGGGCCACACTGCCGTCACTACCACACAGCACTGGGTCCGCCGGGCTCTGCAGCCGCACTGCCCAGAGCATTGCTGTGAGGTTGTGGGGGAGGGGCCGGGGGCTAGGAGCTTCGGGGCCAGGCAAGAGGGTCCTGTAGACCGGATGTGGCCCATGGGTTGTAGTTTGGCCCCCTCTGGTCTAGCCTTATAAGCAATAGTTCCAGGGGAAAGGCAATGTAAGATTGCTGGGCAGGAACGGGCCAAAGACTGACCCTTTTTAATGGCCACGCCTACCTGGCGTCATTACCAATTTCAGAAAGGCAGTTCAGATGCATCTAACCAGCTTATTGTTCAAGAGCCACTCTAAAGCAGATACCAAGCTCTGAGATCCGCAGAGCCGTTAGCCTAGAGCGTTTCTCAAATGCTGCTACCAGGGGCTTTACTTGCAGCCACAGCTTCCTGGGCTGTGACGGGAGGGGAGGTAGGGCAAAATACAGCCCCTCCCCCTGGCTCCTGGATGTACCACCCTGGTGTTGGTTGCTGGGGCCAGCAGCAGGGTTGGGCCCTGCTCCCCTGTGGAGTCATCTGGAGCACAAGGTTGTAGGAGCAGGTAGTCAGTGAGTTCCCCACCTTCCCTGGCTTTGGGTTTCAGCCCTTAGGTGGCAGGGCAGCAAGCTCTGGCTGCAAGCCTTCAGGCTCCAGCCCTGGCTGTGCCGTGGCAGGCCCCAGGCTCTGGCTGCAGGACTTCAGCCTCCAGCCCCATACTGCCTCCCTGCAACCCTCTATCCAGGGCTTAATTTGTCGCCAGGCTTGCCAGGACCGATTAATTCTGCTGTGAAAGGTGATACATGTATGGTTTAATATCGCTTTTCACAACAGACTTACTAGCTAGCAATACATAAATTACAATCATTTGGTCGTGAATGTGGGCATATTTTTTTGGTTTTCCTAAAGCTAATTAAGTATTTTAGGGAAAAAAGGGTGAGAGCGGTCACCAACAAGCATTGGTGGTTGCAGACTGAGGCCACCAAAAATTTTGTCCTGAAAACCCCTGGCATGAACACAGCGTCAGAGTGCTGTGCTAATGAACACCATTTGTAAAGGCTTGAATCTCTCCCCACCCCTACCCCCCAAAATTAAGCAGCACTGCTCCTTCTGAAAGACCTCCATTGCTAACATTTTGGACTTTTCTCCTCCTAAAGATCCCTCTATGACAGTTCGAGCAGATCTGACAGGAAAGTATAAGAACAGAATGTATGCATATGAACCAGAAGATATTTCAAACTGTGAGTGAAATAAGCAACATTTTACATGAAACTGTTAGTTTCATCTCAAGCTTATAACAAGACATGGTATTTATAAAGAAATAAGGATTTGAGAGTTTAATTTTTGAAAAGGGACCTATTTTAGTGGACCAGCCTCTCAAAACAGCTTGTTTTTGAAATGTTACATTTGCTTTGTTCGTTAGAGCTCAATGGAAATAAGTGCCTTTGATTATTGCTGAAAAGTTGAGCTTTTTATTTGTGACAACTGCCCTGACATCTGAACTTCTCAAAACTTCCTCAGGAAGCTGGTTGTAGAGATGTGATAGACTCTGTGGGCCATGGCAGCTGACCTGCTTGCGTTCAAGGTTTTTGCAAGCTTCAGTATTAGTTTGAAATTGACTAAGTTTTAAATTTCCATCAGTTAAGTCACTGAAGTGGATAACGATTCCCACTTGTAATATTGCCAGTCCTGAGTGTTAATATGATGAGACTGCCCCTTAAAAAACCCACAAGGTCTTTAAAGCTGTATTTTGGGTTCTCTGCCTTCTGGTTTTAGAACCTTTACGGTACCTGGCAGATCATTTTCAAGTTTTTCTCTGAAATCATGAGGGCTAGAAACTTATTTTGTAAAATTAAAGATGAGATTGTCACAGTAACATGACTCAAGGAGCTGGGACTTTAAGAAAAAAAATTTTTAAAACCTCTGATTAAAAAAATCACAAGCATTGGCAACAGTGCACTTGTGCAGGTCAGTAATATGTTAACTGAATTGCTCTGTTTCAAAGTTACAAACTCTGTTACTGAAATACTGATTAAAACAGAAGTGTGTGTTGCTTTATGTGAGTTCACACTAAATCCATACTTAAAATACAGTCCCATCAGAAAAAGTAAAAAATCTGCAACCAGTTTACAAATCGGTGTTTTCAATTATTTTCTGCAAAAAAATCCCCATGCAAAAAAGCTTTGCTAAGATACAGTTATGGTTGTGAACAGTTATCAATTTAAAAATTGCTCGAAATATGTAATTATTTGAAAATTTTTTTTTAAAAAGTCAGGAGATTCAAAGCATAGTATAGTTTTATTTCCCACATAATTTAGCTATATGGTCTGTACTGTACATTAACAAATGCACACAGCATCACCACATCACTGCTTTCAGTAACTCAAGTGTTTTCTACAGTGATTGAAAACATGAGACAAGCAAAGACACTTCTCCACACAGAACTATGAACAATGGGCCTGACCAGATCTACACATGCCAGGGAAGCGGACGGATTGTACAGCAAAAGCCAGGGCTCGACAACACTGATGGAGCAGAAAACATGAAAATACAAGTCTGGAAGTTTAGTGGCATTAGGTGCATTTTCAAAATGTTCTGTACATAGTGGTTAATATAGAGGAAGTGGTGGTACTGAGGGATTAGACTAGAATACATTCAATCTTCTCTGAAATAACTCTATGGCAAAGTCATACTTATGTGAACCCTGTGTGCTATATGGGGAACATCTGAACAGTACACTTCTTTCTTGTAAGTAACTGTTTATTTAGGAAGTTAGCAGGTTTACAAATCACTAGACAAGCATCAGGATTCTGTTTTTACTCATGTTTACTAGCCAATGTCTTTCAAACTTAATATTTAAAAAAGTGTCAAATACAATGTTTTTGGGGGGCCAGTTTACTTTAATTATTGAATAAATGGTAACCAAATATCTAAGTATCCATTTCTGCTCTGTATTTTGCAGGGTATATATTTCCATAATTTTTTCCCAAACATAAACCTATATTTTAACTATTTCTCTCTAATTATGGGCTATTGGTTTTTTTTTTCCCATGACAAGCTCCTAACAAATCTCGCAAATTCTTCACTTCTTTGCACATGATCATTTCTGCTAGAAAGGCCCAAGAGAAGATTAACCAGTGTTTTCTTTGGTAATAAACATCCAACAGTCTAATAGTTAGTTATGAATCATACCCCAGTACTCTGACTGGACACATCCACCATGTGAGACTTTTATAAGCTGTAAGTCTGCTTTACCTTTTTCCTCTCATCTTGCTTAGAAGGCACAGAAGGCAGCCATGGTTAAATATACTCACAGTTGTGTAGCAAAAATTAAATGTGTAATTCTAAACAGATTAAAATGCACACAAGGGCAAGCTGTGTACATTTTCCAAATTTTGTACTTACCCCTTACCTACTAGCCTACTGGGTGACCTTGGGCAAAATCACTTGCTGTGCCTCAGTTTCTCCCTCCATTAAATGGCAATAATGATGCTGACCTCCTCTGTAAAGTGCTTTGAGATCTACTGATGAAAAGCACTACGTAAGAGCAAGGTATCACATTACATTGTGAATTGCCACCATGACTAATGTAGGGCTCAGAAACGTTACCTGTTTTTAAAAACAAAGTCTTTACTATCATTCAAAGAACATAAAAGCATCTTCAATTAAATCGTTACGAATGGAGCAATTTTGATGGGACTCACAAGCATGGCACTACACACTTATTCCAAGTCACTTTTCTGAGTGTAGCCATGCTTATATCAAACAAATAACCATGTAAAGAGTTTAAAAAAAATTGGACTAGAAGAAAAGAAATTGAACTGCCAGTCCTGCAACCCAAGTTTAGGATCTGAAAATCAGAGATGATTTTTGGTCACACATGACCAAGTTCTGATTGCTGAATCGTTAATGACTTTCTTCATCATCCCAGAGGCAGAATAGATTCCAAATGTCTCAAACCATCACAGTCATGTTTACATGATCACTTTTCAGACCAAACCCACACTAATGCTCAAGGAGAAAAACAGAACCTGATCCTGCAATAAGCATCATCTGAGAGGAAGACACAAGGCCTATGAAATCTCTTTAGAAATGAAACTTTTTCCCCCCTTTTTTTGGCATTAAGAACCTTCTCTAAATTACATTAGCATTTCTAGGGAGCTGTGGGATGAGAATAAAGATCTAGGTTTATTCAAGTATTTTGAATAGATCTAGGTTTATTCAAGTATCTAGGTTTATTCAACCATCCACACAAACAGAGATGGTGCCCCTGCCCTGGAGAGCTGACAATCTACATTTAGATGCGACGTGATGAGTGAGTGTAAACTTCTATAAGGAAGGTCAGCATTTCAGCAGCACAATCATATGGTAACTTGCTGGCTTAGACTAGCCACATTTAGGGTGGTTTTTTTTTACTAAATGCATTTAACACACTTGGTTACACCCTGTGACCACTGACTCGTCCTTTGGGTATCACGGAGGAAGTGAATTAAGGAGGGATTGGAAGACAAAAGGATAGAGGCTGTGTGGGCCATGCATGGCTGCTAATGGAGGAAAACTACCTGGAGATAGTTGCAGAAGAGGACATCAAAGATGGCATAATTGCTGGAGGGGGGGGGCGGGGAGGTGAAGAGCAATTCTCTGATTATAGGTTGAATACAAAGATGGAGGTGGAGTTATAGAGGGCAAAGAGAAGATGTTACCTCCATGCAGTGGAGGATTCCAAGAGGTGTATAACAGTCAGATTGATAGGTAAGGAAGAGGATTTCAGCTGAGAGGAAGACAGGAGATGGTCAGGGCATGGATGTCACATCTAGCTGCAGTTATAGAAAGGAAGGGTTGGAACTTCACAACAGCTGGGAGAAAGAATGGCCAAGATTTGGCTACTGTAGCAGAATAAAAGCAGACAGAAAATGGTTAATCAGTGAAATAACCAATGTTCACTTATTTCAAACAAACTTTTTTCTGTGTCAGTGATGAAGCAAGCATGATGGCTGGAGGTCAATTTTTATTCTCACTTGATATAAATTCTCCTAGACGATCAGAAAGGGAATTTTAGCAAAACCAGGTATTTAACCCCTAATGATCAAAAAACCTGATTTTTGTGAGAGGGTCAGTTAAAACTTACAACAAGAGCTACATGGTGTAAAGGTTTATAGATTTGCTAGTGATGAGAGCATGAGGTTGTCTTCCCAGCAACTCTTCCTTTCTGAGATGTTCCGAAATCCTTGAGAAAAGCACACAGAAAAAGAAGGAACACTCTTGGGTAGAGCTCTGTTTGTGGGTGGAACTTGTGAGTACCACTACTTTTTTCTGCACTGGATCCACAGATTAGATAACATGAAATTAAAGTTACCTAATCCCTGGGTCAAATGCAGGGGGGAAAAAAAGGAATGGTTTGCATAAGCTCCACCCACAAACAAAGCTTCACCCAAGAGATACCAGAACAAGATACCACTTCGTGTGCTGCAAATCTTCATACGAATCATTATCATTATTCCTTTTCTTTCATGTGTATTCTGATGGTGGATTGCCATCCTTCTTTCTTGCTTGCTTTGATCAGAGGGAAAGTGAATGTTATCCCATTAGTGTTCTGGTTCAGCATCAACTTTCCACTGGAGGTAAATGGGAGCAGTTTACATCTCTGAGCTTCTTTATGGCTGTCTGCAGACTCAGGCAGACATCACTACGTTAAAGAATCTTCAGATTGTGAACTGTGTATTTGCTATAACAAAGACTGGAATAAATTTTAATTGAAAGCCTAGAGGCTCGGGGCGCTGGGGGAGGAGAGTTTGCAGGAGGGGAGTATTATGATGGCAGCCTCCAAAAATTACTGGCTCACTGAGCCCACTGGAAGCCAAACCCATTCAATCTTTGTTCTAAAATCCATCCACCCCCTATTCAGGGCTTCACTGCCACATTGTCTATAGTGCCAAGAAGTTTCTTCTGAATCAAGCCCGAATTTGTTCTCTCAATGTTGCCACACATCTGTCCCTGTGCTACCCTAGTTCCTCTCCCCTCTTGGAGTTTACCTCCTTCAGATATGTGTAGAATCGAATGTCTTTTTGGTCATTACTTAGAAATAATTAGAGCTCAGAAAGCTAGTTATTTAACAAGCGAGTTCCACCAGCTCCCTAATCACTTAGGCAAACTGTAGGAAGTTATAAGAAAAACCAACATTTTTCCCATAATGAGGTGTCCAGAGCTGAATAAAATATTCCAGAAGCAGTCTTGTCAGGGCTGTACTGAGATCAGGTGGATAAACGATTAAAACTGATTCTTTAAAAAGCCTTTTTTTTTTTAAATTGTTCACGGGTTCACTGACCTCTAGAAGATTTGGGATATTTCTTTTGAGAGAGAGAATGAACAGATTAACATAAATATACCAGGGAAATTAGATTTATAGGGTCACAAGTTAGCAGGCTTTTTTGAAAATGGGGAAAATCTAACAGTTTCAGTTACCAGTACACACAAAGTTTCAATCATACAATGGAACTAGGAATGGAATGCTAGGAATACTCAGTGGAGAGAAGCCAATGGAGCGCCGCCCAGATCTGCCATGTGGAGCAGACTGTTCTACTAGGAAGTAAGTCTGTTTGAAAATTGGGATGAATATAAAATAGCCAGGCCTAGGTGCTATACCTCTTAGAGCATTAAGAAAACTAGCAAAATCAGTAGTTCTTTTCACAGAATCTCACCTCCTATTCAGCCAAGCTATTTATTTTACTTGTTGAAAATACATTTTAAAATAGGAGCTCAGCGTTTCAGACATTTTGGATAGCCATTCATTTATTCCTTCTCCATGTTCATTAATTAGTAACCAATCTAAACTGTATGATATGTTACAAAGAGAGCATGAGTGAAACATTTGTTATATACATATATAAACAATTCTTTGTTCAGTTTCTGAAGCAGACTTGGATAATAAAGAGCAAAGCTTCTCCTCACATTGGAACATAACTGTGACAAATTGTGGAATCATAAACTCAATTTAAAAAAGGTATTTTTCCCTTTAACAAAAAGCCTCATTGTGGACTGATCCTCCATGGGCTTTTCTTAAAGTCTTTCAAGCCAACATTAAAAACAATAACTCAATATTGGTTCCGTGCAGTCACTCCTACACTATAGTACACTATACTACAATACCCACTTAAGTACTTAATCTATATCTAAATTTCTCTGAGCTTCAAGTCTTTGAAAAGTATAAGCTTCACTTATTAAAGGAAGATGGAAAGAGAAGGGATAGTAGAACTTTCCAACATAGGAACAGAATAATAATTAAAAAAAAAGTCAGTAAATTAAATGTAATGCAATGAAACAGCTTGCAAGCACACAAATTCTTTCCTTATTTACCAAATTTGAATCTTGGTAATCATTATGTGAAGTGTCTTCTGAAAAATGTGTGGCTTAACAAAATGTATGGAAAATGGAAAAAGGCAGTGCAAAACAAGGTCAGTTTGAGGGAGACACAACGTTGCTGGCCTCTGTCAAGTCTTACACGAGAATCCTTCCATAAATACAGCATTACATAATTCAACTGCACTTGGCTCAAATAAAGAGTAGAACTAAATAACTAGAGATTAAAATATCCCCTTACCTCCCGACTAAAGCCCCAATTCAAAATAGGACCTAAGCACCTACTTAACTTGAAGCACATATAAAGCCACAGTGAGTTAGGACTGTTCACATGCTGAAAATCAAACATATGCTGAAATGTTTTGCTGAATCAGAGCCTGAAGGCAGGGGACTCAGTCACTCTGAAGCTCTGTCCAAAACAGTAAAATTCTGCTCACCTTAATAGCAGGATCTTCCCACTTCTCTCCCAAATTTTTAATAGTCACCATAATGAAGTCTTCTACTACTAAGACTACTATACTTACAAAATAAACAATACAAAATTTAGTAACATACCCTTAAATCAATACAAGTACTGTATCCAGTCACTTTGGGAGCAGCAGTTGAATTATAATGAAAACATTTCACTTTCTTTTTCAGAAATTGTGTTTGAACACTTCCTTTTAACAGTTTACAGGGGTTTTGCCAGCCATGACTGCAAGGTTTTGTAGTGTATCTGATCAGACAATTAGTTTTCCCAGCCTTAGAGAAAGGCAAACTTGAAGCATGTGATGAACACTTAATTGTAGCTCAGTTAAGGATATGTGGTTATTTTTAATTTATATATCTCCCATTCTCATCCTATCATCTAATACATGTTTAAAAAGTACAGTTTATTACAAATGATATATGCTCCAGTGTTTGGTTAATTCAGTGTATTAACACTAAAACTCTTTCTGAAGAAACCACTGAACCTGACTGCAAATGAAATTATGATGCATGTACTATAAGGGAACATATAAAAAATAGTTTAGTAATTGTAAGCACTGAAAAATATTTTACAGAAAGATACTGAGAATTAATTTATTAATTGTAATGACCCCAGTTACCCCACACATTGGTAGAAAGATGTAGTCTCATCATTGAGCAAGAATTAGTCTTACAATAATACAGTAAATGTTTTATTTACCATAATCCATAACAGCCTTGGACAGCACAGTGTTTGGCTGGTTATTAGAAGTAACCATGTATTCTGTTTCGGTTATACATACCCCTTTTATTATTGGGGATGTACAACCAACTGTGCAACACCCAGAGGAGAAACATTTTTCAGCCTTTTTTTTTTCTTTTAACCTATTGAGGGCTATCAAGTCAGTCAAGCAAAATTACAAAGGTCTATTTAATTTGATTACCTTAAAATAAACAACCTTTTCCTGAGTAAAAAAAAAAGTTCAGTATTCCATCAAACGCTCTCCTTCTCTCCTAAACTTTTTAATAACTTAGTATATAATGAAAAAGAAGCAGGCATCTAGAGAAGAAAAACAGCACAGTGACAATATATTTCTAATTTACAGATGCAGCTCTCCAGACCCTTTTAGGCTTTGAACATATTTGCTCCTTACTTTGGCCAGTTTAGTGTATTTGTTCCGAAGATTAAGGAAATGCTGAAATCAGTTTCTGCTCATGTTCCTGATTAACAGAGAGAGCTTCATTATATGGCAAGGAGTAGAGTTTGGATTTGCTGCACAATGGAAAGATTAAACATAACAGAGGAGGCAAGTATTGAAATGTCACACACACTATTGAAATCAGTCACCTCTGCAGGACTCAGATGGAAAACTATTAGTTTGCTGTTGGGCTGCAAACAGTTTGCTGTTGGGCTGGAATTACTAGTGCTGCAGAAAAAAAATATATCGACAAAATGGCTGCAGAGAGAGAGGGGGGAGCATGAACCCAATTTTGATTTAAACTATTATAAAGCTCAGATTTATCAACCAGGCATGTAAACAAAACCTAACATCTAATAATTTCAGAAGTCAAAAGAGTCAAACAATTCCTTTCAGAAGTTACATGCCTGCATGAAAAAATAGCTTTGTAGTGATGGTCTAGGATAGCAATGTCAGATAAAAATACATATATGATTATTACAAAATAGTCACTGAAAGATTATGTACTATAGTAATCCATTTTCTCATTGATAAAGTGCATTTATCTAGCCTGAGAGTAAGTTCCACATTGATAAAGGAATGCTAATGCACTTCACCAGTATAGATTACAGGAAATCCAGAGCTGTCTTGAATCCTATAGCCAGTTGTCTCAGCAGAGAGTTAGGAGGACATTTCTGAGAAGACCATCCCTCTGCTGGTCCAGTTGAGGTACTCCATTCTAATTCAGTACATTATTGGCAAGGGTCACTTAGCAAGTCACCTGTCCAATGCTATCTGAAGATTCCCACATTGATGGAAAGAGCCACTTCTGGTTTACGATGCTTAGTAGCCACCTTTCCCTCAGACAAAACGTCGTTCTGTAAACGCTGCGCTTGTCGGCTATAAGAAAACCAGACAGTGATATTTCACTACAGCTTAATGCTAAGATCAGTATACTTCTAGGAAGCTGTAAATCAATTTGGAACCTGATTATTACTTTGGCAAAGATGACATTGCGCTCCCACACTTGCTAATTGTGTATTTAAGCGTGCCCCAGGTGACCAAAGGGCTGATTTTCCATTGCTCTGTATCTTGGGCGGTCAACCTGTGCAGAGAAGGTATAACATGCTACAAAATCAGAATGGTCACACAAAATGCAAGCTAGGGGAGAAGGGAAGGTTACTTACATGTAACTGGAGATTCATCGAGATGTGTGGTCCCTATCTGTATTCCACTGAGGGTAATTCACATGTGCCATGCACCCGGAACTGGATCTTTTCACAGTGGTAGTGTCTGTTGTTCTGTGCATACACCCCTGCACAGCCTCATGATTTCGCCCGAGGCGATAAAGGACGGGGTAGACTGGCCACATCTTTCATTCCTTCTCCACCTACCACATCCACAGTGGAGGGGGAGGAGGATGGACTGGAATACAGATAGGGGCCACACATCTTGAATAACCTTCAGTTACAGGTAAAAAACCTCCCCTTCAAGTGATGGCCCCTATTGTATTCTACTGAGGGTGATTAACAAGCAGTACCTAGTTTCAAGGAGGGTCCCAAGAAGAGGATTGTTTCCTCCCACTGTGAAGTGGAAGACTGCTGCACCGAACAAGGTGTCCATCGCAGAATCATGCACTAGAGCATAATGAGAAGAAAAGGTGTGTACTGAACTCCACCTGGTTGCCTCCATAGGTCCGCAAGGGGTAAGTCATGAAGCGCGGCTGTAGATGATGCCTGTGCTCTTGTGGAATGGGCCCAGATCCACCCGGTGGGGACCATCCTGATAGTTGATTGCAGAGTGTAATGCATCCTGAGACCCACTTCAAGGTTCTCTGGATGGAGATGGCCTGCCCTTTAGTTCTCTCTGCTCTGGCAACAGTCTGTGAGACTTCCAGAATGGTTTTGTCCTTTGTTGGTAAAAGGCCAGGGCCTTACGGACATTGAGGGAATGAAGCCACCATTCCTCTGAGATGTGCGATTTGGGAAAGTGGGTAGGTGTATGGGTTGGTTGACATGGAAGCAGGAAACCACTTTTGGCAGAAGCCTGGGATGTAGGTGCATAAGGAGACCCTGTCTTTATAGAATGTGGTGAAAGAGGGATCTGCCATCCTAGCCCCCAGTTCACCAACCCTCCTTGAAGAAGTAATGGCAACTAGGAAAGCTACTTTCTTAAAGAGAAGAAAAAGAAAGCAGAGGCCAGAGGTTCAAAAGGGAGCAGGGGTTCTTTAATGAGGGGAAGACCATTGAGATTGCACTGAGGAGCAAGTCTGGATAGATGGGTATTTGCATACAAGGCCCTTCCAGAATCTGGCAATCAAGGGGTGGGTGGGTGAAGATGGATTGCCCTTCCACAAGAGACTGGGAGACATTAATGATTGCTACGTGCACTCTGATGGAGCTGAGGGCAAGCCCCGAGGCATTTAGAGACAGAAAGTAGTCTAATAGCACAGGGATGCCCACAGCTTCAGGGATACGACCTCTATGCTGGGCCCAGGCAATGAAATGAGCCCACTTGGCCTGATAGGACTCCACCAGGCAATCCTTTCTGCTACTGGACAGAATATCACAGACCGTTGATGAGCAGTCCTGTGCTAGCAGAGGCGTCCATCCAAAAAACAAGCTGTCATGTGAAGGGCCCTTGGATTGGGGTGTCTGAGTTTGCCACTGTGTTGCATAAGTAACCTGGGGAACACTGGTAGTGGGAGCGTGGGATGTTCTGACAAGCAGAGAAGAAGAGGGAACCACAACTGGCAAGGCCAATATGGGGCAAGCAGGATGATCGTCACCCTCTCCCATCTGAGTTGGCAAAAAATGAATAGTAGGAGTGGCAGTGGAGGGAAGACATTGTTCCAGTCCAACTAGTCAACAATCATAGTGTTCCCCCTAGAAGTGGGTACCGAGACTTCCCCTGGAGCAGTACTGGATTCAATTGGTGTTGGTGTGAAATGCAAAGAGTCTCTGGTCAGAGTTCCCCAGCAGCCAAAAATAGCCATGACCACTGCGTCGTGCAGCACCCATTTGTGGTCGGTTGCAAAGTTTCTGCTGAGGGTATTGGCAATCATATTCTGGGTTCCCGCAAGGTAGGCTGTGGCTAGGAATATAGGCTATGACATACACCATTTCCAGAGGTGTACAGCTTTCGCATATAGTGCTGGGGACCATGTGCCACCTTGCTTGTTTATGTAGTAAACTGCAGTAGTGTTGTCTGACATGGCCAGGACATGATAAGAACAGACAGCTGTTAAGAATGTGTGGCATGCCTTGCATGCTGCTCATAGTTTGAGGATGTTGAGGTGCATCCTGGCTTCTTCGGCAATCTAAGTGCTTTGTGTCATGCAATGTCTCATGTGGGTGCCCCAGCCCTTGAGTGATGCATCCGTTATAATTGTTACACTCGGTGAAGACAAGAGGAAGGGTCTGTTCACCATTAAAGAGAAGAGATGACTTCCAGTGGAATGGTGAGAGGGTGTCCATGGATGGGCACATGGGAGAGTAGATTGTAGCGAGAGCTGTAGATAGCGGAGCTTTAGATGAGCAAAGGGTGGGACGTCCATGCATGGTGCAATGTGAGCGAGGAGGGAAAGGCAAGTTCTGGCTGAGACTGAGGGACTGACGTCACCAAAGATGATCAGATCCAGTAAGTGCTGGAACCCGTCTTTTGGCAGATAGGCATGTGGAGAGGCTGCACTGATGCATGCTCCTATGAATTCTATGAATTGTATAGAGCGCAAAGTTGTAGTAAAACACTGATGCTCATTCTTAGGGAAGAGTAAACAAGTTGGAATGTCAATTCCTGAGCTTCTTTGCTGGACCGTGACACCAGCAGTCAGTCATCTAGGTACAGAAGGACAAAGACTCCTTGTTGCTGGAGGTGACCCGCTACCATAGAGAAAATCTTTGTGAAGACTCGTGGGGCAGTGATACGTCAAAACAGCATGGGCAGTGGGTGAACAGCAGGCTCGGGGAAGCTAGCCCCTGGTGCCTTGCCCGCCCCTTCCACCTGAGGCCCTGCCCCTCTACCCCCCTTCCCCTGCTGAAGCCCACCTGAGGAGTGTAAACAGGATTCCCTCCTCATGACTAAGGCTGCGATTATTTCACAGAGGTCGCAGAAGTCATGGATTCTGTGATTTTCCACGACCTCCATATCGTCCACAGTGGCTGGTGCGGCTGACTTCAGGGCCTCTGAGCAGCTGGCCTCAGGGGCTCCCAGAGACCATCCAAAGAGTGGTCCCTGGAAGCAGCGGCTGGGGGCAGTCAGCCCCCAGCACTGGAGCAGGGCTCCCAGCCCAGCAGGGGTCCCCCAAAGCAGTGGGAAGTGGAGATTTAGTCAAGGGTATTTTTGGTAAAAAAGTCATGGACACATCACAGGCCATGAATTTTTATTTATTCCCTGTGACCTGTCCCTAACTTTTACCAAAAACACCCGACTAAATCTTAGCCTTACTCATGACTATTTCAGTTGCCAAAACGGATGAACATGTGTCTGCTGAATCAATTGCAGCCTGAAGTATGGCCTTAATGACCAACGTGCCTTCCTCCAGACTAGCTTGGAATTCAAAATGATCCTGTTGAGGTAGCTTATCTGTGAATTTTTCCATCTGTCCATAGTGTAAGGAGTCATATATGGCCATTAGCAACAGAGAGTTCAAGATCTGGAACCAGAGGTTGGCCGAGAAGGTCCAGCCTCTTGCCCTCTTGGTCAGCTGGAGTGGAGCGTGGATGTTGTTGTTTACCAAGCTGCTTAGCAGCCTGATTCACCAGGGAGTTGGGCGGAGGATGAGAGAACAGGAACTCAGACTCCTTGGGTGGGACATAGTATCTTTTGTCCGCCCCTTTCACAATTGGGGACACACATGGCCAGGGTCTGACACACAGTGCATGCAGGTTGCAGAATGTCCTCATTGATCAGTAAGGCCACTCTGGACAGTATCAAAGAATGCAAAATGTCTAATAGGTAGCACTGCTTGTTCTGCATCTCTTCCCATGGTATTTTGAGGGCATGAGCTATCCTATGTAGCAGGCTCTTGAAATTGATGATAGTTGTCTGGGGGAGAGGAGGAGATTGATAACAGTCTCATCCAGCGATATTGAGGAACATTCTTCTGGATCCACCAGTGTGGGCTGATCAGGGTATCATCTAATCCTGGTTCTGAGCATCTACTCGGCAAAGGACAGGTTGGTGATACAGAAGATTCCTCCCATATTGAACAGGACAGTTCTGAAGGTAAATATTAGGGCCATGAGCTCCAATATGCTGCCATATTGTTACAGCAGTGTAGTCCAGAGATACCAGTAGATCCTGAGTTAAGGTAAGGGAGGGTATTGCCATGGGACCTTCTGATAGTCATGTCTTCGGAATGGAAGCGGTGGGCCATATGTAATCTCCGGACCTTCAGATTCCAAGGAGGAATTGGAGTCCTGCATCAATGGTGGTACTGATGGACCCAAGAGAGTCGTATGAACATGGCCAAAATGTGGAATATTGGATACGGAGATGGGCTCCTTTTAGGAGGTAAGAGTACTGGGGCACACAGAGAGTGCATCTCTCCCACTGTCAACAGTTCATGAGGCCCAGGAGTGGTTGCGAGTCTCCCTGGAGTCAACAGCACCTGATCGATGGACGGAACCAAGGCCAGTAATGCATCCGACGAAGTGGGTATTCATCCGTGAAAGCTCACACTCCAATACGTCTGTTAGTCTATAAGGTGCCACAGGACTCTTTGCTGCAAGGCCAGTAAGATTCACTGGTTCCGAGACAGGCATTCACTGGACGCCGGTGGAGCTGGTGCCTGGGTGTGCTGGTCCATAACTAGGACTGCCGAATCTGGCAAGCAATGCAGGCTTTTGTCAATCTTGTGTGTCTTAGAACATGGTACCCCTCCTTGGCCAGAGCTCATGGACAGCAGGGCATCTTCCTTAGCCCTGGACGAAGAGATACTGCCATGTTTATGCGTGTGCTTCCGTGACTCATGGCTAGGCTCTGGTGTGGGTGCATAGCACTGGTACCGGGGGAGCCAATCTGGGGTCCCAAGGCAGGAGGTGTATTCTTGGAGTGTTAAGGGCGATGTATGGAGGGTCACCGGCCAGGGGGGTCATCGGCCAGGGTCTGACTGTGGCCCCATGGTGACTTCCAGGAGGTACTTCTTAAAGTGGAGGGCTCTGCCTTCCCTTGTACGGGCAGGGAAGGAGAGAGATGCTATACCTGAACATAGTGTGGGCTTCCCCCAAGCACTAAAGACAGCACTGGATTTCGGTCTTGAGGGAGAACAAACAAGAGCAAGAATCCTGGCCTCTTTGTCATGCTCCAGTACCCAGACTAGGTTGCTGGAGGCAGGGAATTTTGGCAGGGAACCAAGCTGATGTCCTGAGTCCGGAGACTTGCAGGACTTTCAAAACACAAGAAAACTACTACATAAAACAACAAAATCCTGAATAAAGAAAGTGTGTGTGTGTGGGGGGGGGGGGAGTTTGAGAAAAGTTTGGAAAATGTGTCACCAAGGATGAGAAGACAGTTGGAAGCTCCGACTTGGACCATGCGGTGGGGAAAAGGAACTAAAGATGCAGTCAGTTCACCCTGCCCTTTACCGCTTTGGACGAATCCACGGGGCAATACAGGGGCGCATGCACGGACTGACACTACTACTTTGAAAAGCTCTGGCCACATGGCCATTACCCTCGGTGGAATACAATACGGACCATCACTCGAAGAAGAACTGAGACCCACAAGTTGAATGGGTTCATGGTGCAGAAATAGTATTAAAAACAAGAAGGTTTTGAATTATTTTTATTCAATGCACCTCCTTTGGTACTGTCAGGATTAAAGACTGTTACTGGGCATTGACTATCCTTAGTTACATCTTCTGCCTCAAAGTATCACAGCACTAAAAATCTGTAAAACCTGGTAAACCCCTTTGCATATCTGAGAATACAAAAATACTGTAATAAATACCTTTTCTTTTTTTCCATTGCAAGCTGCCTCTGTGTCTCCTTTCCAATATCATCTCTCACAGTACTGAAGTCCTTACCCTCCTCAAGTAGGAGATTCTGTTGCCAGAAAGTATTGAGTGCATTAGTTTATGGTTTTTAGTTCTCATAATATATTACATCAGCCTCTTAGCAGTTTGGCTGCACATATTTTTAAAACTTACAATCTTTACACCAAACCACTTGGATTACTGAATCTGAAATAATACAGAGTGGTGGGATCCCCACAGTACCCGCAGCACTCTTAAATTAGGCTGATAAAGAGCATCGGGAGAGGCAGGAACAGGAACAGTGCCCTGTCTCCACTCTCACGCAAAGTGGTGACAGATGTTTATATGCAGTCACTGTCATACCCATGCAAAGGAATACAGAAGAATGAGGCAGAAATCAGGACACAGCGGATATTATTACTGTTGAAACTACGTGCTTGTTCACTAATACGACTGGCTGTTAAATCCCAGCTATTTTCACAACTGTGTTAATTCTTAAGTTTACCTTTACACCAATAATGTCTCCATCTTTCAGGTGAAAGGGTGCTGACTGCAAACTCTCCTGTTTTTTCTTCCGTTTCCTCTTCGAAATTTGCTGGGTCTGAATAAAGCCAAAGTATCAAAGCGTTCACATGTCCTAAGCCTAGATTTCAGAGATTCTTAAACTGATTTTTGTTGGTTTCACCTTCTAAGGTATAAAACTCCTGTGAGCAGCTGCTCTTCAGCAACTGAAGAATCTTATTTATTCTGAGAATTGCATATGCACCTATGTCAACCAGTTTTCCTCCAAGTAGGCCCCTTACCCTCATTCACCATGAGGTTTCCCACTAATCCTTCCTCTCCTCCATACACATACTTTAAATCTCCCACATCCCTCTGACAAAGGAGGTCTAGATTATACTGCATTTATAATCAGTTAACTATGGTCCTTAATCAGAGGATCTGCTTACTTCAGCAGAACTCTCAGTGTTATTTCCATAAACTCATTCCAGCACCTATGGGATTAGAAAACCCCCCAAAAGAAAAAACAAAAAAGCACACACAAAAATCCAAACCTGCATTTATGGTACATAATCACATACTAAAATGGTTTCTGGTTTTATATTTATCTCTGGCCTGTAACCTTAGCAAGCTTTTCAATCTACATAAGCAATTTCTAAAGTACAGTAAAAGAAGCTGAGTGGAGCATTTCATCATGTGATCATTGCCACTTCCATCCACCCCAAAGGGCTTTTACCTCATTAACATTGCAGAACTTTCAAGTTCTACTGCAGGGGTGCCATTTCAGATTGCGGAGGGAGTGGAAGGGGGGACCAACTGTGATTCCAGGGTCTACTTAGGCACTTGAAAACTCTAGGTTTTTGATAGATAACTTAGCAGTTAGCTGACGGGAGCACTGTATCTAATTCCTATCTAAAAGAAAGAAAATAAAAATCTTCTGGCAAGTCACTTAAGGGACACTGGTTAGGTTTAAAATTTTAAATGTATATTCTTTTGTTACTAACTCTGCAGAGAGCAAATGACCCCACCAGGACTCCTGGGTTCTGTCTCAGCTCTGGGAGGGGAGTGGGGTCTACTGAGTTACAGCAGGGGGCATATGTAAGGTTATATATAAGAATATCAGAATGGCCATACTGGGTCAGCCCAAAAGATCCATCTAACTCAGTATCCTGTCTTCTCACAGCGGTCAATACCAGGTATTACAGAGGGAATGAACGAACGGAACAAGCAATCATTGAATGATCCATCCCCTGTCGCCCACTCCCAGCTTCTGGCAAACAGAGGCTAGGGACACCATCTCTGCCCACTCTGGCTAATAGCCATTGATGGACCTTTCCTTCATAAACGCATCTAGTTCTTATTGGAACACTGTTATAGTTTTGCCCTTCACAATATCCCTGGCAACAAATTCCACAGTTTGACTATGAAGGAATACCTCCTTTTCTTTCTGTTAAATCTCCTGCCTATTAATTTCATAGGGTGACCTCTAGTTCTCGTGTTATGTGAAGGGGTAAATAACATTAATTTCTCCACACACGTCATGATTTTATAGACTTCTATCATAACCCCTCTTAATCATCTCCTTTCCAAGCTGAAAAGTCTCAGTCTTATTAATATCTCCTCATATGGAAGCCATTCCATACCCCTAATCATTTCTGTTGCCCATTACTGTACCTTTTCCAATTCCAATATATCTTTTCTGAGATGGAGTGACCAAATCTGCGTACAGTATTCAATATGTGGATGTACCATGGATTTATATAGAAGCAATATGGTATTTTCTGCCTTATTATCTCTTTCCTAATGATTCCCTACATTGTTTGTTTTTATTGCCATTGCACATTGAGCAGATGTTTTCAGAGAACTATCCACAATGACTCCAAGATCTCCTCCTTTTTCTTAAGCAGCTAATTTAGACCCCATCATTTGTATGTATAGTTGGGATTATGTTTTCCAATGTGCATTACTTTGCATTTGTTAACATGAATTTAATTTGCCATTGGGTTGCCCAGTCACCCAGTTTTGTGATATCCCTTTGTAACTCTTTGCATCAGCTTTGGACTTGAGTAACTATCTTGCGTAATTTTGTATCATCTGCAAATTTTGCCTCCTCACCGTTTATCCCCTTTTCCAGATCATTTATGAATATGTCGAACAGTACTGGTCCCTGGAGGACACCACTGTTTATTTCTCTCCGTTCTCTTCATTTATTCCTACCCTTTGTTTCCTATCTTTTAACTGGAGTGCCTGGCAATGCTTTCAGGATCATCTAACGATCCTTAATTTAATTTAATGACAAGCCTTTTGTTATCTTAATCACTCTGCCTCTGTTTATAGACAAACTCCCCGTCCCAAAAGTGGAAACTGTGAGCAGCACACAACTCATAATACACATTACACTCAAGCTGTGTTGCAGTTCAGAGCTCCGTCTGGGGTTAAGGCATGTGCTGTGAGCAGACCTCAGGTATGAAATGGGGTGGGGGCTCCTAAATGGTGCCCCAGTTCTACTGGCTTAGGATGCAACTGAACTCTCACTGTCCTTCCACTGACTTCAGTAAGAATTGGGTCAGGCCCTTAAAGAATAACCAGCACCATTCACTTCCAAATCCACCTGATGGGTAACACTGAATGAAATGTGTGTTCAAATGTATTTAAAAACTTTCCTACTTTACTTTTTTATTAACAGTCTCTGCACAAAGTAAAATCATTGGCATCTGTCATTCCAGTTCCAAATTAGTTCCTCTGTCATTTCAGATCTTACCCAGCTGGAGATTGTCATCCACTCAAACTTCTCTGGGAAGTATTTTGCAATTTCGATTTTCTCCACAGGGAGAGAATAGTGAGCAGCAAGTTTATGCCTCAGTGCCCATGCTGTGCATTCTTTGGAGGTATCCCACACCAAATCCACAGAGTGGTAGTAATCCCTCTCCCCGGGTATGCCCATCTGCACCCGAAGCAGCAAGTCACTGGGGCTGTGATCAGAAGAAATAAAATAAGGGGTAACAAAGTTCTTGTGAATCAAGCTTCCAGGAGCCATACACATTCCTGATCAATTCTTCTCCTTCTAAGGAACAGTTCTGCTGGGAAATAAGAAGTAAAATAATCTGGGTTTGAAATAAAGTATCCTAGAACAAAGCACTGGCTGGAACCTTTACAGAAAGATTTAAGTTAAGAACTGCTAGATTAAATCTCATCTAGTAATGCACGTCAATAAAATACTAATAGGTATTTGTAGTACTTACCCTAGATTCTCTTCCTTCTGTAAAGGCTCTATACAGATTTCTGTTCTGCCTCCCAGTTTATATTCACTAATAAAGAAAGACAGATGAGTTTTATTAAGATTACACCTTGGTTTTGTTTTTTTAATATTTAAAAATCATGTGTTATAATTTGACAAGTTACAGATTAAAGTGCTGGAAAAACTCTCTCATGTTGAGTTGGAAAACATAAGTCATAGCCTGTTTGAAAGCAACAAGAGAAAAAAAATCCAGTAAAGTGCATACTGTATTTCAAAACTTCTTTAAAATAAAAATAATAAAAAAAAAAAGTTAGCATAACCAATAAACATAGCCTGATTAAAAAAATAAAGACAAAAACATGATATTCCAGATGAAAAACATCTAATTTATAACAGTTACTCAACTCACAACATTGAAATTACCAGGAATGGGTTTTCTGTTAATATTGACTGAACTGGTATATTTCTCCACCAATCCATCTCACAATCCAGTCATGTAGCGTTGCAACAGACTGAAGGTTGAGTGTTCAATTAGAAACCTACTTGAGTTGTTGCTGGTTGTTTCGTAAAAGCTTGCCTGGGCGCTTACTTTCCAATGTCCAGGCTCTGAGAAACTCAGGAGATGGGACACTAAGCTCCTGGAAGAATGGCAAGGTCATGGCCTGAAAAAAAACCAAACATCTCTTCAATAATTTTAGTTGCCAGTCTAGTTGCAAAGATGTTGTAATGGCACACAATGTAACCCATTTGACTGATCCTCTGTGCAGTATTTAAGCAATTATAAATAATAGAGAATGAATTTACACAGATCTACTGCTCTCTTGTCCACTTAACTACTATCCGGTGAGGACTACAAGGGGTGGATTTCCTTTTCAGCCCCAAAACAAATCTGAGTGAATTCCCTCCCCAACATTCCTCAGTTTAACAAACAGTTTCTGAGATTCTTTGAAAACACTTACAGACTCTTTTTTATATTTTGGTTTTAAAAGTGAATGAGATGAAACATGATAATTCTAGCCAGGTGCCACGTAAGCTTTCCCTACTCTTTTGCAAAAGGTATATCAAATGCACATTGCTGTTTTCATTCTGACTTGGTTTCTTTGATGTGCATAAAGGATGTAAATGTTCAACATGGCCTTTCATATTAGTTGGCCACAAAAAAAGTGTTTGGCTGAAACCAAGCTGTTCCAGTCTAAACTAAAGTGACATGTAATGTGGAGCATAGTTAAGAAGATAGTCACCCACGCAGTGAAAATGGAACAACCAATTGGGTGAATAATGTGCCCTTTGCAGTGGAATTGATAAAAATCTATTCAGTTAGTTACGTTTTCTTGTCTAAAAGCTTGCTACAATTGCTAAGGCATCAGGAATAATTACTAAAATGTATCTTAGATTCCACCCAACAGGGCCAAATCCATATCTTCCAAAATGACATAACCAGGTCTTCTTAGCACCCAAAAGCATTTACTGAATCATTAAATATATGAAACAAAAAAAAAATAATACAGGAACAATTTAGAAATGGAAAGTAGTTCTTTTGATAGTGTTTGTAGAGGTGTGTTTCTCTCTTACTTATCACTTTTACAACAACAAGATAAAAGTAGGCCTGCAAACCATAAAAGGTAAAGTTTCAGATGAAGTGCAGCATGACTCTAGCAGCTGGGAACATGTGAAAGGTAGAATGGCAATTGCAGGAAACAGATACTAGGAAAATGTCTGAGCTACATGCTCATATTGCCTGTTGGTACTTACCACTGAACATGGCATATAAGCAAATGCCACAATAGAACATACTGGAGATGAGGGGAAAAGGAAATAAAAAATATATATTAATATAGCTCACTTATGGAATCACAGTAGCATGGTGACATATAAAGGATATCATCTAACCTGAATTTTCAAATCCTCCAGAAAAGCTTCTCCAGAGATTTCCACATCGCCTGCATAACAAAGCCGGATGTCTGACTGGACATATGCTGGGGAATCTTTAAAGAGATCAGTAGATAACAGTTAAAGAAAACTGACATTATATAACCACATGTATTGTTCTATACCGGGGTGGGCAAACTTTCTGGCCTGAGGGCCACATCGGGGCTGTGAAACTGTATGGAGGGCAGGGCAGGGAAGGCTGTGCCTCCCCAAAGAGCCTGGCTCCCACCACCTATCCACCCCCTCCCATTTCCAGCCCCCGACTGCCCCCTTCAGAACCCCCAACCCATCCAATCCCCCCTGCTCCTTGTCCCCCTACCACCCCCCCCCCCAGGACCCCACTCCCTATCCAACTCCCCCTGCTGCCTATCCCCTGACTGCCCCCCCCAACCCTTATCCACATCTCCACTCCCTGAAAGGCCCCTTGGGACTCTCACCCATCCAACCCCCACTGTTCCCAGTCCCCTGACTGATCCCCCCCGTTCCTTCCCCCCTCCCCAAGAACCTCCACCCCATCAAATTGCTCCCTGCTCCCTGTCCCCTGAGTACCCCCCAGGATTTACCTCTTAATAACTTCTTGATTAGAAAGAAAGTATGTGCTTACTAAGTAGATCAGAAACCAAGGCAGTGTGTAAAATAACATGATTTTCTCCTCTGCCAATAGATGTTAAAATGGTGTTCAACACCACAGGTACTAGGAGTTAGACGAGGTAGCCCCAATGAAAGCAATTATCTGAACAGCATTCCAAGACGTTTGGTACAGCTCTACATCTTACATAGCAAGAGTGGGAGATACTAATTAGTGAACATTTATGCTAATTTGGAAGGGGGTAACAAGTAACAAGAAAAGATAGATGATGCCGAGTTCTTCTGTAATGCAACAGAACTCTGTACTGAAGAGGAGGGTTTTTTTCTTCGCTTGGCAGAAGCAGGAAGTGAAGTAGCTTTGTTTTTTTCCAGTTTGCATTATTTCTCCACCTTCTTTTATTCCTTCTCCACTTCATTTCATCTTCCTACTTTAATTGGTTTTGTTTGATTTTATCAATTTTAAAAGAGCAAACATTTCTAGAAGAAAGCACTGTACGCATCACCCTTAGCAGCTATGCCTTATTTACTCACCCATCATTTTACAGCTTATGAAAAGTTACATATCTACACTATCCCACAGTTCAGATTACAGCTGAAGTGCTGTGCTGTAATTAACCAGTGTGGATGCTGTGGGTGCAAATTATAAGGTTCCTAGTTCGCATTAATGTAATCCTCTTCAAATAGGACTACATTAATGTAATGTAACATTCACGTGGGAGGAGTTACAGCACAGCATGTTGGTGCACACTGCTTTTCACACCCCCATAATCCAAACTGGGGGGCAGTGTACACAGCCTAAGGACTGTGGTTAGATGTTCAGCTGCATGTGTATGGTTTTTTTGTGTGCTGCCCCAGCTCTGCGCAAACACCCGTCACAGCAGAACTGGAGCGATCCATCCAATAACCACAAGATCCGTTGAGGTACGAAGGCGCCCAGCCAGGTTTATTGTCAACAAAGCACAGTAATCACACCTGGCAGAGTCTAGGAGGATACTAAGACATGTATGCCCGTGACAATGGACGCAGCTCAGTGAATGGCGGGACTTTCCATTCCCCCCTCGGCTAGACAAAGATACTCCCTCTGAAATACATTTTTATACCCTAATACAAACAAGGTAGTAGTGCCTCTGACATAGTTAGTTACTGCACTCTGAGGTGGCTAATTATTACCCATCACCTTGTACATGTTGGTTCAATTAAACCATTTTCATTACATACTGTCATCCTGACCTTATCTTTTAGAAGAGGTCAGTGCATTCCTGTTGTTCTTGGGAAATGTTTATGTATCATCCTTAATATTGGAATGCTCTGGTACCACTTAATATCAGAATGTGTTTCCGTAAGAACTTTGTGCTTAGCACTTCTTAGGAAAGTGTATTTTTGCATTATTAGCTCTGTTCTTGCCAGATTCTGTGATTCTGTCTCATACCGAGCCTCTAATACAAGGGCTTATGTCTTAGGCTCTCTTCCTACTACAAGGATCAGAAGAAGATTGTACAACCCATAAAATATCAGGCCCTTCAAGAAGATATTCTACAAATATTGTTGCCTAATTGGTAAATATGGGCTGGCCATTTGGTTTTGCAAAAGGCAACTCTCTCTACTCAAGAAGTTCTTGGAAACCTTTATTTCTGAACACCCACAACTCACCTCCTGCTGGAGATACTTGCAATGCCCCCATCATGCAGGTCATGCAGTTCACTTGATCCTGCGTGCTCTCTTGCTGTCCAAAGTGTATCAAAGGCTTGTACCACCAGATGGGCACCTTCAGGAATCCCTGTACAGTGAATGAAAAATACTTGATTACTCACTTTCTGTACTATTACAAGTAAGTTAAGTTTGATTTTTGCATCAACAGAGAAGAGTATTAATCTGCAATGTTAATTTTCCACCTTCGTTTTTTTTCTAATCTTGTTTTGTGTAAAGGACTCCTGCGTGGGCCTCAGATTCCTGTTTGTTCTACCTGTATAGGGCCCATGGAGAGGATTAGGTGACAAAATTGGTTACAGCATAATGACATCACCCATACTCAGAGTCTTGTAGAGACTGAGACATGGTAAGAACTAGCTGACTGAGGCTTAATTAACATGAGACCTAAGTGACATTGCTAGTTTGGGGAAAAGCATCAGGCTGTATGACAAAGATTACATCTGCTCCTCTGACAGGGGTGATTGTCCACCTTTGGTGACACTGCTTCACATTATGGGGCTCTGTTAGATTCCCAACTGCTCTTAGACGATCCAGAAGTGGAAATGACCAGGATTACTCTCTCTGTCCACATCTGATCAGGAGGTTGCAGCCATTTCTTTCTGAGGCAGACCTATCATCACACACTTCTTTGTCACTTCACTTCAAGCCTATTGCAATGTGCTCTACACATTTTAAAACCATTTGCGAATAACCTGATACAAAATGTGGCGGCCTGCTAAGCAGCATCTCTCACCACGTGCACTTTACTGTACAGAGATCTGGACTGGCTGCCTGTTGGTTACCAGGTGGAGTTTCAGGCTTTCTTTTTGACTTATAAAGTTCTAAATGGCTTAGAACCTGCCAAACTGTAGCATGACACAAAGTGAAAATGTTACCTTGGGCGGCAGTTTCCCTTCAGTTATGACCAAAGTATCTCCACTACAGACATTAAGCTCCCTCAGTCTGGCACCCTGCGGGAGCAGAAAGCATATTGTGTTTTGTTACGTGAATGAGTTCTTTCCACTTGTAAAAAGCACTCTGGGTGTGCAGGCCTTAAAGCCACAGGGGCTTGTTTTTCCATACAAGAGCATTTTATGCAAAAAAAATCAAACTTTACTCACTTTCTGTACTATTAGCCAGAATGGGTAAGGAATGTGTCCCTAGCCTCTGTTTGTTGGAGGGTGGAGATAGATGGCAGGAGAGAGATCACTTGATCATTACCTGTTAGATTCACTCTCTCTGGGGCACTTGGCATTGGCCACTGTCGGTAGACAGGATACTGGGCTGTATGGACCTTTGCTCCAACCCAGTATGGCCATATTTATGTTCTTAAGCTTCATCTGGCTGTTCATTACTTGATGGGGACTCAACATCTGTTCAGATGCACTAGACGAAGCATGAATTTGGACTATCATATTGAGTCACCACCTGACCAAATATCGACACCAATGTACAAGTCTTCCCTTTATATGGGTCTGTGTTGCAAGTATAATAGTCGTCCTATTGCTCTCTGGTTCCCATTTTCTCTGAAGCTCCCTAAGTTATCAGTAAATAATACCTAGCACTTATCAGTAGGTCTCAAAGCTCCTAACACATCAAATCCTAGGCTTCAGGAAACAATTTTATGGAAAATCTTTAACATTAGCCACAGCAAATCACTACAATGCAAATACTTTGTGTGTTACATATTCTGTGTGTGTGTGTGTGTACATTCTCACTCTTGCCAAATCACCAACAACATAAAATAGGATGTGGCCTGCAATATACCACAGACCCAGAAGCCCTTAACATATTTGCTTTTTAATGTAAAACATAGGGTTCTCTTACTTCCTCGCTTAATGCTTCTCCAGCTTCATAGCACCAATCGAGTCTTCTCAAATGCCAGTTCTCACCTGCAAAAAGCAGAACACTGAGAACATTCAGCAAAATATCACTATTACAAAAGAATATGTAAACGCACTCTTCCCAAGTGTAAGTAATTCATACCCTTCTCAACTTTGACAAATGTTAGAGATTAAATGGATGCCAAATTTAAGATAATTAAAACTAGTTATAAATACCACACATGCTCAACTCCCTAAAACAATTTGTTGTTTTGCAACCACATTTTCCTATTTTATAAATGTTTCTCTCTCTCTCTCACTGTCTCTCTTCCCCTAACCCAGGGATGGCCAACCTGAGCCTGAGAAGGAGCCAGAATTTACCAAGATACAGGCCACGTCCACACTACAGAGTAAAATCGAAATTAATAAAATCGATTTTATAAAACAGATTTTATAAAATCGATTTTATGCGTCCACACTAGGGCACATTACTTCGGTGGTGTGCATCCATGGTCCCAGGATACCATCGATTTCCAGAGCGGTGCACTCTGGGTAGCTCAGTAAAAGAATGGGACCAATAACTTCAATTTCCATCCACACTAACCCTAAATCGATTTAGTAATATCGATTTTAGGGTTACTCCTTTCGTTTAGCTGGAGTACAGAAATCGATTTTAAGACCCCTTAAAATCGATTTTAAGTGCCTTGTAGTGTGGACGGGTACAGCCTTGTAGTGTGGACCTGGCCACATTCTAAAGAGTCATAGTATTATGTAATGATTATATACTGTGACAGACCCAAACCAGTGGGGTACAGAAGTCTGGTAGAGGGCAAATATACTGGTCACTGGATAAGTAGTTTTCTGTTCCCTGAGTGACCAGAGCAGGGGCTGCACTAGAGTAATCAGGAACCTGCTAGAACCAGTTAAGGCAGACAGGCTGATTAGAACACCTGCAGCCAATCAAGGCAGGCTAATCAGGGCACTCGGGTTTAAAAAGGAGCTCACTCCGGTCAGGCACGGGGGAGCCAGAGGAGAGGAAGTGCAGGTGAGCAGCTGGGAGCAAGAGGCACAAGGAGCTGAGAGCGAGAGGGTGTGCTGCTGGAGGACTATGGAGTACAAGCGTTATCAGACACCAGGAGGAAGGTCCTGTGGTGAGGATAAAAGAAGGTGTTTGGAGGAGGCCATGGGGAAGTAGCCCAGGGAGTTGTAGCTGTCATGCAGCTGTTACAGGAGACACTATAGACCGCTGCGATCCACAGGGCCCTGGGCTGGAACCCGGAGTAGAGGGCGGGCCCAGGTTCCCCCCAAACCTCCCAACTCCTGATCAGACACAGGAAGAGTTGACCCAGACTGTGGGGAAGATCACTGAGGTGAGCAAATCTGCCAGTAAGTGCACGACCTACCTAGGTTGAGGAGGAACTTTGTCATAATACATATGTGTATGTATACACACACACACAAAATAATTTGATAATGTATATTTATTATGCATTTGTAAGGTATAGTTAACGATAATAATAACTTGTCTTAACGTTTTACTTAGTGGGACTTCTGGCAATCTTTGCTTTCAACAATTCCCTTGACGTTTGGTTTGTGCTTAGTTGTGCTCACACGCAGCAGTTTTCTTACTGATCAGCGCTTGGATTTCACATATTTGAGCGTTGAGAAAACGGACTCACAAAGATAGGTCGAGGCAAACATCGAGATTAATTTTAGGGCCCCACCTCTGAGGTTGGGGTATTTATCCTTTAGTACAGATTTCCAGAAAGTAAGGATCCCCTCTGTCTTCTGAACAGATTTCAATCTGTCATCTTCCAAAAGTTCTATTATTTCCATCTGGGATGCTGCTTCATCAATGACTAAAGGGGGCTTCAAACAATCGGTTTCAGCACTAAAAGGGCCAATCAGAAATCTGATCCGAGGTCTTTTCTGCTGCAAATCTTGGAATCTTTCCTCAAAACTGTCCTTAAGATCTTTAATCATGCTCGCATATCTAGTTGTGCTCCGTTTTAGGGGGTCTGCTGCATCTTCTTTTGATCTTCTGGAAGTTGTGACATTGAGGGAAAGTGTGTAAGATCTCCCTCAAGCATTTGTCTATGAAACATCTGCAGTTTGTTCATGAACGCAAATACACTTTGCACTAGATCAGACAGCAACCAGAATTTTCCTTGTAAGTCCACGTTAAGTTTATCCAAATGCAGCAGCATGTCTGCAATAAATGCCAAGTCTAGAACCCACCCAGCATCTGTAAGGTCCGGGGTGTATTCTTTGCTTCTCCTCCATAAATAATTTTACTGGTTCCAGGAGCTCCAAAAAACAAATAACATTACCTCTCGAGAGCAACCGAACTGCGCAGTGAAATGGCAAATCAGCAGGGAAGTTGTCTTCATCCAGTTCTTTGATTAGATTTTGAAATTGTTTGAGATTGAGTGCATTTGAGCGAATGAAATTCACAATCTGCAAGACTGGTTTCATGATGTGATCAAGTTTGAGATTTTTAGATACCAGTTGCTCCTGATGAACAACACAGAGAAATATCCAAAATTCGAGAAAGCTCTTGTTAGACTTACAAATCCCCGCTAATCCATTCACAGATTGCCCACATGGATGGAGTCCTGTCTATTGCAATGGCAGTGAGCTTCTGTAAAGGGAAGTGGTGTTTCACAGCTAGCAACATCAATGCCCTCTTTAGATCTCTTCCACAAGTTCTGTCCTTTAATGGCACGATATCCAGGACTTCTTCCATTACAGCACAGTCCAGACAAATACCGATAATTGAGGTTTATCCTGTACATTGCACGACTCATCCAAAGCAATCCTCAAATACTCACACCACTGAAGTTGCAACTGCAGTTGCAATGCAATGTCACTGTTCAGGTCGGCGATTCTGTGTTCTATTGTGTAGCGTGAAAGCTGCAGGCCAGAAATTTTCTTCTGTAGATTCTCATTCTTGGGCGACAGGATTGAAATCACATCAGTGAGGCACATTTTTATAAACCTGTCTTCAGAGTAAGGCTTTTTTGCACGGGCTATATACCTAGCCACATAATAGGAGGTTAACGTTACAGTCTGCGATCAGGTGGCAAATCTGGTGAAGAAATGGGCTTCTACATCTCTTTGTTTTTTCAAAGTTTTCAGTTTTAAAGTGCGGAGTTCAGAACCTTGTGGGAATTGTTGATCCACATGTGCTTGGCTAGAAGTGAAATAATGCTACAAGTCTGAAGATTTGAACTGAAAGACACATATCTGGCAAAGACGACACATGGCCGTACCATTACATTTAACAAAAAAGTACTTATTCTCCACCTCCTGTTGGAAGCCTTGATTTTCATCTGTGTATTTTCTTTTCCATTTGAACTTGCCTTCCATTGTTAGATGGTGTAAGAAAAATTTTGATTAAAAATTTCCACACCAGCTAGTGGTCACTGAGTACTTTACTGAAGGAGACCCAGGCTCCAGCCAGGGGTTGCTGGACACCTCACTCTGCTACAGGCCCTATCTTTAACTCCACCCTTTTCACCAAGTCCCCATCCTCACCCTGTCCCACTTCTTCCTGCCCCATTCCGCCCCCTCCCCCAGTGAGCTGTGTCCTTGCTCCTCCCCTTCTCCCTTCCAGAGCCTCCTGGTGCAAAACACAGGCAGCAGGCAAGGCAAGAGGCAAGGGGACGGAGGAAGAGGTAAGGGAGGAGAGGCTGTGCAGCGGGTCCTCGCTCCTCCCTCCCTCAGCGCCTCCCGCCTGCCACTATCAGCTGTTTCGCAGCACAGTGGTGGCTCTGGGGAGGTGGAGGAGGAGTGAGGATGAAGCACTCAGCCCCTCTTCCTCCCCCGCCAGAGCTGCCTCAATGCCGCAAAACAGCTGATCACGGCGGAAGGCGCTGGTGGAGGGAGGGGTCCTGTGCACTGTGTCCTCGCTCCTCCCCCTCCCTCCCAGAGCTGCAACACCCTGAAACAGCTGATCATGGCAGGCGGGAGAGGCAGGCGCTGATGGGGGGGGGGGGGCGCTGGCAGGCAGGAGGCATTGAGTGGGGGACGAGGACTGATAGGGCTGCCAGTGGTTGCTGAGTACCCACCATTTTTTCCCCAGAGTCGACTCCTGGCAGGAACCACAGATTTTCTTTTGAAGAGCCGCATGCGGCTCTGGAGCCACCAGTTGGCCACCCATGCCCTAACCAGAGGAAACTAATAAGATATAGAGGGGAAGTGAATTGGCAGCTTCAAAAAAATGATGACAAATACAAAGAAAACAAAATGAAAAAAATTGAGAAAAATTAATTTTCAGTTATAAAAATGTTAAGCATTACTTGTAGGTATATTTTCAAAACAGATGTACGAGTTAAGTTGATGATGGCCTCTTAAAAATGAACACAACTGTTGCTGTATGAAAAGGGTATTTTTACTACCTCCAGAATTTCAGGGCTGATTTGCCCTAGTTCTGGGATTATGATATGTTAATTACTGCCATAGAAAGAGCAGAATGAGTACAAAGCATTTTGGAAGAGCAGTTATGTATGTTCTTGAATTTTTCTTCTGAGGAAAGCATTATAAAAATGTTTTTATATAATTTACATTTTAAGGTCTAAAATTTGACCTTCCTAAACTAAAATCCCTAAATCCAGACAGAATTATCTTCTTAAAGTACAGGAAAAAAGCATGTCCAACAGTCTTTTTGAGTGGGGGAAAAAAGAATCCAAGTGATTTGAAACACAAATTTTATTAGAAAGAGAGGACCTAGTTCCACATGAAGTTCAAATTAAGGCCTAATTCAGCTTTTCAGAGTTGGTGATATAGAATAAGAACACGTAAGGAGCACAGTACTATTGCTTTCATGGCAGGGAAATCTATACATCTCTACCCCAATGTAACGCGACCTGATATGACACAGTAAAGCAGCAGGGGGGCAGGGCTGTGCGCTCCAGTGGATCAAAGCAAGTTCAATATAATGCGGTTTCACCTATAATGCGGTAAGATTTTTTGGCTCCACAGGACAGTGTTATATCGGGATAGAGGTGTACTTATAGAAATTAATGAGGTTAATGTTTTTCAAACATGAATTTACCTACTGGGTGGCGCACACACATACAGAGAAGTTTTAGATTTTAGCTTGGCTGCTAAACATGTATCGTAATACTAGTAAATGAACGTAGATGAAAATATTTTCTGAACATGAACTTTCCTATTATTTGACTTGTTTAAATTTGCAACCTTTACACTAAGATAGAATATTGTATCTAATACATATTCATTTCAGTGCTCAAGATAGAGGAAACGATGCATGCTCCTCTTTCTCTCCTTTTTTCAAGCTATTTCCATTTTTTAACCAGCAGCAATGAGAAATGCTGTACTGACAAAACCACCAATATAGACAGTAATTCACTAAATAGCTTCCGCATGCTTATTTCATTTAACACCTTTAATCGTGGAATGATCCAAAGCACACGCTCACATTAAATTTCACTTTTACAGCTTTGCTTTGGTAAAGTGATTTAAAGATCTCTTTTTATTTATTGTTATCACTGAAGTCAAGGGTGAGTTTTTGCCCAATTTAGACTGGCAAAGTACAAAGCATGAACTTTATTGGGCTGAGGTTCCAGACTTTCATTCATTTTCTCCAGGCTCAACAAATCCTCTCTCTTTCACTGCATCTCACAATAACGCAAATGAGCTTAATTTAAACAATTACTTTTTAAGCTTACAGGGTGTGCAAAAGGAATCTGCAAAACACTGAACACATTAGACAAACTACCTTGTACAACTAACCTGGTAACCCAGATTTCTCCAGCATTAAGTTTAGACACTGAAAGAAAAGAAAAATACATGGTGATATTTAACCCCAGTACATAATTTGAAAAATAATTTCATTTACAAAACTAGATTTTCCAGTGTGTGACCAAGTCACAGTCTGGTTCCTGATCTGCTACTATCCTAATGAATAGAACTGCATGCAAACCTTTACTTGATGCTTGCCGGAAAGCCATATCTGAGCCCTTAGAACAGAGGTGGGCAAACTATGGCTCATGGACCACATCCCGCCCACGGGATCATCCTGCCTGGCCCTTGAGCTCCCAGCTGGGGAGACTAGCTCGCTGTGCCGTCAGCACTCTGAGTGGCGGGGCTGCGAGCTCCTGCTGGGCAGCACGGCTGGAAGAGCTGCCGGTGTAGTCTATTAAATTGCTCCTCGTAGGAATGTGCTACTTATGGTGTACTACTTATGGCTGCCAGTCCTGGTGCTCTGAGTGGCATGGTAAGGGGGCGAGGAGTGGGGAGATTGGATAAGGGGCAAGAGGTCCCAGGGGGCAGTCAGGAGACAGGGAGTGGTTGGATAGGCATGGGAGTCCCAGGGGGGCTGTCAGGGGTGAGGGTGTGGCTAAGGGTCAGAGTAGTCAGGGGACAGGGAGCGAAGGGGTTGGATGGGGGGCAGGGAACCAGAGGGGTGTTTGGGGTGAGGGGTCCTGGGAGGGGGTGGGGATCCAGGGGCATGGTTGGGGTGGAGGATCCTGGGAGGGGGCAGTCAGGGGACAAGGAGCAGGGGGTTGGATGGGTCTGGGGTTCTGAGGAGGCAGTCAGAGGGCGGGAAGTGGGAGAGGACGGATAGATGTTTGGGGAGGCACAGCCTTCCCTACCTGGCCCTCCATATTTTCAGAACCCCGATGTGGCCCTCAGGCCAAAAAGTTTGCTCACTCCTGCCTTAGAATATAAAATTGTTTTCATGTATAAAATGTATGAATATACAAATTTTAATATTCTAGAGGAAGCAGCTTTCACAGCCTGTCAGAAAATAGACTTGTGCTATCAATTTATCACTTCTATAAGAGGACTACCGTTGTGTAGGAGTTTGACACAACAACTTCCTCCCACAGGTTTCCTTTACTAAAATAAGGCCAGAATCTTAAAAAGCCCAACACTCTCTCTGATTACTTTTAGTCTAA